>NC_066582.1:469197774-469797774 GCF_024323335.1 Lathyrus oleraceus | reverse complement strand
TAGATCGTTCGCTAGATCGTATCCGAGTTGAAGATCCAAAGGGGTCGTACGTTAGGCCGTATTGGAGTTGCGGAATGAGTTGTCTGTCAGGCCGCATCTGAGGGGATGAACATCCAAATGGGTCGTACGCTAGACTGTTTTGGAACAGTTGGAGGAACCATACGTTAGGCTGAATCCGAATGAATCGTACATTAGGCTAAATCAGAATGAACCGTACGTTAGGCTATGTCTGACAATATTTGTATATGTTGTATTTACAATAAATGTCTGGGGATGGGCTCAGAGATGCCATCATTAGGAGAATGTCAGGATGAATGTTGACATGGAGTATATCTGAAAGACGTATCTGTAATCGATAAAGATGTCTGTCTGAATGGATCTTTATTTTGACTGTATCAGGAGGATAGTTAACCTGAAAAATAGAGTTAGCTTCATGCCATGTCATGATGCATGGGATGTTTTATGCTTCTGAAAATAAATGCGGTCATTGTATGCATGTGTATGATGTGAAATGATGTGAAAAGATGTAATGAATGAATTATGTGTGGGGAAGTTTTGCCGGGGGAAAGATAAATCCAATATTCTGGTTGGAAATACTTGTATTGATGACCCTTTCTTAGCTGGGGGGTATTTGATTTTTGTCTGATGGTGGAAATACTCAACAGAGCCCGGCTGGGGATAGAAGAGATGACCAGTCTGTCTGGTGATGCCGACCTCTTCTGGGAAATAGCTGGTTCTTGTTGGGGAATAGAATTAGCAATCGGACTTGGAAAGCATGGTTAGACCTTTTCTCGATCCTGAAGTCTTTTAGTAATTGCTATTGCTATTTTATGTATGTATTTTTGGTAAACCTTGATCATATTCAAATGCATATATTAATTCAAATTAAATCAATGGACGTTTACGCAAACAAAACAGAAAAAGTAAAAACACAATCATCTTTTTGGAAATAAAATTGTATTGATTTTGAAAGAGGGCCTATAAACAGGCAATTCGTGTACAGGGAGACAGAAATCCTAGTAAGAGGAAATTGTCGAGAAAACAAAGAAAAAGCTATGAAGGAAAAGCCCTGTTGATTTTAATTCTACTACTGTCATTATGTCTTCAAGTATCTCATCCCTTGCTGTCGGATGGAAGTGATTAGCTTGTTCAGTCCTTTGAACTGGGTTGAAGCTGACTGAGAACGGGACATAGTCTTACGCTTTAATCCCTAATTTTTGCCTGGACCGCCTTTTCAGGTTTTCAGTCCACCAGGATACCCTTTTTTGCCCAAGCCGCCTTTTCAGGTTTTCGACTTGCCGGGTGTACATTTTTATATGTTTATCCCTAATTTTGCCCGAACCCTTTTTGGTTCGCCGGGATGCCCTTACTTTTGCCTAGACACGTTGACCTAGCGGGTCTTTTATGCGTAGTATTTTTTAACTATGTCCGCGTTCACCGGATGCGGGAAATCTTCACCATCCATCGTAGCAAGTATCATGGCTCCACCAGAGAATACCTTCTTAACCACAAATGGCCCTTCGTATGTGGGAGTCCATTTTCCTCTGGGATCACCTTGTGGTAGAACGATACGCTTGATTACCAAGTCACCAATTTAATACACCTGTCTCTTGACTTTCTTATCAAATGCCTGGGTCATGCGCTTCTGATATATCTGCCCATGACAAACAGCCGCAAGTCTCTTCTCATCAATCAAATTTATCTGATCGAGTCGAGTCTGAATCCATTCATCTTCATCTAAGCCCGCCTCTTTCATGATTCTTAGAGAGGGAATCTGGACTTCCACTGGTAAAACGGCTTCCATTCCATAGACTAAAGAGAACGGAGTTGCCCCTGTCGAAGTGCGCACTGAAGTGCGATAACCATGGAGAGCAAAGAGTAACGTCTCATGCCAGTCTTTGTACGTTACTGTCATCTTTTGTATAATCTTTTTGATATTCTTATTAGCAGCTTCCACGGCGCCGTTCATCTTTGGCCGGTATGGAGAAGAGTTATGGTGTTTTATGTTGAACTGCGTGCAGAGTTCAGTAATCATCTTGTTGTTCAAATTAGTACCATTGTCAGTGATAATTCTTTCCGGAATGCCGTATCGACAGATGAGATTATTCTTGATGAATCGTGCCACCACATTCTTGGTGACAGAAGCGAATGAGGCTGCCTCTACCCATTTCGTAAAGTAATCAATAGCAACAAGGATGAAACGATGTCCATTGGAAGCAGTAGGTTTAATCTCTCCAATCATATCAATGCCCCACATTGCAAAGGGCCAAGGTGCTGTCAACACGTTCAATGGAGCAGGAGGCACATGTATTTTATCCGCATAGATCTGGCACTTGTGACAAGTCCTGGAGTGATGGTGGAAATCAACTTCCATGGTAGACCAATAATACCCTGATCTCAGAATCTTCTTGGCCATCGTATGTCCACTAGAATGAGTCCCAAAAATACCGTCATGCATGTCTTCCATAATCTTTTTTGCTTCCTTTTTATCCACACAGCGAAGCAGAGTCGAATCATGATTATGTTTGTATAACACTCCATTACTCAAAAAGAATTTAGCGGAGAACTTCCTCAGGAACTTTCTGTCATTGATGGATGCCCCTTCAGGGTATTCCTGAGTTTCTAAATATCTTTTCACTTTGTGGAACCAAGGTCTCTCCTCTACTCCCTCAGTATTAAGTTCATAACAATATGCTGGTTCATCTAATCGTTCAATGGTGATTCTGGGAGCTTCATTATCCCATCTGACTCTGAACATAGACGACATGGTAGCCAATGCGTCTGCCAACTGATTCTCTTCTCGTGGAATATGTTCGAATGTAATCTCTTCAAACTATGGGATTAATGTCAACACCCGCTCTCGATAAGGGACGAGATTCGGATATTTTGTGTCCCATTCTCCTTTGATCTGACTGATTACCAAAGCTGAGTCTCCGTACACGCTCAAAAACTTGATTCGCAGGTCTGTAGCAGCTCTGAGTCCCAAAATACACGCTTCATACTCAGCCATATTATTGGTACAATCAAAACATAGTCTAGCAGTGAAAGGAGTATGGCCACCCTTGGGGGAAATGATTACAACACCAACACCATTACCCAATGCATTAGAAGATCCATCAAAAACCATAGTCCATCGGGATCCCAGTTCGGGTCCTTCATCCGGTCCAGGTTCTTCATAATCAGTAACAAGCATGACGTCCTCATCTGGGAACTCAAAATTCATAGATTGGTAATCATCCACTGCTTGATGAGCCAAATGATCGGCCAGCACGCTTCCTTTGATTGCTTTCTGGGTAGTATACTGGATATCATACTCTGTTAAAATCATCTGCCATCTTGCTATTCTTCCGGAGAGGGCGGGTTTCTCAAATATGTATTTGATAGGGTCCATCTTAGAAATCAATAAAGTGGTATGATTCAACATATACTGTCTTAGTCGGCGAGCAGCCCAAGCCAAAGCACAGCAAGTTTTCTCGAGCAGCGAGTATCTTGTTTCACAGTCGGTAAACTTTTTGCTAAGGTAGTATATGGCATGCTCTTTTCGACCAGACTCGTCATGTTGCCCCAACACGCACCCCATTGAATTTTCTAACACGGTCAAATACATGATTAGAGGTCTTCCTTCAACTGGTGGTATCAGGATCGGAGGTTCCTGGAGATACTTCTTGATTTTGTCAAAAGCTTCTTGACATTCATCATTCCATACCATCTCTTGATTTTTCTTCAGTAGTTTGAAGATGGGTTTGCAGGTAGCAGTCAAGTGGGAGATAAATCGGGCAATGTAATTCAAGCGTCCCAAGAAACCTCTGACTTCTTTATCTGTACGGGGAACTGGCATTTCTTGAATAGCTCTCACCTTAGCCGGGTCAACCTCAATTCCTTTACCACTGACAATAAATCCCAAGAGTTTATCGGATCTTACTCCAAAGGTGCATTTGTTCGGATTCAATCTCAGCTTGTATTTCTTCAACCTCTCAAACAATTTGTACAAATGATCAAGATGTTCTTCTTCAGTATGAGATCTGGCTATCATGTCATCCACATATACTTCTATTTCATGATGAATCATATCATGGAACAAAACCACCATAGCACGCTGGTACGTTGCCCCGGCGTTCTTTAAACCGAATGGCATTACTTTGTAACAGAAAGTGCCCCATTGCGTCACAAACGTAGTTTTCTCCATGTCTTCAGGTGCCATCTTAATCTGGTTATAACCCGAGAATCCATCCATGAAGGAGAATACCTTGTGTTGAGCGGTGTTGTCTACCAGAACATCAATGTGCGGAAGTGGAAAGTCATCTTTGGGACTCGCTTTTTCAAATCTCTGTAATCTACACACATTCGCACCTTACCATCCTTCTTTGGCACCGGTACCACATTAGCAACCCATTGAGGATAAGAAGTAACAGCTAGAAAACCTGCATTAAATTGTTTCATAACCTCGGCTTTGGTTTTCTCAGACATTTCAGGACGCATGCGGCGAACCTTCTGCTTAACAGGACGACAGTCTTCCTTCATTGGCAGACGATGCACTACTATATCAGTATCCAATCCTGGCATGTCTTCATAAGACCAAGCAAAAATCTCTACATAGTCATGTAACATCTGAATCAATCTTTCTTTGATACTGTTTTCCAAGCCTGCTCCTATTTTGACTTCTTTCTTGTCTACTTCAGTACCCAGATTTACAATTTCAATTGATTCCTCATGCGGCTGTATGGTCTTTTCCTCTTGCAGTAACAGTCTGGCAAGTTCACCAGGGACTTCACACTCTTCCTCACTTCCATCCTCGGCTTGGTAGATCGGATTTTCAAAGTCATAATAAACAGTAGTAGAACTATTATCAACAGGATCCAGAGTGGGTGCGGATCTGCAATTTGTTATGTGAGTGTGTGTAAGAAACATAGCTTGTTTGGAAGATGACAGGAAAGATAAAGAGCGCAATATTTGAATGCAGAAAGTCCATTGATTTATTGAATGTGAATATGCTTATGAAATGACAAACCCTTAACAAATTAGCTATTGTGCCCCGGGCCTAGACACAATGCTTTAAGAAGTTCAATTGTAAACATTAAAATTAAAAAATTTGCAACACTAAAATAGACAATAACAATTACTCCTGACTAAAGGAAATCGGGATAGTGTCTTCAGCCGTCCAATTATTGAGTCCGTCACCAATTGTTGGGAAAATCCAGCTATCCAGGTCGCAATCGCTGTCAGCGCCTTCTACAGCATTAATCTGATCCTTGACTACCTTCTTAGAGCTAAACCCTAGGCCAAATCTATCAGACTTGTACGATACATTGATCAGTTGACCCCAGCCAGTACGACCACCATCTTCAACCACAGCTTGAGCATCTTTCAGAGAAATCATAGTAGGAGGAGCACGAATAACCTTGGGCGCACAGGAAGTTGGCTTAAGGACAGGATTAGTCGGAGGAATTACTTTAAATGACTGAGACGGAGTCTCGAAGAATTCACCATCCATCTCGACGTATCTGAAGGTATGCACACTACTGACGATATACTCTTCTTCCCCACACACGGTGACGATCTTACCCTCTATTGGATATCTCAGCTTTTGATGGAGAGACGAAGCTACAGCACTTGCCCCGTGAATCCAAGGGCGTCCCAGCAAGCAGGAATAGGCAGGACGAATGTTCATTACATGAAAGGTAGTGTTGAAGACTTGAGGTCCTATCTTGATAGGGAGGACCACTTCACCATGGACAACACTCTTCGCACCATCGTAAGCACGCACCACAATGTCACTAGGCTTCAGTTCAATGCTCTTGCAGTCAAGTTTATCGAGCACGGCTTTCGGTAGCACATTCAAAGAAGAGCCATTATCGATCAACACATGAGACAAGGTGATCCCCTTACACTCAATGGAGATATGCAGAGCTTTATTGTGATTCTTCCCTGCTGGTGTCAGGTCAGCATTGGAAAAACCTAGGCCATTGTCAACAGTCAGGTTAGCAACATAGTTTTCGAACTGATCGACGGAGGTCTCCTGAGGTACATGAGCAGTCTTCAAGAATTTTATCAACGCGTTGGCATGAGATTCAGAAGATAACAACAAAGATAACATCGAGATTTTAGACGGGGTATGCCCCAACTGTTCTACCACATCAAAATCACTCTTGCGGATGATTTTCAACACTTCTTCCATTTCTTGTTTGGCAACATCTTCAGTAGTAACTTCGACCGGTGTCTTTGACTGAGAGGGGTTGACCGGTTCCTTTCCTCGATTTTCGGGGACTGGCGGTGAGATCTCCGGAGAAAAGATCCTTCCACTTCGAGTAAATCTACTAGTCCCAACAATGTCAACGTCATTAGAATTAGCAGAATTATCATCTTGCTTTACGCCATGGATGTAAACATCACCTCCATAATTCCACGGAATGGCTTTGCTTGAGGAATATGGTACCGGGCCAGGTGCAGTAATGATTAGGGGAGCTACCTTGGGCTCAGCAGTAATCTTCACAGGTACTCTGGTAGCGGTAATCTTCACTGGAACTTTGGACCTAGCAATCACATATATTTCTTCAATAGGGTTTTCCACCTTAGGAACCTTTTCGAAGAGGATTGTATGATCGTCCATCAGTCGTTGAATACCATTTCTCAACTTCAAACAATCACTGGGTCGGGATATACAGAGATCGCAATTTTCAGCACAACCTGGAAATACACCAGCTTGCAACAACTTCTTCTTGATGGCCAGGAGAGGAGATGCTAAGTCAGCTACACTAGAAACGTGAGAATTGTCATTCACAGCATTAACAGCCTTGTCATGATTAGGCATAGGTGCAGTGATGACATTAGGAGTCTCCGGAGGCTCAAATTCAATTTCCCCAGCGTCGATCATATCCTGGATTTTATTCTTCAACGACCAACAATCGTTTGTATCATGCCCAGGGCTATCGGAGTGATATGCACACCTGGCATTGGGATTATAACTAGGAGAAGTAGTGTTGGGTTTTGCGGGAGGATCTCTGAGGGTAATCAAATTTGCTTTTAGCATACCCTGCAGTGCCTGTGCCAAGGTCATATTGATCTTGGTAAATTGCCTTCTTGGCCTGTCTTGTCTGTGTTGGAAGTTTTGAGATGGCGGTGGTGCAATCGTAACTGCTCCAATGGTATGGTCACGATTTTTCTTGTTACGACCCTTTTGACCGTACACAGCATTTGATCCGTTCCTCCCCTGGTAGGACCTTTTGGTGCTTGCAGAGGTAGTCGCCTGTATCTTTCCACTTCGAATTCCGCTCTCCACCCGTTCACCTGTCAATATAAGTTCAGTGAAACCCGATGAAGAACTTCCCAGTAGATGGCTGTAGAATGGGCCAGTCAGTGTACCCATGAACATGTCTACTAATTCCCGATCAGTCATAGGGGGTTTGACTCTGCCAGCCAAATCTCTCCATTTTTGAGCATATTCTTTGAAACTTTCTTTAGATCCCATAGTCATATTCTGCAACTGTAGCCGAGTAGGCGCTAGTTCAGAATTATACTGGTACTGCTTGTAGAAAGCTGTTGCTAAATCAGTCCAGGTGCGGATGTTAGAGCTTTCGAGCTGATAGTACCATTCTAACTATGTGCCAGACAGACTCTCTTGGAAGAAATGGATCCAAAGCTTCCTGTCAGTGGTATACGGCTAAATCTTTCTCACATAAGCTCTCAGATGCATCTAAGGACAAGACGCACCATCGTACTTAGTGAAAGTGGGGATCTTGAATTTGCGGGGGATGACCACGTCGGAAACCAGACCCAAGCTTTCAAAATCCAGACTGGGCGCCTTCTGGCCTTCCATAGCTAGCATACGTTCTTCTAGCAACTTGTACTTGCCATCTTTTGGAGAGTACTGTTCATTCTCGTAATCTTCATCGTCGTCCTCAGGGTTGAAGAGATCAACATCCTCCTCTCCTGAATCATTTTCTGTCTCCTCTTCTTGCTCTTTCGGAAGTCTAATCTTGACTCCTGCAGCCTGTCCTTTACGCCTCCTTCCCGGGTTAATGTAACTCACAGGTTTCGGGTCTTTCTTCTTCTCGAGCAAGAGAGCCTTCAGTTCTTCCTGCCCCTTGGATAAGCTCAGCATCATCTCCTGGAATTGAGCATTCTGAGCCTGGAGATCTTTGACAGTTTGTTCGAGGGCCATCTTTCTGTTCAGAGGGAAGACCGTAAGAACATTGATCTTTTAGAATACCTGTTATGCAATGTTATGTTATGCTATGCAATGTATGAAATGTTTTCAAGGACTTTTGGAATTTAACTTTGCGTAAACCACCAAAAAGAGAGGAACTTTTTATTAATAATTTCTTTAATCATTGTTCATTACAAGAAATAATAATAAAATACAATGAAAGCTCAAGTCTCCCAGGGACGGCTTCTTTTTGGGCGAAGATATGCATTGAGTCTTCGTTCCTCATTAAGCTGGCTGGTAAGTTTTAACACTTTCTTCCTCTCGGCACAGAACTGGGCTTCAAAAGTATCCCTTTCCTCTCTCAACTGGATCCAGGATCTCTTCAATTCTTCAACATCGGTAGGCATATCTGGATAAGGAATGATCTGAGGAGTACCTCCCTCAACTTCTGGTTCAACAATCAGCGGTCCGACTGCAAGATATGGCATGACAAGCTCACGAGCTCTGACGCGTACCCATCTGAGATAAGGTTCCATAGGAATAGAATTTTTCTGTCCTAAAGTACTTCTTTTCACCATGCCCCAGGCTCGTACAAACCTTTGACGGAGACCTTGAGAGTCGTTGTCATAGTCAAACACAGTGCCTTGAATAATTACTTCATGTGGACCATCTCTTCGAGCATAACCAAACTGGCGTAGGGCTAAAGCCGGGTTATAAGTAATACCTCCTCTTATCCCCAGGAGTGGTACGTTAGAGAATTCTCCACAATGATCAATGACGATAACATTTTCTTTGAGATGAGGACACCAACGGATGTCTGAATGGGATAGCGACATTATCTTTTGAGACCATTTCAAATTTTGATCATTCTTCAGGACTGATTGAGGAAGGTGCGAAATAAACCACCTAGACAATAAAGGTACGCAGCACATGAGAGCCCCTTGCCTTTTCATAGTACGAGTGTGAAGGGAATGCAAAATGTCTCCAAGCAAGGTGGGCACAGGGTTATGAGTGAGAAATATCTTAATAGCATTCATGTCTATGAATTGGTCGGGATTAGGAAATAGCACCAAACCATAGATTAGTAATGCTAGAACATCTTCGAAAGCATGGACGTTCATAACTTTTAGGAATTCTCGGGCCTTATTCATCAGAAACTTGGCAAGTAGACCCTTAACTCCACTTCTTGTTACCCAATTAGTTTCAATGTCGGATTTTGTCAAGTGTAAAGCCATGGCAACTTCTTCAGACTTCAGAATCTTTTCTAAACCACTGAAAGGTGTTTGATCAAGGATAGGTATCCCCAACAGCCTGGAGAATTCTTCTAACGTGGGCACCAACTGATAATCTGGGAAGGTGAAGCAATGATGTTTAGGGTCGAAGAACTGGAATAAAACTCTCATCATATCTTCCTTGGAACCGGTGGTAACCAAATTGAGGAGAGAACCATGTTTCTTGATGAACTGAGCCTGATCGGGAAGTTCTGACACTAAATCCTTGAGTTGAGGAGAGATGGCTACAAAATTGATCCGGATGGTCTTCCTGGAAGCCATAACTTGTTTAACGGAGCAAAGCTAAATCCCTAAGTCCTTGAAATGGTTAGCGCAATGTCATGATGTTATGATGTTATGATGTTATGTAAATAACAAGCACAAGCAAGTCACACAACAATCATTCCTAGGTTTTAAGGCTTGCATGAGTTCCATAGGTAAGTACCCTCCCCATTGAAGTTTGGTTGGTTCAACCTGTCCTAGAATAGTAACCGGGTTCTAGAAGGATCTCAAATCATCGACCTTTCCTTAAGTCCACTTCAGTGCAACGCCAAGTGGTTGACCCAAGCTTCCCTAAAGTCCAATCTCAAAGAGTGTAGTATCGAGTATCAACCAACCCCAGTCGGAACCGAAGTCAGTTATCTCACTACTTTCTAATGGCTAGGATGAGTCAATTAGGGTTCTAAAGGTCTGGTTAATGTTTTGATGACACCACGCGGAAGCCAAATTTTTCCTCAAGTAAACATGAGGAACATCAGGACATCCAAAGTGTCACATTAACCGTAGCCATCATTTTAACCATTCCAGTATACGCCGGATAGTCGCGATGATCTATTGCTACTTACCTAAGGTACACTAGATCCGGGTGTAGGATCTTTCACTCAAGCATAAAATACCCAAGCAATCCCTTAAAAGTAAATCAGACAATTTAAATAAGTGATCTTGTTTTTAAGGTAACCTCTCTTTGACTCCCCAGCAGAGTCGCCAGTTCTGTCATACGGTGAACTGACTTTTTGTGTTTTGCTTTGGAAAGCAAATGTCGCGGTTAGCAAGAGTCGCCACCGACTTTTCTTTTATCCAATAAGGAAAGGTGGAAAAGAACAGGAAAGACCTTAATTAGATTTTGGGTTCGGGAGGTACATTATACAAAGGGAAGGTGTTAGCACCCTTTGTATCCATGGTTATCCATGTGCTCTTAATTGCTTAATCACTTATGTTTTTCTTTTGTGTGAAAAAAGTGTTTGAGAAGTGTTTAGAAAATGTTTTGAAAAGGAGAATTTAACTTTGTAATGATTCTTGTATAAATGTATACAAAGTGGTTATCTCGTTCAGTTTTGAAAGGTGTGAGGTGTGAGAAGTATTTTAAGTTGTGAGTAAGCAATTAAGAGTTATACCTACCCAAGGTCTTTAGGGGCGTTTCCTATCCTTATGAGGGTAAAACTGTCCTTACTATTGAGAAGTAAGTAGTTTTGTCCTTTGGATGTAAAAGGGTCATCGTAGGGTCATAGACTGGTCATTGAAGGCAACTTTTGTAAGGATACCTTAGCATTCGAAGGGACGATCATCATTTAACCGTAGACTATACCGAAGGGTCATCGAGGGACAAAGGCAACATTCGAGGGACTATGATGATTTATTTCATGATGATTTACTCGAAGGGTCTTTGCTAAGTGTATCCCTACATTCGCGGGACATGACCGTAATACCATAATATCGTAGGGTAACAAAGAGAGGTCCAAGATCACATATTCAAAGGCTATATTTTACAATCAGTTAGGTAATTAGGATGAATCTCCCCATTAAAATTAATACATTAAAATCAATTAAGTAATTTAGGGTGGATCTCCACATTAAAATCAATACATTAAAATCGATTAAGTAATTTAGGGTGAATCTCCACAAGGGTATCCCATAAATAAAGTGGAATACCTATCAAGCTACCTTTTCCGGGGATATGTGAACCTTTACAAAACTCAGCAAACATGTCAGAATACCAAATCAGGGTGTAATCGAGAATTACACCTCAAAAGAAATCACAACAGTAATGGGGTCAGGTAGACAACGCATGGCTATTATGAAACATGAGTGAAAAATCAGAACAAAAAAGTCGGCTACTGTCAGGCTCGCGACTGCCTCGCCTAGCGAAGGCTCAGCGAATACTCGTTGCATGCTCGCTTAGCGGTGTGCTAGCGAGCGGCTGCGGATTCTGGTTTTGATAACGGTATACTATCGGCAAGCTTCACACTTTATGGCATCCATTACATAGATCACATGGTTAAACATTCCGGATATTCATCCATACTTGAATTCATATGCAAAACTTAAGATATTTTCATAAATTCAAACATAATGCCATATGCAAATTAAGAACATAATGCAATAATAGCAACGTAAACCTGTTTGCAATGGAATTGCAGCTTTGGATTGGCAAATCGGGTCGAATTGGGCGGAGGCAACCGTGACGCCGCCGAATTTCCTTCAGGGTTTCCTTTAGGGTTGCTCTGAATTCTCAGGGTTAGCTTCCAGCCGCGTGTGTTTGCTTTTCGCCTCCGTTTTCCTTCTGTTTTCGTCCCCCCTTTCTGAATGAAGTCCTTAGTATTTATAATGCTTTTTCGTGACCTAATGGGCTCAGAATGAAGCCCAGAATTTTCTGGTATTCGCAAGCTTCGCTAGGCGAGTGGCATAGTGAAGGGTTCGCTAGGCGAAGGTTTTGCTCGCCTAGCGAGCAGGCCAGTTTGGGCCATTTTCTGGATTTGGCCATCTGTGTGTTGGGCCTTTGTTCTTTTGGGATCAGTGCCTTGAAAAATAAGTTGGAGTGTCCTGAAAAATGCTTTGTAATACTAACGGGCAAATTTTGGGGTATGACACGCTTATACTCAAAAACAGAATTAATGAAAGATGAAGAAACTAAAGCAATCAATACCTAAGTTAATCTAAATTCATTTTATACGAGATATGTAAATCAAAGTTATTCAATTGATTAAGAAATCTAATATTATAATTTCCAATTTTAATCACAAGTCATATCATTCAAAATCATGATCTAACACAAACCTAATTTGATACAAGAAGTCACTATGAATGCGGTAAAACCTAAAAGCATGCAATTTCTAAGAAAAAATGAATTCTAAGCATACAATTCAAAACAAAATCTAAAAGAGATATGGGAGAGAGAGAGAGAGAGAGAGAGAGAGAGAGAGAGAGAGAGAGAGAGAGATAGATAGATAGATAGATAGATAGATAGATAGATAGATAGATAGATAGATAGATAGATAGATAGATAGATAGAGAGAGAGAGAGAGAGAGAGAGAGAGAGAGAGAGAGAGTACAACAAGGGTTTCACAAACCAAATTTAATCAAGTGAAAAAGATTATGCACACTAGTTCTATTTATAGAAAAACTTGTGGGGGCTATAAGCTGAAAAAGCCTACTTAAGTGAGTCATGCCTTATGGTGTACTATATTTCACCTAATCCCATGATATGTTACCGTATTTTGTATTCCACTTACATAATAAACCGTTACCATCAAGAATTAACGATAAACTATGCTAAGAAACAAAAACATAAACATGCAATAGCCTACAAAAATTAAATGAGAGAGAGAGAGAGACCAAATTTATAGTGGTTCATCATGTATGTCCTTACTTTGTGTCTAGTCCATTCTCCAATGGTTTCCCATTGAAAACTCATAGTGTTCCATTATGATTTAACAATTTTTTTACAAAGTCTTTTAATATAATCACAAGATTCAAGATATTATTGAAAATTAAAAAATCTTTGATTCAAATCTTCTCCCCGAACATATACAGCGTCTGAAACTGATCTCAACTAGATCTTTACTAGATCTTGACTTCCACCTTTTAGAGTCAAGAATTTTGCTCCAAGCGTCCGTTCCGCAACAACTTCTCCTAAGGCTTATTGGTTCTTTGTCTGAGCCTTGGTCTGTATGAAGGCAATAGAAACTCCAACTCCTTCTATAGCAACTTCCACACAGTTCTACCGAAGCAATCTTGGAGAAAATAAACTCATTCATTTTCATTGTTGGATTGTTAATCCCACCCATATCCATACAATAATTGCCAACCAGAAATCTTCAAAACCTCAAAAACATTAAAATAAAATTAAAAACTCCTCACATAGATCTCACATCCAAGGTTGAGAAGTTAAACTAAAATGACAATGGTAGAATCTAGAGTTTGAAAATGAAATGAAATTTCAGATGTAATCTCGAAACAAAGACTGAAAAAATAATTTTTGAAAGGTTGAGAGAAAAGTGCATTGTGCGTGCTATGAATCACAAAATCATATGCATGTTATTAGGGGGATTTAGAAAAATAATTCATATATGTGTTGGAGATGATGCACAAAAAATGAGAGAAAATACCCATTTGATTCGAGTCAAGAGAAAATGATATGGTTAAAGTCGAGTGAGTGAATGATTTGAATCAAGAATTAAAAACCCAAAAAACAACTTATATGATTTTGTATTGGTAAAAAAGTACAAGTGTGCATGTTTCCCCTATGGGGACAGGGAGACTCATAGGTCTTAGTATGTTTATAACACGATATTGAGAGACATGCTCAAGTGAGGTGAGAGACTCTGATGATGACTGATGATGATTAGTAGCAAGTGCATGGTTACAAGAAGTTTTGTATTAAGACTCTAGTGAGTGTTATACTCTTTAGGCTGTAAAGAATGTGTATCACTTATGGTTTTTCCTTTCTCTCTTTAAGGGAAGATGTATTTATAGAGGTCCTTGGGACCTAAGGTTTGATTCTCCCTTAGTGGCGTCGGTGACTCCCTTACTCTCAAGGGAAGTTATTGACCATCTATTTTTCAGGAGTTAATGGAGACTCATTCTTTTTTACTCACACCTTAGGGTTACCTCTGAGTCTCTCTTTGAGTCATCGCCTAAGGCGACACGACTTCTGAGCGAGGGCGCTCCGATTTAGGACTACTGCAAATATAACACTACATAGTCCATCAAGTACGAGGGATTTTCTAAGGGCGAAGTGTTTTTAAACTCTTGGAGTGCATCCCTCACCATCTTAATAATTTCTCTAGATGAGGGTGAGTCCCACAGCTAGGGGTGTTTATTTATCATTACCCTTGATTGATGAGTCGACTGCCAGATGTCTTATGTTTAGCTAATAAATGTCAGCCATGAATGTTAATCAATCCCCATGTGTTTGTTATTACTTTTATTTAATATAATCAATGATGATCTATTTTTCGAGACCTTAAATGTTAGTAGCATGTGTCATAAACATGTTGAGTTTTTCTAAAACCCTGAGAGGATTCAAAAAGTCTTTTATGCTTTCCAAAATTAATTTCCTTTTGGACTTTTCTCCATTTTACCCTTTCTCTATAAGTTCATCCATGTTACTTTCCATTGTCATCCTTTGCTTGCAACCTTCTCTTAGGTATGAATTCCTTCTCTTTTCTTTATTTATGTAGTGGATTTTGCGAAGGTATGATTAAGATGGGGTTCTTACACTAGATGTGGGGCTTTAGGTAAGTAGTCCATTTCTGACGATTACGACAGTGGTGGTAACTTCTTTTTGTTCAACTGTTTTCTCATGAACAAAATGTCTTCCTCCTACGTCGTGTCAAAGGATGCTGGTGATTTTATGTCTAGTTACACATCCTAAGAACAAATTTATCTTCTTCGATCGGTAATAGATGTTTATTCTTTAGAGGGTAAAGATGGGGTCGTCCTGGATAGTTGTTCACCACCAAAGAGGGTGACCTCATATGTTTCCTCTGAACCTCATTCGTTGTATGATGACCTCTCGACAAGTGTACCGATAATGACAAGTGAACCTCCTTCATCGTATAATGGACAATTGTTGGTTGAGGTCTGGTTTATCCAGAGAGTAGCACGGAGGTGATTTGGAGTAAGGACGATGATAAGAGGTGGTGAGTTGAAGGATTGTGGTCGGTGCTGGACGAATGGAGGAGGAAGTGAGTTATGTTGTTATTGAATGGTAGCAATGGAGGTTTGAGGTGAGGTTAAACTGTTAGATGGTTGTTTGGTGAGGAAGAAGATTAGAGGGTTGGCGGAATGAGGTAGGGGTGGTGCGTTATTAGAGGAGAAACGTTGATTTTAAGGTGGTTTTGAGGTTTATCTTGTGGAAGAAAAAGATGCAATTGTGTGTGTTTGCAAGGTTTTGTGGTGGTTTTCATGGATGTCGAAGGGAGATAACAATGAGAGAGTATAATGTCATAACCCTCATAGTGTGAGGGAGAGGCCGCGTTTCAGTGATTTAAGGGTGGATATGGAGGTGAGATGGTTGTTGAGTATGGATATTGTTTGTTCGAGAAACAGGAAGAAGAAGAAGAAGATCCTACTCTTCTTTTCTGAGTTTTTAATCCCAGTGAGAAAACTTGAGGGCAATGAGAAGAATATCCTCTTCAGTTTCTTTCATAATCTTCATTTTTATTGGCTATACATTGAGGGCATGTTGGATTATCATTGGTTGGTTCAAAAATGAGAGAGAATAATGGTCCCCTCCCTCAATGTTAGTTGGAACCGTGTGACCCTTAATGGTTTTTTCCTTCCTTTTTTTTGTTTTTTTCCTTAACCGGATGAGAGAGGGACACATGTCCCTGTGGTTGACAAAAAAATCCTTACCCTCTTTTGATTCCTTGCATTTCATTCATTCTTAAAAAAAATAATTAAACTTAATAAATAAACTTAATAATTAAAATGACATAAAATTAAACTAAAAAACAAAATAAATCCTAATTAATTCTAAATAATCGTCCAATTATTTTGACTATAAAACATAAATAAACTGATAAAAAATGAATAAAATCGGGGGGGAAATGTCCAGAATATCAAAATGAATGCACCATAATGATCAACGCAAAATAAACTTCTCAGAAACATATAGGTTTTGATCAAAATTTGAAATATCGGTTAAAACGCCCAGGCTAGTCAAAATGTGACCGAAAAAATAATCGAAAAATAAATCGAGCACACCGCGTTAAACTACGTGGAACTTAGATTAACAAAGCGGATGTCTGCAAGCTCGATTTAGAAATTTTCTGTCCGCTGATTTAACACACATTTGAAAACTGATTTAACCAGTTTGCCTGTAGATCTGAAAATTTATTTTGACTAACATTCTAGGCATTATGCGGCATAAGATGCATGTTATGATATACAGAGATGCAAAAATTATGATGTATGTATCGATTCGTAGATTCAGAGTCAAAATTAGGGTGTGAAAGTTGCCCCTATTTAAGTATATTCAACTAGAGAATATGAAGAAGGACACTCTTCGTATGATTAAAGTGGGAGATTGTTAAATACTAACACCCGAATTTTGATTCTGAATGCATATGACATGATATGTTATGCATGTATGACTCTTTTTTTTTTTTTTTGCTTTGCTACGGAGATGAGCCCTAACTGAATATTTCATGATGGATGAATAATGAAAGACATATATATATAGGGAATGGTGGATACATATGGTAATGGTGGTCCACATAAAACAAAAATGACAATGAGGTAGATGAAGACTCACTGGGGATAACAATCCTGCTAGAGAAAAGACATTGGGGAAATGCAAGGGGATTTTATCAATAGGTTCATACATGACCTAACGACACTTTTGAAAACTTCAAATGGAGTTTTATCAATAGGTTCATACATGACCTGACGACACCTGGGAATATTCAAAGAAAGTTTAATCAATAAGTTCAGACATGACTTGACAACACCGAAGTATTTAAAGAGACTTTTATCAACAGGTTCAGACATGACCTGAAAATACTTGGGAAAATTCAAACAGACTTTTAATTAACAAGTTCAGACATGACCTGGCAATACTTGGGAAAATTCAAAGGGAGTTTTAATCAACAGGTTCAGACATGACCTGACAATATTGGGGAACATTAAAAAAAGTTTCATCAATAGGTTCAGACATGACCTAACGACACTTTTAAAATGTATCTGACAATTATGGAGATTTCTCATAAGAAATTCATCCAATCAAAGATTTTGGAGATTCCTAACAGGGAATTTATCCAAGATAAAAATAAAATGGAGTTTTCTTATGAAAGTATCACCCACACAAAAATATATTGGAGTTTTCTTGCGATAAAATCATCCAATCTTCCGGGGAATTCCTTTCAGTGAAAGAGTCAAACCGATAACTTTCTAGGAAACATCAAGATAAACAGAGCACAATCTCTAAATGTGCCAAAGAAAGCTGAAATTTATGCCAATGAAAACTGAACTATGGTTTAAGGGCGCCAAACAACAATTGGACTTAAGACAATGAACTGCCAGACGAGAATTGGGATTGAAGGTTAGATTACCAGATGGGAACTGGTGTTTTGTCTTATGTTTGTTAGGCGAAATCCGACTTTCAGATAGTCCACCAGACGAGAACTAGTTTCTTTTGATTTATTGTCAGACGAGAACTGACTTAAAAAATGGGCTACCATAAGGGAACTGGTTTTGAACAAAGGTTACCAGACGAGAAATGGTTTTGAAAAGAAATACGACTACCAGACGAAAATTGGAGTTAAAAATAGGTTACCAGACAGGAACTGGTTTACAAATAGGCCACCAGACGGGAACTGGTTTAAAGAAAAGGCTACCAGACGGGAAGTGGTTTTAAGAAAAGGCTACCAGACAAGAATTGGTGTTTGAAAACTCACGGTCATACGGGAGTTGACTTTGAAACCCGACTGTCAGACGGGAATTGACTTAAAAACCAGACTGTCAGACGAGAACTGACTTTTAAATGATTTACCAGATAAAAACTAGTTTGATCTTTCATGTTATGTGCATATGCTCGATGAATGAGATGATATGCATGGCTTAACGCTAGAGAAAAACGGCATGATTAATGTATTAGGATGCTTTATGCAATGACTTGAAGGTTTCCAGGATGATATCCTTGTGGTGGGTAATGGATGGAAGGTCCCTTTATAATAAATCTCCTTTGACAAAAGGCTATTTGATGAGGTACTAGCATGATTCCTCGACATTCATATTGAACTCAACACTTCTTGACGTATGGCATAACCTTGAGCAACTTGAAGGCAGAGAGAGGACTGGCCCCTCGTTGGCTCATATTGCCCTAGTCTTTTGGGTATTTGAAGACGTTCTCCTCACAAGGAGTTTGGAAGCAGATAACCATAAAATGACCTTGAGATGGTGTGCCCCAATGTTTGAATCTTTGAAGAATTCTACCTATGGTTATCTAATTCTTGGAATGGTAGGCTTCTGATTGACCGACCTTTGGAGAGTCAGACTCAACTGAGCTCTTTAGATGGCTCTCCCTAGTCTGAGTCTTTGAAGCAATTTGCTTATGACTAAACCAACTCTTGGAGTGATTGGCTCAGATCAACTGAGACCCAAAGTGATTTTCCCCTGACTGGACATCTTTCACCTGATCAAGTTTCTCAACTGGCGGCATTTTGTTAGAATTCCCTTGATGCTAAATGCTGACTTGTATATAAAATTGTTCATTCAAAAATGGTAATTTTAATGCAGTTCTTATGCAAAATTTGAAATCAATATTATTGACATGACGGTGATATACAGTGAATGGGTCAATGATTATAACACAATTTCGATCTAGCCATTCAAAGTATGCAAGGTGATATGATCGATACAAATGATTAGCAAAGATATTTGTGAGTCAGGTTAATGCAAACTTGTTGTATGCTTTCAAAACAAACCATGTCTCAATTAGGTCTTTTAAGGGTTGTAACGTGGTTTGGTTTATAGTTTTTTTTTGAATAAAAGGATATGAGGCTCAAAAATTAATTTTAACCCACCCCTTCTTCTTGATGACTTCCAGTCCTACGTTCAGTTAATTGACACACGCATTCAATATCCAAGAGGGTTTGAAGTCGTGATGGTAAAGACGAGTATTCAAGATAATATTTTCTTGAAATGCCAGTCACCTTATTTTTTTCTTTGTTTTTGTTAAGGATTTGATTTTTATCCCTAATTTTTTTTGGACCACTTCTTTGAAGCTTTTGGTCCATCGGGATGCCCTGGTTTTGCCTAAGTCATTTTTTGGGGTGTTCGACTTAGCGAGTTTTTCTTTCTTTTCTTTTTTTAAAGGTTGTGACTGCCATGTTATTGGTGGATGAGGATCAACCAATATAAGTTCTCTTGGATTTTTCATGACTTCTTCGACATTTCATGATGTGTGTGAAGAAAAGCATGTGGTTGAACCACTTTGGAGGGTGTACAGTTGGACAAATTCTCTTTGAAGATTGAATGCACAGTCAAACTATCTGAACATAAGTACCTTGCCACTGGTTAAGATTAAGGGTTTTTAATTCCGAAAGAAACACCAACTTCTAGGCTCGAAGTGGTTGACTAGGGATTAACTCCTTATATCTTCAGTGCTTGGGGATTTGAAATAATACCTTAAATTATCGGCAAAGTTCTCTTTGAAAGCACACCACAACAATTATGGGTATTTTGTTTATCATCCTCCCTTCAATCTTTGCTAAAACAACAGTTTTAAAAATGAAAATGAATAGGAGAAATATTTTTTGTTTTTCATAAACAAAAGATGAGTGAATACGAATGGATTGATTCAAAATGCATGATCACTTCATTAATATTGCCATTAACAGAAAACAACAACGTTTTAAAACAAGTAGCATTTAATAAAAAAAGAAGATACAAATGTAACTAATAAAACCAACCAAATGATTTCTAATACAGAGGAATCTCTCTTGTGCTTGATTCACCATTGGGCTAGCCTTCTTTAGATTCGGAGGTCGTCATGCTCATTGAGATCAACTCATCACATACTCTAGGCAATTTCTTCTACAACATGGTCTGATGGACCCATATGACCTGATGAAGGATTGTTATTGATTTAAAGGACTTGAGGTGTAAATCAAATCACTTTGGAATCAATAAAATATTGTACCTTACTCTTGAGTGCTTTGTAGTCTTCAGTTGCATGTCCTGGTGCATCATCGTGGAAAACACATCGAGCGTTGGGATCAAAGTCGGGTAGGTATGGAAGAGGCAATATATTCAATTTCTCTGGCACTATCAGTCCATAGTTGATCGAGTATGGCAATATATGACTGTATGGATTTGGATAAGGATCAAAGCGTCTCTTTAGCCTTTGAGTGTATTGGTGTTGTTGTTGTGGAGCATACTTCCATTAGTGTGGATGTTTCTGTGAGATTTATTGTCAATGATGCTTTAGAGCTTTAGCTGGTTGATTATGTGGTCTTAGCCATAATTGTTGGCACTGGGGTCTGACAAGGAGTGGCGGGTGACAGGGCACACTGGGCATTATGAGTTGCTCATTTTTAGCCATTTTAAAATTGGGGTTAGCAAACTCGTCAACGTTGGCATGACAGTCTTCAAGTTCTTTTCCTTCAACCTTATCGCTGGACATAACCCTTTTTGATCTATCTCTCACTTCTCTTCTGCTTCTACTGACATGGGTCATGACATTGGAATTCCATGGCGGTATCTCAATGCTCTCGCAAGAAAACAATGGTATCTCGTTAGCCACATCCTTGACCATTTCCTTTTGGAACAAAGCCTTAAGGGGGTTCATAGGTCCCTTGCATTTATCATTATTTGGCTCTGAAATCAAATCATATGCACCTGAGCCTTATTCCTTGAGTGCTGGTGACTTTATGTTAATCAACTTTTGCAACTTTAGCTTAAAAATCTTGCATTCCTCGATGGAGTGCCCTACTATTCCGGTACGAAACTCACATTTGACCCTCGGATGGTCTTCTTTGAAGACCAGGCTCTTGTTGTTGATAAGATCTTATACCAAGGATTTCAGCACTAAGCAAGAATACATGTCATGTCCTACTTCCCCTTTATGGAATTCACACGTTGCATTCAGATTGTACCATGGAAGGTATGATAACGTAGGTGTGAGAGCTCTAGGAGTTAACAAAGAATTCTGAATCAGTTGTTGGTAAATCTTATTATACGACACCAGAATCGGGTCATTGTGAACTTTGTGTCCCCTTGCTCTGATTATGATTCTTGTTCTGACCTTGACTTCATAGATTTTGAGGAGGAATAACCAGAGGACATTGATATGACAATTTGGTAGTCACTGGCTGAATGACATCCTGAGGGAGGGTCATATGTCGGAAAATGAGGACTTGCCACATGGAATTTCCATTGACTTGGGGTAACACCAGATGGATGTAGAGCATCAGCCCCATCTACAACAATAATAGGTACATGGTGACACTCTTTTATTAATAAGGCTTGTAGGGTTTCTAAGACCCATCCGATTTGGCTCTTCAAAAGGTTCAATTCCTCATTCAATGCTTCTTGACCTTTCCTTAGTTCATCCATCATCTCATGAGACATGGTTCTTTATTCTAAACGCATGTTGGGAATCACCTTAATATTCATGGATAATGGATGGATGAGTTTATTTTCAAGAAAATGTTATGCATGCATGCTGATGAGATGCAGATGAAATATATGTGACTGGATGCAATGCAATGCCATGTATTTGTTTTGTTTTGGTACACAAGTTCATACGTCCGAGGTAACAGATGAATCTAATTGCTTTCCACCAAAGGGTTCTCACTGGGTATGATCTAAGGGTTTGAAAACGGGAACCCATAGTCATAGATCCATAAGAATGTTTGCCTATTTTTATAACTACATGCCAATCGTCAACTCCATCAAGATAATCTATTCTGAGTGGGGTCTTCGTACCGACCCTTACGAGAACTACATCTCGGGGACCCTCGCTATGTGATCATTGACTTTGGTTCTAGACATGGTTCCCAGAGTCACTAATTCACATGCTGGGCGTGTACTCCTTCGAGAGAATCTATTCTAAGCGAGGTCTTCGTGCCAACCCTTACAAGAACTACATCTCGGGGATCCGCACTATGAGACCATCATTCTTAGCTGGCAAAAAGGTTCAATGTTCTACAAAGGTCCTTATAGTCATGGATCCTCACGAAAAACATCAAAGCTGATGATAACTACATATCGGGCGACATCATTTTCAAAGAATCTACTCCAAGTGAGGTTCTCGTGCCGAACCTTACGAGAACTACATCTCGAGGATCCACACCACTCAACCTCGTTCTATCTCAAGTTTTCACTCTAGACTCGGGTAGAGAGTCTTTCCCACAAGGTTTGCAATCATAGTAACGATCCAATACCAACAACATAATAGAACCCAAACAATATATTATATCAATATAACAATAGAGATGACAAAAGCAATAAATAAAAGCCACATAAGTAAAAAAAGCAAAGGCACACAACTGACCTAACTAGGATTGACCCACTTAGGGAATCAAAGTCTCCAGTAGAGTCGTCATATGTTGCACCTCGAAAAATGAGAACATGACTTAGAGAAACACAACCGCACGCTCGCAGGATGGACTAAACAGAGTCACCATCGAACTTTATTTATTCCTAAAAAGGAAAGTGGAAATATCAATAAAACCCAAGAAAGAACGACAATGATATTGGTCGTCGCAACCAAATCAGGGTTCGGGAGTCTATTACATAAGGTGAAGGTATTAACACCTCTCACACCCTAGTACTCATCAGGAACAATTAGGTTAGTTGTGTGTGTTAGTGTTAGCTTAGAAATGTTAGACTACTCGAGTTATTAAGAGGGAAAGAAGAACAAGATCAAAAGAAAAGAGATTTTTTTTTGGATTTTTTATTAGTGTGCGAAGAAAGGAACTAAACCTATTTTTTTATATTAATGGGCCTAACAAGATTTACAAATCCTGCTCCTACGTATCTTCTAGGGAAATAGAGAACTTAAGGCTTTTACGTAGTTCTAGGTAGAAAATGTTTGTTTGGTTTTCATTTTAGCAAAAACTACTTTGTGTCAATCGACTAAAACATTGTTGGCTACCCAAAACAAGTGGAGAATGTAACATTCACATCACAACCAAATGGATTTAAAAATTAACATTCGTGGGCAACATCGCAAGCTTACTCACATGTTCAATTGGACGAAACATTGTTTTTGCGTCATCTCGAGACAAGAGTTTGATTGGTTTGAAGTATTTTTTGGATGATGAGAGAGTTTGGAGAGGTGAGAACTACATCTCGGTTCCTAACTCTCAAGAATTCATGAACTACACCCCTTTCCTTTTGCATCTTAATTGCAAAAAATGTTTTGATATTTTTAGATGTTTTTAAAGTTTTCTTGAGAAAGCGCACTCGAAACTAGTCAAGGTTTATTAAGCGTTGTGGAATTGATTTGAGAATGATGAATGTTTATATTAATGAAAAATGCATCTCAGATCTTAACTCTTAGGAGCTCGTAGAATACACCTTGTTTCTTTCATCTATTTTATTAAAAAGTGTTTGATAGTGGTTAAGTATTTATGATTTTCATTGGAAAATTGCTTGACGTTGGATCAAATATTTGATTATCGTTTATGAAATGAGATTGAGATAAGAAGGGTTTGAAATGAATGAATTGTTTGGTCTTTGAGAAAATACTCAAAAGTCCAGTGAGAAATATGTTTGAGAAAGAGGCACGATGAAACCAAGAGTGAAGCTTGAAATGGATTGAGTTTCTAATACTCCCTCTCCCCTTTCATTTCGTGGTTGGCCCCAAGGTGTTAGGCCCATGAGCCTTTACTATGCACACTTCATGTTTCCTTACTGCACCCCCCATTCTGGACCAAGCAAGGCAATAATGCATTGGGCCTTCTGTTGGTGTAAGCCCTAGAGGCAAATAATTTTGGTACTTGTATCGAATTATTTATTAATAATAAAAGGCTTTTTCTTTATTATGTTTGTTTAATAAAGTCCCTAGAATAGCTAGTCCGTTTAATGTATCAAGTATGACTTAATCATGAGATCACATTAAACATAAGGACACTATTCTTAAAGTATCTGTAGTCGAGCTTTATTGTGAAGTGGGATAATATTAAAGCATTAAGACTATTATGTATATAGACTGATGATCACATCTCACGGACCATGGATAAGGAGTTATCAAGTCTTAAACATAGGTATGAATATTAAGAGTAATATTTATATTGGATTGACCCGCTATGAGAATACTATATAGAATGTTATGCAAAGTGTCATAAGTTATTCTCATGGTGATAATGGTGCATACCACCCCTCGACCTGAAACCACTATGGACCCTAGATGTAGAGTCGAGTGCCTTATTGCTGATCAAACATTGTCCATAACTGGATGACCATAAAGACAGTTGATGAGTACTCCACAAAGCATGCTAAGGGACATGAGTGACCTAGATGGAATTTGCCCACCCTGCGTAACAGGATAAATGTCTATGGGCCCAATATTGAACTGGACAAGGATGACACGGTCTATGCCTTGTGTTCAATATAGACATAAGGGCAAAAGGGTAATTATACACATAAATATTATCACAGAAGGATTTGTCAGATCACATGACATTTTCGTATCTTGGGTAGCAGTGATGTGTTGCTAGATACCGCTCACTATTTATTATGTTAAATACTGATTTAATATAATTGCCAATGCCGCGAAAACCTACAGGGTCACACACAAATGACGGATTGATGAGAGATAGAGTAACTAAGGAACACCGTAAGGTACGTCGCACTTAAGTAAATTGTAGAACATCGTAAGGTACGGTGTACTTAAGTAGAATACGAAATATGATAAGGTACCACGCGCTTAAGTGATTTTGGCATATTATAAAATATGGGCCACATACATTTAAGTGGGCTTTTTAGCTTGTATCCCACATAAGTGGTTCTAGAAATAGAACCCTTGTGCAGAAGCATTTAGTGCAGTTGCAATTTTGTTTTCTCTCTCTCTCTCTCTCTCTCTCTCTCTCTCTCTCTCTCACTCACTCACCCAAAGCCTTCATTTGTAGCAGCTAACACTGAGATTGAAGGAATCCGTTCGTGTGGACTGAGTAGAGGCGTTGTCATCGTTCAACGTTCGTGATCGCTCCGTAGATCTGCATCAAAGGTTTCAATCATCACAAGAGGTAACAATTCTATCACTGATCATGCCTATTCGTAAGGATCATTAAAGGAGAAAATTTTAAATTCCGATGCATTTTGGATCTCTAATCTCCTTCACCTTCTGCATCACAGGCCTAACGCCATGATTTCCAGGCCACACGTTCCCTTTTGGCCTATGCACCTCCCTGTTGGAACCTTGTTTTTTAATTAATTGTTGCTTTACTTTTTATTTTTTCTTCTGCCACACTTAAATGCATATCAGTAGGAATGATAGGCTTGCTGAGAAGATACATGTGTGATTCATCCACAGACACCTATTAAAAAAGAATATATTAGTCATCCATATTGTCCCATAGGATCTACATTTGACCAACCTTCCTACAAGCAACTTATGCCTCCAGATTCTCCATATCAACAAAAAAAGCTAAGGAAAAACTAATCGGAGAAAAATATACAAAGGTATCTTCATACACATGTAATACATGTTACCTCATAATATGTGAAAAAAGAAAATGAAATAAAGGGGAGAAGATACAAAGGTATCCCCACATACATACAAAACACAATGGTCTATAATAAAAGGGGAAAATATACAAAGATATCTCCACATACATGGAAAACACATAGACCCATCATAAAGGGGGAAGCGATACATAAGTTTCCCCCAATGTCGGACATCGCTAAGATATTACCAACCAAATCCCAACCATTTATACCAATCTTCATCCATGCCTTTCATCCCCTAACTATCTCGAAGTCGTCACTTGTTCTATCTACCACATCAATAGTTATTGTTAGGAACCCTTCTTACTTCACCCATTTACTGGGGTCTTTCTTTGGTCAATAAATTTTGGCCCAAGTGTACCCCCTCTTACTCATAACTAGGGGTGGAAATAGGCTAAGACGAATTAGGATTTGCTAAGCCTAAGTCTGGCCTGTCAAAAAAACGGAAGCCTAAGTTTGGCTTGTAGCCTGTCATAGACTTATTTTTAGGCTTGAGTCTAACCTTTTCGAATGTCTGGTTAGCCTATTAGCCTACATAAAAGCCTCTTTATTTTAGACATATGTAAATAAGCAATTAAAATAATGTTTAAATAGACAAACAAACTAAAAAACTAATGAGACTAAAAATTTATTTACATTAACTTATTTTAATTTACCTATTAGCATAAATTTTGTGAGACTATTTGTTTAACATAACTTATAAAAACAACGTATGACATTGTTCATAAGTTGTATTTATGCATTTTAATTCAAACTATAAAATATAACATAATGATAATAAAAAAATAATCATATTTATTTAAATAGGCCAACCTAATAGGTTTAAAAGATTTTTTTGATCGTATGAGGCCTAACCTTTTTAACTAAATAGATTTATAAAAAAACATAGGCATTTTCTATTTGAAAAAAAGTCTGGCCTAGCATGAGCCTATGTTGGCTAGACCGTAGGTTCCTATTAGTCAGTCTGACCTATTTCTACCCCTACTCATAACTTTGAGGACAAGGTTATTAGTGAGTGCGATAGTAGTTTTAACATATTAGATATGCCCAAGTTGTTAACATATTAGATATGCCCAAAAAAATCATCTGAAAATCTCTTTGACCGAAGGATTGTATCTCTAAATGATAATTTTAATTCTTACTTCTTTTTTGGTTGTAATTGTTATTTGAATTCCTTTATTTTTCTTGTTAAACCATAATTTCATTGGTAGCTATGAAACTCCCAATCAAATGATCTTCTCCATCTCTCACTTAATAAAAAAGAAGGAATATCGAAAACTAATAAAACTATAAGAAAGTATTTTTTTTTTTAAATATAGCCTGACTTACCGACATGACCTATTTGGTAGGCTTACAACACCAAAAAAATAAATAAATAAAAACTATGATCCGAACCGAAGTGCTGAATTAAATCAAACTGAAGTTAAAATAAATATTGAAATTATATTTAGTTAGTGAATCAAATTATATTGTACAAACAGTTTTAGAACCGAATAATATGGTAAATAACTCAATCGAAACTAACACCAAAATTGAAATCAAAATTAAAAATGAAAAACATTAAAAGTAAATTTTAATTTAAAAAAATTAAAAAATAGTTTAACAATTCAGTTCTTTAATAAATAGTTTTGATTCAGTACAGTTGGAAATTTCGAAACGGTATACTAAATTAATAATTTTGATTCGGTTAAATTAAAATGGTCCGATTTAATTCTAATGAATTTTTATATAATTTATTTGATTCAATTCGATTTTTTCACTAAACTATATAGCATGAACAATTCTACTTATCAACATGACCATTTCGAAAAGAAAGCCAACAACAATAAAAGAAAAGTTTAATATATATATATATATATATATATATATATATATATATATATATATATATATATATATATATATATATATATATATATATATATATATATATATATATATATATATAACAAATAAAAAAAACTCAATAGTTACGTCTTGATTAATACTTATTAAACTAATGAAATGTGAACTTTTAGAAGTAATTTTGATTAAAAATTATAAATTTGAGTTCGATTTTAAACATTTTTGAGTTTTAACACTTTGTGGGTAAAATTTTCTGACCTATATATTCATACTTACTGGATCCGACAAACCGAAAAAATTCCCATTAGAAATTTAAGAAAGCTATGAACTCATAAATAGGAGGTGAGTTGAGAAATTCTATTACATGTTTTTTTGCTAGTGGACTTAAAGAAGAGCTTGGAAATGTTTGGGCTGGCTTTGAACTTTCTCTCAAACATGACTCAATTTGGAGAATTTAACTTCCCACCCCTCATTTATATCTGCCCCCTAAAGTTTCAAATTATCAAAACTACCCATAATTAAAAATTGAATAAAAATTTTGTTTAAAATTTTCAGTAGGCAAAATTAAAATTTTTGGTATAAATAAAATTTTCAATAGTGCATTGTAAATTTTAGATATACCGGAATTTTTAAAATTTCAGGTAAGTTACAATTAATACTAGAAATTTGAAATTTACCATTTGATACTGGAAATTTCAATCAAAGTGAAATTTTCTATAGTGTTACTTGTTTGAAATTGTAAACGCTCATAATTTTGCCAATAGTTTTGGATGACTGTGATTGCACCGACAATTTTGTGTGGTCCAGAGTAAATGCAAAGTTGTATAAATAGGGGGTCACCTGTTATTTGATAAAAACATCTCAAAAAAACGTCTCTTCCTCAATTTTTTATTAAGGCAGAAGTGTACTTCAACAGAGCTTCACCTTCCTTAGAGTTTCGACTTCCGGATGACACAATATCTCTCGCCGACCTGACGACCAAGTTGAATGAATTATTGCCTAATACTGAAAACATAAAGGTGAGAAAGATCGAGTTTCATGAAGATTGGATTGATACTGACGGAAGGGTGAAATACTATTAGAAGTAATTCATATTTATTAGTTATACTATTTTCTTAGCCCCTAAGTTTGTTAGAGGGTATTTTAGTATTTTATCCTATTCTAGTAACCCTAATTTTAGCTTATAAATAGGGTGACAATCATTGTAACTTTTATCATGTTTTGTAGCCGTCATTCTCTTAATAGAATATTTCCGTTCATCATTCATTATACCTTTGCACCAACAATTGGTATCTAGAGCTCCGGTTCGGATTCATTGGGAAACACGGGAAACACGAGTGAACGTGAGGTCTTGTGTGTTTGATTTTGATTCTTAGATTCGTGTTGAATCTTGAACAAAATCTGATCAGAATTTTAATTCTGTGGGTTGGGAAACACTGTGAGAAATCTGAGTGTACTGTGCAAGGTAGAAAGATGAACGGAAACGGCAACATGAACACCAAACTTCCAGTATTTGACGGTAAAAACTAGAATCGTTGGATGATCCAAATGCGTGTACTGTTCGGTGCTCAAGATGTTCTAGATCTTGTCACTGATGGTTATGTTCCGGTAGCAGCAGATGCTGTAACACCCCGATAAAATAAGATAATTATTTAAATTGAGTTAATAATATATTTATTAATTTAATTAAATAATTGGAATTATTATTATTATTGGAATAATAATTATTGGAATATTATTGGGATTATTATTATTGGATTATTTTTATTGTTATTATTGGAATAAAAGTAGAAATCAGTAAAAAGGTTCCATTTGGTAAAAAGAGTTATTTTCACGTGAAAAGGGAAAGGAGGCAGAAAAGTGGAAAAGGGCAAAGAAAGCCAGAGAACAAGGGTTGAAGGAAGGAAAAGCTTGAAGCTCAGAGATTTGCCGGATTAACTCAGGTAAGGGGGGTTTATCGTCGATTAATGGGTATTATGGGATAATATGTCATGGGTAGTGATAAACCATTGATTTACCTCTGATTGGAATAATTATGCTGAAAATTGTGAACTTTTGGGATGAACGAATCTGGATTAAAATTGAAGGAAATTCGTAGGAATTAGATGCAATAGTGTTAGAAATTGTGAGATCGAATAGGTTATGATTCGTGTTAGATGATATGAACGATTTTTTTGTGAAAAATTGGACTGTGGAAGGTTGAATTGGATAGATCTCGTAGCAGAGAAAGCCATAGCAGATCTGGAAGTCTGTGTTCTGGTCATACGCGTATGGAACTAGGCAATACGCGTATGAGATGGCATGGTACGCGTATGGCACTAGGCAATACGCGTATGGATGAGGAAGATGATGTTTTGAACGTAGATTGGTCTCTGTTGGTACGCGTATGGAGAAGTGGTACGCGTAGCATACGCGTATGAGATGGTGTTACGCGTATGGGATTTTGTCAGGAGATGGGCCATACGCGTATGGGGTTAGGCAATACGCGTATGGGCAGGATTGTGATTTTCCTGAGCTGTTGTTGTGCAGTTTTTAACTGTTCAGCTGAGTAACGTAATTCAGATGATGTATGATGTATATTAGGGATCATTTCCCGTTGTTTTGAGTAGTATAGGTATTAGTAGAGTGTACTAATACTGTAGTTGTTATTTGGCATGATATGATATGCTTATGTGATAAAATACTGATGATGTGTGAGGTATGCATGATGCTGTGAATGTATCAGTTATGTGTGCATTTGTGAATAGACTGTTTTATGGCTTAGAGTGTGAGCATATATCTATTCTTGAATTGTTGTTGATGATGTAGCATTGCTAGGTGATTAGCATGCATGTTGTGGCCTTTATGGTGGTAGCTAATTCCCATGGTGAGGAATTAGTGATGAGTTATTGTGGATTGTTGTTGATATTTGCATGCTAGGTGATTTAGCGTGCATAGCATAGCCCTTGGGGTGGTAGCTAATTCCCATGGTGAGGAATTAGTGATGTGAGTCACTAGGTCTCAAATGAGTGGGACTAGTGAGCTTGGTAGCCGTACCTGGATTTGGTCGGTGAGGTTGAACTATATGTTCACGAATAGTCGGTACCGCATGTACGGAGTCTCATTGCATAACATATGTATGTATGGCGTATAATATGAATGGATGTATTCCAATATTATACGTGTGGTTTATGGTTATTTTGAGTTTGAGTATGATGATGGTGATGATTATGAGTTGATATTGCCGTTGCTGAATACGTGTAATCTGATTAGGGTAATGATATGTGTTATATTACTTAGCATTACATGATATTTTATAATGCTTATTATATCGATTGAAGGACTCACCCTTACAACTATGTTTTCAGGTAACGGGCAGTGATTGAATAGAAGCTAGTCCTGGGAGTCTAGTGTAGTCCTTAGTGGGTCATGCTCTGGTAGATGTAACATCGGGATGGGATGTTTTATTATGTTTTCTTTTGGTTGTTGAACAACTTTACATGTAATGTAGTACATGATTTGAATGTTGTTATTTTGTATCCGCTGCGAATTATGCAAAAGTGTCTTATTTTGATTAAATAAATGAGCATGACAGGATATTTTGATGATTGGTGTGAAATGATTGTGTGACACCCTTCAGGGCATAATTACTCTGATTGATATTTTTATTATTTTAATTAAATATTTGGGGTATTTTAGAAGGGTGTTACATTAGTGGTATCAGAGCATAGTCGGTCGAGTCGAGTCGTAATTATTCTGTTTCCCTTGTACGGGATAGGTGTTGTGTAACCCTATCAGTACTTATTGTTTAGCTTGTTGGGGTTTCAGAATAGAGATGGCTGGAAGAGGTAGAGATGATGCTGCAATTGCTGAGGCTCTAGGTATGCTAGCTGGAGTACTTGGAGGGAATCCGAATGTTGTGGGAATGGGAACTGCTCGTCAACTGAGTGAATTCCAGAAGAACAATCCTCCAATGTTCAAGGGAGCATACGATCCAGATGGCGCTCAGAAGTGGTTGAAGGAGATCGAGAGGATCTTCCGAGTGACTGAGTGTGCCGATAACCAGAAGGTCAGGTTCGGTACGCATATGCTGTCAGAAGAAGCAGATGATTGGTGGGTTGCTACCCGCACTGAGTTGGAAACTGCTGGGAATGCTGAGATCACTTGGGTTGTGTTCAGAGAGAGATTCCTGAGGAAGTACTTTCCAGAGGATGTCAGAGGAAAGAAAGAGATAGAGTTCTTGGAATTGAAGCAGGGCAACCGGTCTGTTACTGAGTATGCTGCTAAGTTCACAGAGCTGTCGAAGTATTACACTCCCTATGCTGAGGCTACTGGAGAATTTTCAAAGTCTGTGAAGTTTGAGAACGGGTTACGTCCCGAGATCAAGCAGGCTATTGGATATCAGCGGATCAGAGTGTTTTCTGATTTGGTTGACTGTTGCAGGATTTTTGAACAGGATACCAAGGCCAGAGCGGAGAGCTATCAGCAGAGGGTTGATAGGAAAGGCAAGAATCAGAATGATCGTGGGAAACCGTATGCAGCTGGCAAAGGTTTCCAGAGACAGAGTGGGATGAAGAGGCCTAGTGGGGGAGACTCCAGTGCCCCTGCTAAGTGTTACAGATGTGGTCAGGCTGGACATCGTTTCCATGAGTGTACCAGTGCTGAGAAGAAGTGTTTCAAGTGTGGCAAAGGTGGTCACTTGGCTGCAGAGTGCCGGTTGAAGACTATGACTTGTTTCAACTGTGGAGAGGTGGGTCATATTAGCCCACAGTGTCCTAAGCCGAAGAGAGAGAATCAGTCGGGAGGCAAGGTCTTTGCTTTATCGGGTTCTGAGACTTCTGCAGACGATCGTTTGATCCGAGGTACGTGTTATATTAATGGCTTTCCTCTTGTAGCTATTATTGACACCGGTGCTACTCATTCCTTTATATCTTTGGACTGTGCTGTGAAACTTAAGTTAGAGATATCTGAGATGCATGGAAGTATGGTGATTGATACTCCTGCGAAGGGTTCAGTGACTACTACTTCAGTTTGTTTGAATTGTCCTTTGAGTATTTTTGGTAGAGACTTTGGGATAGACCTTGTGTGTCTTCCATTAGTGCAGATTGATGTTATCTTGGGTATGAACTGGTTGGTGTTTAACCGAGTTTCTATCAACTGTTTTGATAAGACTGTGATATTTCCTGAGATTGAGGAAGGTAAGGATTTGTTTCTATCAGCAAGGCAGGTGAATGAGGAAGTAGCAGATGGGGCAGAGTTGTTTATGCTGTTAGCGACTTTGGAGGCTAAAGATAAACTGGTGATTTGCGATCTAGCTGTGGTGTGTGATTTTCCTGATGTGTTTCCTGAAGAAGTGAATGAATTACCGCCAGAGCGTGAAGTTGAGTTCTCGATTGATTTGGTACCTGGTACTAGGCCAATGTCGATGGCTCCGTACCGTATGTCTGCTGTTGAGTTAACTGAATTGAAGAGTCAGTTGGAAGATCTGTTGGATAAGAAATTTATTCGTCTGAGTGTGTCACCGTGGGGTGCACCAGTGTTATTGGTTAAGAAGAAAGAAGGTACTATGAGGTTGTGTGTGGACTACAGGCAACTGAATAAAGTGACGATCAAGAATCGGTATCCTTTGCCGAGGATTGATGATTTGATGGATCAGTTGGTTGGTGCGAGTGTGTTCAGCAAGATAGATTTGAGGTCGGGATATCATCAGATACGTGTGAAAACTGAGGATATTCAGAAGACTGCTTTCAGAACAAGGTATGGACATTATGAATATTCTGTAATGCCTTTTGGTGTGACTAATGCGCCTGGAGTATTTATGGAGTATATGAATAGGATTTTCCATCCGTACCTAGACAAGTTTGTTGTGGTGTTTATTGATGATATTTTGGTGTATTCGAAATCTGAAGAAGAGCATGCTGAGCATTTGAGAGTGGTTTTAGAAGTTCTACGAGAAAAGAAGTTATTTGCTAAACTATCCAAGTGTGAATTTTGGTTAGAGGAGGTTAGTTTTCTTGGTCATGTGATTTCAAGAGGTGGTGTTGCTGTTGATCCTTCTAAGATAGAAGCGGTGTCTAAGTGGGAAGCTCCGAAGTCTGTTGCTGAGATTCGAAGTTTCCTTGGATTGGCTGGTTACTATAGGAAATTCATTGAGGGATTTTCTAAGTTGGCGTTACCGTTGACGATGTTGACTAGAAAGGGGCAAGCATTTGTTTGGGACTCAAAATGTGAAGAAGGTTTCCAAGAGTTAAAGAGAAGGTTGACTACTGCTCCTATTCTGATATTACCGAGTTCGTCGGAACCATTTGAGGTTTACTGTGATGCTTCATTGTTGGGTTTGGGTGGTGTGTTGATGCAGAATAAGCAGGTTATAGCTTATGCTTCGAGACAACTGAGGGTTCATGAGAGGAACTATCCGACGCACGATTTAGAGTTGGCAGCTGTGGTATTTGTTCTGAAGTTATGGAGGCATTACTTGTACGGGTCAAGATTTGAGGTTTTCAGTGACCATAAGAGTTTAAAGTATTTGTTTGATCAGAAAGAGCTGAATATGAGACAGAGGAGATGGTTAGAGTTTCTGAAGGATTATGACTTTGGTTTGAATTACCATCTGGGTAAAGCAAACGTAGTGGCTGATGCATTGAGTCGGAAATCATTGCATATGTCTATGTTAATGGTTAAGGAATTGGATTTAATTGAGCAGTTTAGAGACTTGAGTTTGGTGTGTGAGAGTACTCACAATAGTGTTAAATTGGGAATGTTGAAGTTAACGAGTGGTATTCTGGATGAGATTAGAGAGGGTCAGAAATCCGATGTGTTTTTGGTTGATAAGTTGACTTTAGTGAATCAAGGTCAAGGTGGTGAATTCAGAGTTGATGAGAATGGTGTTTTGAAATTTGGTAATCGGGTATGTATTCCGGATGTTACCGAACTTAAGAAGAGTATCCTGGAGGAAGGACATCGTAGTGGCTTGAGTATTCATCCGGGAGCTACGAAGATGTATCATGATTTGAAAAAGTTATTTTGGTGGCCGGGAATGAAAAGAGAAATTGCGAGTTTTGTTTATTCTTGTTTGACTTGTCAGAAGTCAAAGATTGAGCATCAGAAGCCGTCTGGGCTAATGCAACCGTTGGCGATTCCAGAGTGGAAGTGGGATAGTATCAGTATGGATTTTGTTTCGGGTTTACCGAGGACAAGTAAGAATTTTGAAGCCATTTGGGTGATTGTTGACAGATTGACGAAATCGGCTCATTTCATTCCGATCAGAATGGATTATCCGTTAGAGAGATTAGCTGAGTTGTATATTGAGAAGATTGTAAGTTTGCATGGTATTCCGTCGAGTATTGTTTCGGACAGAGATCCTAGATTTACATCGAAGTTCTGGGAAGGTTTGCAGAGGGCTTTGGGAACTAAGCTGAGATTGAGTTCTGCATATCATCCGCAGACTGATGGTCAGACTGAGAGGACGATTCAGTCACTAGAGGATCTTTTGAGGGCTTGTGTTTTGGAAAAAGGAGGTGCTTGGGATTGTTATTTACCTTTGATTGAGTTCACCTACAACAATAGTTTTCATTCGAGCATTGGTATGGCACCGTTTGAAGCTTTGTATGGTAGGAGATGTCAGACACCTTTATGTTGGTATGAGTCCGGTGAGAGTGCCGTGGTTGGACCTGAAATTGTTCAACAAACTACGGATAAGATTAAGATGATTCAGGAGAAGATGAGAATTGCTCAGAGTCGTCAGAAGAGTTATCATGATAAGAGGAGGAAGTCACTTGAGTTCCAAGAGGGAGATCATGTGTTTCTTCGTGTTACTCCGATAACTGGGGTTGGTCGAGCTTTGAAGTCGAAGAAGTTGACACCTCGATTTATTGGTCCTTATCAGATTTTGGAGAGGATAGGAGGGGTAGCCTATCGTATCGCTTTACCGCCGTCACTTGCGAATTTGCATGAGGTTTTTCATGTGTCTCAGTTGAGGAGGTACATTCATGATCCGTCGCATGTGGTCCAAGTAGATGATGTACAGGTGAGAGATAACCTGACTGTTGAAACATCACCTATGAGGATCGAGGATCGAGAGTTGAAGCAGTTGCGGGGTAAAGAGATTGCTTTGGTAAAGGTAGCTTGGGGAGGACCAGCAGGTGGCAATGTAACTTGGGAACTTGAGAGTCAGATGAAGGAGTCTTATCCTGAGTTATTCACTTGAGGTATGTTTTCGAGGACGAAAACTCTTTTAGTGGGGGAGAGTTGTAACACCCCGATAAAATAAGATAATTATTTAAATTGAGTTAATAATATATTTATTAATTTAATTAAATAATTGGAATTATTATTATTATTGGAATAATAATTATTGGAATATTATTGGGATTATTATTATTGGATTATTTTTATTGTTATTATTGGAATAAAAGTAGAAATCAGTAAAAAGGTTCCATTTGGTAAAAAGAGTTATTTTCACGTGAAAAGGGAAAGGAGGCAGAAAAGTGGAAAAGGGCAAAGAAAGCCAGAGAACAAGGGTTGAAGGAAGGAAAAGCTTGAAGCTCAGAGATTTGCCGGATTAACTCAGGTAAGGGGGGTTTATCGTCGATTAATGGGTATTATGGGATAATATGTCATGGGTAGTGATAAACCATTGATTTACCTCTGATTGGAATAATTATGCTGAAAATTGTGAACTTTTGGGATGAACGAATCTGGATTAAAATTGAAGGAAATTCGTAGGAATTAGATGCAATAGTGTTAGAAATTGTGAGATCGAATAGGTTATGATTCGTGTTAGATGATATGAACGATTTTTTTGTGAAAAATTGGACTGTGGAAGGTTGAATTGGATAGATCTCGTAGCAGAGAAAGCCATAGCAGATCTGGAAGTCTGTGTTCTGGTCATACGCGTATGGAACTAGGCAATACGCGTATGAGATGGCATGGTACGCGTATGGCACTAGGCAATACGCGTATGGATGAGGAAGATGATGTTTTGAACGTAGATTGGTCTCTGTTGGTACGCGTATGGAGAAGTGGTACGCGTAGCATACGCGTATGAGATGGTGTTACGCGTATGGGATTTTGTCAGGAGATGGGCCATACGCGTATGGGGTTAGGCAATACGCGTATGGGCAGGATTGTGATTTTCCTGAGCTGTTGTTGTGCAGTTTTTAACTGTTCAGCTGAGTAACGTAATTCAGATGATGTATGATGTATATTAGGGATCATTTCCCGTTGTTTTGAGTAGTATAGGTATTAGTAGAGTGTACTAATACTGTAGTTGTTATTTGGCATGATATGATATGCTTATGTGATAAAATACTGATGATGTGTGAGGTATGCATGATGCTGTGAATGTATCAGTTATGTGTGCATTTGTGAATAGACTGTTTTATGGCTTAGAGTGTGAGCATATATCTATTCTTGAATTGTTGTTGATGATGTAGCATTGCTAGGTGATTAGCATGCATGTTGTGGCCTTTATGGTGGTAGCTAATTCCCATGGTGAGGAATTAGTGATGAGTTATTGTGGATTGTTGTTGATGTTTGCATGCTAGGTGATTTAGCGTGCATAGCATAGCCCTTGGGGTGGTAGCTAATTCCCATGGTGAGGAATTAGTGATGTGAGTCACTAGGTCTCAAATGAGTGAGACTAGTGAGCTTGGTAGCCGTACCTGGATTTGGTCGGTGAGGTTGAACTATATGTTCACGAATAGTCGGTACCGCATGTATGGAGTCTCATTGCATAATATATGTATGTATGGCGTATAATATGAATGGATGTATTCCAATATTATACGTGTGGTTTATGGTTATTTTGAGTTTGAGTATGATGATGGTGATGATTATGAGTTGATATTGCCGTTGCTGAATACGTGTAATCTGATTAGGGTAATGATATGTGTTATATTACTTAGCATTACATGATGTTTTATAATGCTTATTATATCGATTGAAGGACTCACCCTTACAACTATGTTTTCAGGTAACGAGCAGTGATTGAATAGAAGCTAGTCCTGGGAGTCTAGTGTAGTCCTTAGTGGGTCATGCTCTGGTAGATGTAACATCGGGATGGGATGTTTTATTATGTTTTCTTTTGGTTGTTGAACAACTTTACATGTAATGTAGTACATGATTTAAATGTTGTTATTTTGTATCCGCTGCGAATTATGCAAAAGTGTCTTATTTTGATTAAATAAATGAGCATGACAGGATATTTTGATGATTGGTGTGAAATGATTGTGTGACACCCTTCAGGGCATAATTACTCTGATTAATATTTTTATTATTTTAATTAAATATTTGGGGTATTTTAGAAGGGTGTTACAGATGCGACGGATGAACAGAAAAACGCGCAGAAGGAAGTAAGGAAGAAGGATCAGAAAGCATTGTTCTTCATTCATCAATGTGTTGATGTAAATGTGTTTGAGAAGATTGCAGATTCAACGACAGCAAAGGCTGCGTGGGACACACTGATTAGATGTTATGGTGGTGACGCATCAGTGAAGAAGGTGAAACTTCAGTCCTTGAGAAAGCAATATGAGAATCTCAACATGAAGAATAATGAGAAAGTTTCTGAATACATCTTCAGAGTGATTCTGATCACTAATGAGATGAAAGCGTGTGGAGAAACTCTTTCTGAAGAAACAATCATGGAGAAGGTATTGAGATCCCTTACCTCTCAATTTGATTACATTGTGGTAGCAATAGAACATTCCAAAGATCTGAGCACCATGAGAATTGAAGAGCTGCAGAGCAGTCTAGAAGCGCAAGAGTTGCGTTTGACTGAGAGAACTTCTGAAAGGGAAGTAGAGCAGCAGGCTCTGAAAGCAACTTCTGATAGGAGGTATCAGAAGCAGTCAGAAGCCAGGAGAAGATCCGATGGTGGTCAGAAGTCAGAAAGCTCAACCTCTGATAGACAAAAGAATGCTCAGAAGGGAAAAGAGAAGTATGACAAGAAGAAGATCCAATGTTACTGTTGTAAGAAGTTTGGTCACTTTGCTAGAGACTGTTGGTCAAACAAGGAGAGAAAATCAGAAGAAGCAAATATAGCCAGAAGTTCTGATGACGAATCTGTGCTATTGATGGCCTCTGAATCTGATGATATGGATTTAATAGACTGGTGGTATATGGACACTGGCTGTTCAAATCATCTTACTGGAAACAAGAAATGGCTGGTTGACTTTGACTCTGAAAAGAGGACAAAGATCAGATGTGCTGATGACAAATATCTTAATGCAGAAGGTATGGGAAATGTCAGAGTGATTATGAACAATGGGAAAACAGCATTGATTCAGAACGTGTGGTATGTACCTGGCATCAGAAGCAATCTGATGATTGTGGGACAATTAATTGAGAAAGGTTTTTCAGTTACCATGAAGGACAATCTTCTGAAGCTGTATGACTGCAATCAGAAGTTGATTATCGAGTCAGAACAGGGAAGGAATAGAACATTCAAGGTGAATGTTAGAACTGCAGACTCAGAATGTCTTAGTGCAACAAGTGCTGAGAAGGAGAGTGAGTTGTGGCACAGAAGATTTGGTCATTTGAATTTCAGAAGCTTAAAACATCTGAATTCAAAGAAGTTGGTACATGGAATTCCTGCAATTAAGAAGCCTGAAAAGTCATGCAAAATTTGCATGGAAGGAAAACAACCACGATTGCCATTTGCGTCAGAAACTGCTCCAAGAGCAAAACATGCCTTGGGAGTTGTACATTCTGATGTGTGTGGTCCATTTCCAGTAGCATCGATTGGATGGAATAAATACTTTGTGTTATTTGTTGATGAATTCACAAGAATGACATGGGTATCCCTTATTAAGTTTAAACACGAGGTGTTTGATGAATTCAAGAAGTTCAGAATGAAGGCTGAGAATCAGAGTGGTCAGAAGTTGAAGATTCTTAGAACTGACGGTGGAGGTGAGTATAACTCCAAAGAGTTCCAGAAGTTCTGTGAGAAGAATGGAATTGAGCATGAGGTTACTGCTCCTTATACCCCTCAACACAATGGTCTTGCTAAAAGAAGAAACCGCACTTTGCTTGATATGGTGAGAAGCATGCTAAAGGAGAAGAAACTTCCTCAGAAGCTCTGGGGAGAAGCTGTTGCCACTGCAACGTATGTACTCAACCGATGTCCTACGAAGAAGTTGAAGGAAATAGTTCCAATACAAAAGTGGACTGGAGATAAGCAAAGTGTTAGTCATCTGAAGGTGTTTGGTTCTGTTTGCTATAAACATGTTCCAGAAGCCAGAAGACAGAAGCTGGATGATAGAAGCAAAGTGATGATTCTGATAGGGTACCACAATACAGGTGCATACAAGCTCTATTGTCCAGAAACCAATAAAATTGAATTCAGCAGAGATGTGATTGTGAAGGAATCAGAAGTTTGGAATTGGGATAAGTCACAATCTGATTCTGATGTTAGAACCTCTGAAGAAAGGTCAGAGTTAAGAATTTCTGAAGACATTGATTCTGATTCTGATAGTGAGTCTGACTCTGGAGAAGACTCAGAAGATGAAGGTGACTCTGATGATCCAGACTCTGATGACCCAAACTCTGATGGTAATCCAAATTCTGGTGGCAATTCAGACTCTGGAAATATGCCAGACCCTGAAGATGGTCAAAGCTCTGGAGGAAGTTGTCATACCCCAAAATTTGCCCGTTGGTATTACAAAGCATTTTCCAAGACCCTCTGACTTGATCTGCAAGGCACTGATATCAAATGGACAAAAGCCCAGCTCACAACAGGCCTAATCCAAAGTGGCCCAAAATAGCTTGCTCGCTAGGCGAGCAATTCCTTCGCCTAGCGAATATCTCAGCATGCCACTCGCCCAGCGAAGCATCAGGTCCAGAAAAAGCCCAGACCTAGCTTGCTCGCTAGGCGAGCAATTCCTTCGCCTAGCGAAGCTTGCGAAAATTTGAAGTTCTGGACCTCATTTTAAGCCCATTAGGTCACCACCACTACTACTATAAATACCAGCTCCTCTGCCACGAAAATACACACACACAGACGGACGAAGACGGACACACAGACCCAGAGGGAGAAACACAGAAACCCTGCTGATCCAGAGAATTCGGAAGACGGAAACCCTGAAGGCCGCTCACCCGCTCCGAAGCTACCGCCGCCCAACTCAATCCGGCTCGCCAATTCAAGGTTGCAATTCGATTGCTAACAGGTTTGCATCCCTATTATTGGTTTATTTTCTTATTTTGCATGTGGTACCGCTTTAGGTTCTTAATCTGCATGTGATATCGCCTTGTGTTCTCATTTGGCATGTGGTACCGCTTCATGTTCTTAACTTGTGGATGATATTATAATTGAATTCATAAACATATTTGAAGTTTTGCATGTGAATTTAAGTGTGCCTGAATATTGTGAATGCTGAACCGTATAATTATGTATTGAATGCCATAAGCCATGCCGCAGGTTGAGGTCATACTGTTCTCAAATTTCAAACCCGTGGCCGCTCGCTAGCTCATCGCTAGGCGAGCCCGCAGCGAGCCTTCGCTAGGCGAAGCAGAGGCGAATGGGACAGTGGCTGTTTTGTCTCTTTGTTGTCCATTTTATGTTCATCTAATCATGATTCTGCATTATTTGGCTTAAATTTCTGACTGTTATATTTATTTTAGGGGGCAATTTCCAATTGTATTTTGCCTCAATGCTCTAATCCGTGTGTTGCATGATGTAAAGGCTAGCATACTTCCAAAGAAATAACCGGCTAGGCATGCCGCTTTAGGTGTGGACATTCTTGAGGAGATGGCTTTTGGATGACCTAAATTTAATAGGGAGATTCATCTTGAATCACCAAGCTTGATTTTTAATGTATTGATTTCATTGATTTCCTGTGGACCTAATTACCTAACTGATTACGGCTATTTAATTAATTGTTAAAATCCGGACTTTAAATAAATAATATCGGACCTCTCTTTATTACCCCACGATTACGTAATACGGTCATGTCCTGCGAATATGGGGATATCCTTAGCAAAGACCCTTCGGTTAAATCATCATAGTCCCTCGGACGTTGCCTTCGAAAATACGATTTTGTCCCTCGATGACCCTTCGGTGTAGCCTACGGTTAAATGATGATAGTCCCTTCGAATGCTAAGGTATCCTCACTACTGTTGCCTTCAATGACCTATCAATGACCCTACGATGACCCTTCTACATCCCAAGGATAAAACTACTTACTTCTCAATAGTCAGGACAGTTTTACCCTCATAAGGATAGGAAATGCCCGGAAAGACCTCGGACAGGTATAACCTTAATTGCTCATTCATAACAAAAAAAATACTTTTCACACCTCACACCTTTCAAACATCTTTTGGAAAATCGTCACTTAGCATACATCCGTACTAGGATCATTGCCGAGTTATATTTTTCTAAACTACTTTCAAAAACTATACGAGATAACCACTTTGTATACATTCATGCAAGAATCATTACAAAGTTAAATTCTCATTTTCAAAACATTTTTCACACATTTCTCAACCACCTTTTTCAAACTAGAAAACATAAATGATTGAGCAATTAAGAGCCCATGGATAACCATGGATACAAAGGGTGCTAATACCTTCCCTTTGTATAAAGTACCTCCCGAACCTAAGAATTTAAAATTAAGGTCTTTCCTGTTCTTTTCCACCTTTCCTTATGGGATAAAAGAAAAGTCGGTGGCGACTCTTGCTAACCGCGACATTGCGATTAAAAATCCAATAAAGTCCAGTTCACCGTGTGACAGAACTGGCGACTCTGCTGGGGACCTAAAGAGAGAGGTCCATCTTAAAAAAAAAAAAAAAATCATTTATGTTTTAAATTGTTCCTTCGTTTAAGGGATTGTCTGAGTGAAAGATCCTACACCCGGATCTAGTGTACCTTAGGTAAGTAGCAATAGATCATCGCGACTATCCGGCGTATACTGGAATGGTTAAAATGATGGCTACGGTTAATGTGACACTTTGGTTGTCCTGATGTTCCTCATGTTACTTGAGGAAAAATTTGGCTTCCGCGTGGTGTCATCAAAGCATTAACCAGACCTTTAGAACCCTAATTGACTCATCCTAGCCATTAGAAAGTAGTGAGATAACTGGCTTCGGTTCCGACTGAGGTTGGTTGATACTCGATACTACACTCTTTGAGATTGGACTTTAGGGAAGCTTCGGTCAACCACTTGGCGTTGCACTGAAGTGGACTTAAAGAAAGGTCGATGATCTGAGATCCTTCTAGAACCCGGTTACTATTCTAGGACAGGTTGAACCAACCAAACTTCAGTGGGGAGGGTATTCACCTATGGAACTCATGCAAGCCTTAAAACCTAGGAATAATTGTTGTGTGACATGCTTGCGCTTACATAACATCATAACATCATGACATCATACTAACCATTTCAAGGACTTAGGAATTTAGCTTTGCACAGGTGAGCAGGTTATGGCTTCCAGGAAGACTATCCGGATCAATCTTGTAGCAATCTCTCCTCAACTCAAGGATTTGGTGTCAGAACTCCCCGATCATGCTCAGTTCAACAAGAAACATGGTCATCTTCTCAACTTAGCTACCACTGGTTTCAAAGAAGATATGATGAGAGTCCTATTCCAGTTCTTCGATCCTAAACATCATTGCTTCACTTTCCCAGACTATCAGTTGGTACCCACATTAGAAGAATTCTCCCAGCTGCTTGGGATACCTATCCTTGATCAAATACCTTTCAGTGGTCTGGAAAAGATTCCGAAGTCTGAAGAAGTTGCCGCAGCTTTACACATGACAAAGCCTGACATTGAGACCAATTGGGTAACGAGAAGTGGAATGAAAGGTTTGCTTGCCAAATTTCTGATAAGTAAGGCCCGAGAATTCCTAAAAGTTATGAATGTCCATGCTTTTGAAGATGTTCTAGCATTGCTAATCTATGGTTTGGTGCTATTCCCTAATCCGGACCAATTCATAGACATGAATGCTATTCAGATATTCCTCACTCATAACCCTGTGCCTACCTTGCTTGGAGACATCTTGCATTCCCTTCACACTCGTACTATGAAGAAGCAAGGGACTCTCATGTGCTGCGTACCTTTGTTGTCTAGGTGGTTTATTTCGCACCTTCCTCAATCAATCTTGAAGGATGATCAAAATCTGAAATGGTCCCAAAGGATAATGGCACTCTCCCATTTAGACATCCGTTGGTGTTCTAACCTCAGAGAAAATGTTATCATCATCGACCGTTGTGGAGAATTCCCTAACGTACCCCTCATGGGGATAAGAGGAGGTATTACTTATAATCCTACCTTAGCCCTACGTCAGTTTGGGTATGCTCGAAGGGATGGTCCGCATGAAATGATTATTCAAGGTATAGTGTTTGACTATGACAATGACTCTCAAGGTCTCCGCCAAAGGTTTGTACGAGCTTGGGGCATGGTGAAAAGAAGAAATTTAGGAAAGAGAAATTCTATTCCTATGGGGCCTTATCTCAGATGGGTGCGCGCCAGAGCTCGCGAACTTGTCATGCCATATCTTGCAGTCGGACCATTGATTGTTGAATCAGAGGTCGAAGGAAGTACTTCCCGGATCATTCCTTATCCAGATATGCCTACTGATGCTGAGGAATTGAAAAGATCCTGGACCCAGTTGAGAGAGGAGAGAGATACTTTCGAAGCTCAGTTCAATGCAGAAAGGAAGAAAGTACTAGAGCTCACCAGTCAGCTTAACGAGGAACGAAGACTCAATGCATATCTTCGCCCAAAAAGAAGTCGCCCTTGGGAGACTTGAGCTTTCATTGTATTTTATTATTATGCCTTTTGTAATGAACATTGATCAAAAAATTTTTTAGCAATAAACATTTCTCCCTTGCTGGGGATTTACGCAAAGTTAAATTCCAAAAGTCCTTGAAAACATTTCATGCATTGCATCGCATAACATAACATTGCATAACAGGTATTCCAAAAGACCATATTCTCACGGTCTGCCTCTTAAACAGAAAAATGGATCTCGAACAGACTGTCAAAGATCTCCAGACTCAGAATGCTCAATTCAAGGAGATGATGCTAAGCTTATCCAAGGGACAGGAAGAACTGAAGGCTCTTTTGGCCGAAAAGAAGAAGGACAAGAAAGCTGTGAGCTTCATTAACCCGGGCAGAAGGCGTAAAGGACAGGCTACGGGAATCAAATTTGGAATCCCGAATGGTCCAGAAGAGGGGGCGGAGAATGATTCAGAGGAGGAGAATGCTGATTTCTCTAACCCAGAGGATGATGATGAAGAGTATGAGAATGAGCAATACTCTCCAAGAGATGATAAGTATAAATTGCTGGAGGAACGCATGCTAGCCATGGAGGGTCAGAAGACACCTGGTCTGGATTTCGAAAGCTTGGGTCTGGTCTCCGATGTGACCATTCCTCGCAAATTCAAAATCCCCACTTTCACTAAATACGACGGTGCGTCTTGTCCTCATATGCATCTAAGGGCTTATGTGAGAAAGATTCAGCCGCATACCACTGACAAGAAACTGTGGATCCATTTCTTCCAAGAGAGCATGTCTGGCACACAGTTGGAATGGTATTATCAGCTCGAGAGTTCTGACATCCGCACCTGGACTGATCTAGCAACAGCCTTCTATAAACAGTACCAATACAATTCTGAATTAGCACCTACTCGGCTACAGTTGCAGAATATGGCCATGGGATCTAAAGAAAGCTTCAAGGAGTATGCTCAGAAATGGAGAGATTTGGCCGGCAGGGTCAAACCCCCTATGACGGACCGAGAATTAGTAGACCTGTTCATGGGTACCCTGACTGGCCCATTCTACAGCCATCTACTGGGAAGTTCTTCATCAGGTTTCACTGAACTTATACTGACAGGTGAACGGGTGGAGAGCGGCATTCGAAGTGGAAAGTTACAGGTGGCTACTTCTACAAGCAGTAAAAAGTCCTATCATGGGAAGAATGAATCGAATGCTGTGTATAGTCAAAAGAATCATAACAAGAAAAATGGTGACCATGCCATTGGAGCAGTGACGATCGCAGCCCCGCCGGCTCAAAACTTCCAGCAAAGACAAGACAGACCAAGAAGGCAGTTTACCAAGCTCAATATGACTTTAGCACAAGCACTGCAAAGCATGCTGAAGGTAAATTTAATCACTCTCAGAGGTCCTCCTGCAAATGTCAACACTGCTTCGCCTCGTTATAATCCCAATGCCAGGTGTGCATATCACTCCGATAGCCCCGGGCATGATACGAACGATTGTTGGCTGTTGAAGAATAAGATTCGGGACATGATCGACGCTGGGGAAATTGAGTTCGAGCCTCCGGAGACTCCTAATGTCATCACTGCTCCTATGCCTAATCATGACAAGGCTGTTAATGCTCTCGATGACGATTCTCTCATCACTACTGTAGCGGACTTGACATCTCCTCTCCCGATCGTAAAGAAGAATTTATTGCAAGCTGGTTTATTTCCAGGTTGTACTGAAGATTGCAATCTCTGCATACTCTGGCCCGAGGACTGTTTGAAGTTGAGAGGTGGTATCCAACGGCTGATGGACGATCATACCATTCTCTTCGAAAAGATTCCTAAGGTGGAAGACCCTGTTGAAGAAATATCTGTGATTGCAAGGTCCAAGGTTCCAGTGAAGATTACTGCTCCCAAAACACCTGTGAAGATTATTGCTGAGCCCAGAGTAGCTCCCCTGATCATTACTGCACCTGGCCCGATCCCGTATTCCTCAAGCAAAGCCATTCCGTGGAACTATGGAGGTGATGTTTACATCCATGGCGTGAAGCAAGTTGGTGATTCTGCTAATCCTAATGACATTGTTGGGACTAGTAAAGTTACTCGAAGCGGAAGGATCTTCTCTCCAGAGATCTCACCTCCAGTTCCCGAAACTCGAGGAAAGGAACCAGTCGACCCTTCTCAGTCAGAGATACCGATCGAAACTACTACTGAAGACGTTGCCAAACGAGAAATGGAAGAAGTGCTGAAAATCATTCGCAAGAGTGATTTTGATGTTGTAGAACAGTTGGGGCACACCCCTTCCAAAATCTCGATGTTATCCTTGTTGCTATCTTCTGAATCTCATGCCAATGCCTTGATAAAATTCCTGAAGACGGCCCATGTACCTCAGGAGACCTCCGTCGATCAGTTTGAAAACTATGTTGCTAACTTGACTGTTGACGATGGCCTAGGTTTTTCCAATGCTGACCTGACACCAGCAGGAAAGAACCACAATAGGGCTCTGCATATCTCCATTGAGTGTAAGGGGATCACCTTGTCTCATGTGTTGATCGATAATGGCTCTTCGTTGAATGTGTTACCGAAAGCCGTGCTCGATAAACTTGACTACAAGAGCGTTGAATTGAAGCCTAGTGACATTGTGGTGCGTGCTTACGATGGTGCAAAGAGTGTTGTCCACGGTGAAGTTGTTCTCCCTATCAAGATAGGACCTCAAGTCTTCAACACTACCTTTCATGTAATGAACATTCGCCCCGCCTATTCCTGCTTGCTGGGACGCCCTTGGATTCATGGGGCAGGTGCTGTAGCTTTGTCTCTCCATCAAAAGCTGAGATATCCAATAGAGGGAAAGATTGTCACTGTGTGTGGGGAAGAAGAATACATTGTCAGTAGTGTGCATACCTTCAGATACGTTGAGATGGATGGTGAATTCTTCGAGACTCCGTCCCAGTCATTTGAAGTGGTTCCTCCGCCTAGTCCTGTCCTTAAGCCAACTCCCCTTGTGCCCGAGGTTATTCGAGCTCCTCCTGCCATGGTTTCTCTGAAGGACGCTCAAGCTGTGGTTGAAGATGGTGGCTGCACTGGCTGGGGTCAACTGATCAGCATACCCTACAAGTCTGATAAATCTGGTCTGGGATTTAGATCTGAGAAGATGGCCAAAGATCAAATCAATGCTGTAGAAGACGCTGACAGTGATTGCGACCTGGATAGCTGGATCTTCCCAACGATTGGCGACGGACTCAATAATTGGAAGGCTGAAGACACTATCCCGATCTCCTTTAGTCAGGAGTAATTGTTATTGTCCATTTAGTATTGCAAATTTTAATTGAACTTCTTAAAGCATTGTGTCTATGCCCGGGGCACAATAGCTAATTTGTTAAGGGTTTTGTCATTTCATAAGCATATTCATATTCAATAAATCAATGGACTTTTTCGCATTCAAATATTGCGCTCTTTATTTTTCCTGTCGTCTTTCAAACAAGCTATGCTTTCTTACACACACTCACGTAACAAATTGCAGATCCGTATCCACTCTAGATCCTATTGATAATAATTCCGCTACTGTTCATTATGACTTCGAAAATCCAATCTACCAAGCCGAAGATGGAAGTGAGGAAGATTGTGAAGTCCCTGGAGAGCTTGCCAGACTATTACTGCAAGAGGAAAGGACCATACAGCCGCATGAAGAGTCACTCGAAGTCGTAAATCTAGGTACTGAAGTGGATAGAAAAGAAGTCAAAATAGGAGCAGGTTTGGAAAACAGTATCAAAGAAAGATTGATTCGAATGTTACATAACTATGTAGAGGTTTTCGCCTGGTCTTATGAAGACATGCCCGGGTTGGATACTGATATAGTGGTGCATCGGCTGCCTACGAAGGAAGACTGCCGTCCTGTCAAACAAAAGGTTCGCCGCATGCGTCCTGAAATGTCTGAGAAAATCAAGGCCGAGGTTATGAAACAATTCAATGCCGGTTTTCTAGCCGTTACTTCTTATCCTCAATGGGTTGCTAATGTGGTGCCGGTGCCAAAGAAGGATGGTAAGGTGCGAATGTGCGTAGATTACCGAGATTTGAATAAAGCGAGTCCCAAAGATGACTTTCCACTCCCGCACATTGATGTTCTGGTAGATAACACCGCTCAACACAAAATATTCTCATTCATGGATGGATTCTCGGGTTATAACCAGATTAAGATGGCACCTGAGGACATGGAAAAAACTACGTTTGTGACGCAATGGGGCACTTTTTGTTACAAAGTAATGTCATTCGGTTTAAAGAACGCCGGGGCAACGTACCAGCGTGCTATGGTGGTTTTGTTCCATGATATGATTCATCATGAAATAGAAGTATACGTGGATGACATGATCGCCAGATCTCATACTGAAGAGGAACATCTCGATCATTTATACAAACTATTCGAGAGGTTGAAGAAGTACAAGTTGAGATTGAATCCGAACAAATGCACTTTTGGAGTAAGATCCGGTAAACTCTTGGGCTTTATTGTCAGTGGTAAAGGAATTGAGGTTGACCCGGCTAAAGTGAAGGCTATTCAAGAAATGCCAGTTCCCCGTACGGAGAAGGAGGTCAGAGGTTTCTTGGGACGCTTGAACTACATTGCCCGATTTATCTCCCACTTGACCGCTACCTGTAAACCCATCTTCAAATTACTGAGGAAGAATCAAGAGATGATATGGAATGACGAATGCCAAGAAGCCTTTGACAAAATCAAGAAGTATCTCCAGGAACCTCCAATTCTGATACCACCAGTTGAAGGAAGACCTCTAATCATGTATTTGACCGTGTTAGAAGGTTCAATGGGGTGCGTGTTGGGGCAACATGACGAGTCTGGTCGAAAAGAGCATGCCATATACTACCTGAGCAAAAAGTTCACCGACTGTGAAACAAGATACTCACTGCTCGAGAGAACTTGTTGTGCTTTGGCCTGGGCTGCTCGCCGGCTAAGACAGTATATGTTGAATCATACCACTTTGTTGATTTCTAGGATGGATCCCATCAAATACATGTTCGAGAAGCCTGCCCTCTCCGGAAGAATAGCGAGATGGCAGATGATCTTAACAGAGTACGACATCCAGTATACTACCCAGAAAGCTATCAAAGGAAGCGTGCTAGGTGATCATTTGGCTCATCAAGCGGTGGACGATTATCAATCTATGAATTTTGAGTTTCCGGATGAGGATGTCATGCTTGTTACTGATTACGAAAAACCTAAACCAGATGAAGGACCCGAATTGGGAGCCCGATGGACTATGGTCTTTGATGGATCTTCTAATGCATTGGGCCATGGTGTTGGGGTTGTACTCATTTCTCCCGAGGGTTACCATACGCCTTTCACAGCTAGACTATGTTTTCATTGTACCAATAATATGGCTGAGTATGAAGCATGTATTTTTGGACTCAAAGCTGCTATAGATTGGCGAATCAAGTTTTTGAGTGTGTACGGAGATTCGGCCTTGGTAATCAGTCAGATCAACGGAGAATGGGAGACTAAACATCCAAATCTCATCCCTTATAGAGAGCGGGTGATGACATTAATCCCATACTTTGAAGAGATTACATTTGAACATATTCCACGAGAGGAGAATCAGTTGGCAGACGCATTAGCTACCATGTCATCTATGTTCAGAGTCAGATGGGACGGTGAAGCTCCCAGGATTACTATTGAACGATTGGATGAACCGGCATACTGTTATGAACTTCACACTGAAAAGGTACAAGGGAAACCTTGGTTCCACGACGTGAAAAGATATTTAGAAGCTCAGGAATACCCTGAAGGGGCATCCATCAATGACAGGAAATTCCTGAGGAAGTTCTCCGCTAAATTCTTTCTGAGTAATGGAGTGTTATACAAACGTAATCATGATTCGACTCTGCTTCGCTGCGTGGATAGAAGGGAAGCAGAAAGGATTATGGAAGACATGCATGACGGTATTTTTGGGACTCATTCTAATGGACATACGATGGCTAAGAAGATTCTGAGATCAGGGTATTATTGGTCTACCATGGAAACTGATTGCCACCATCACTCCAGAACCTGTCACAAGTGCCAGATCTATGCGGACAAAGTACATGTGCCTCCTGCTCCATTGAACGTGTTGACAGCACCTTGGCCCTTTGCAATGTGGGGCATCGATATGATTGGAGAGATTAAACCTACGGCTTCTAATGGACATCGCTTCATCCTCGTCGCTATTGATTACTTCACGAAGTGGGTAGAGGCAGCCTCATTTGCTTCTGTCACCAAGAATGTGGTGGCACGGTTCGTCAAGAATAGCCTTATTTGTCGGTATGGCATCCCTGAAAGGATTATCACTGACAATGGTACTAATTTGAACAACAAGATGATTACTGAACTCTGCACGCAGTTCAAAATTAAGCACCATAACTCTTCTCCATACCGGCCAAAGATGAATGGCGCCGTGGAGGCTGCTAATAAGAACATTAAGAAGATCATACAAAAGATGACAGTAACGTACAAAGACTGGCACGAGATGTTACCATTTGCTCTCCATGGTTATCGCACTTCAGTACGCACTTCGACAGGGGCAACTCCTTTCTCTTTAGTCTACGGAACGGAAGCTGTTTTACCAGTGGAAGTCCAGATTCCCTCTCTAAGAATCATGAAAGAGGCGGGCTTAGATGAAGATGAATGGATTCAGACTCGACTCGATCAGATAAACTTGATTGATGAGAAGAGACTGGCGGCTGTTTGTCATGGGCAGATATATCAGAAGCGCATGACCCAAGCATTTAACAAAAGAGTCAAGAGACAGGTGTATCAAGTTGGCGACTTGGTGATCAAGCGTATCATTCTACCACAAGGGGATCCCAGAGGCAAATGGACTCCCACATACGAAGGGCCATTTGTGGTTAAGAAGGTATTCTCCGGTGGAGCCATGATACTTGCTACAATGGATGGCGAAGACTTCCCGCATCCTGTGAACGCGGACATAGTTAAAAAATACTACGCATAACAGAGACCCGCTAGGTCGACGTACCTAGGCAAAAGTAAGGGCATCCCGGCGAACCAAAAGGGTTCGGGCAAAAATTAGGGATAAACATATAAAAATGTACACCCGGCAAGTCGAAAACCTGAAAAGGCGGCTTGGGCAAAAATGGGTATCCTGGTGGACTGAAAACCTGAAAAGGCGGTCCAGGCAAAAATTAGGGATTAAAGCGTATGACTATGCCCCGTTCTCTGTCAGCTTCAACCAAGTTCAAGGGACTGAACAAGCCAATCACCTCTATCCGACAGCAGAAGATGAGATGCTTGAAGACATGATGACAGTAGTGGAATTAAAATCAATAGGACTTTCTCTGCATAGCTTTCTCTTTGTGTTCTTGACAATTTCCTCTTACTAGGATTTCTGTCTCCTTGTACACAAATTGTCTGTTTATAGGCCCTCTTTCAAAATCAATACAATTTTATCTCCAAAAAAGGATGCTTTTGTTTTTACTTTTTCCGTTTTGATTGCATAAACGTCCATTGATTTAATTTGAATTGATATATGCATTTGAATATGATTAATGTTTATCAAAAATACATGCCTAAAATAGAAATAGCGATTACTACAAGACTTCAGGATCGAGGAGAAGGTCTAACCATGCTTCCCAATGAATCTGTTGCTAATTCGATTCCCCGGCTAAGCCAGTTATTCCCCAGAAGAAATGGGCATCACTAGACGAATTGGTCATCTCTTCTATCCCCAGCCAGGCTCTGTGGAGTGTTTTCACCATCAGACAGAAATCAAGCATCCCCCAGCTAAGAAAGGGTCATCAATACAAATATCTCCGACCAGCAGACTGAGATTTATTCCCCCAGTAGAATTCCCTGGAAGAATGTTCAGACACATAGTGCATTCATTACATCATTTCATATTACACACCTACATACAATTTCCATTCCGCATCATATACATTACATCATTTCATAACATATACATGCATACAATGCTCACGTTCACTTCATACCCCATCATATGCTTTACATCATTTCACGGCACACGCATACATACAACATTTGCATCTCATGCATCATGACATGGCACGAAGCTAACTTTATTTTTCAGGTTAATTATCCTCTTGATACAACCAACACAAAGGTCCGTTCAGACGGACATCTTTATCAATTACATTCAAGATTCAACTATATCCCTCAGATACTGCCTAGCGTACGGTATATTCCGAGGTGTAGTCTAGCGTACGACTACTTTCTTCTTCAGATACATCTTTCAGATATACTCCATGTCAACATTCATTCTGACGTCCTCCCAACGATGGCATCTATAAGCTCATCCCAGACATTTATCAACATATACAAATACTATCAGATATAGCCTAGCGTACGGTTCATGCTGATTCGGCCCAATATATGACTCCTTCAACTCAGATACGATCTAACGTACGATCCATTCTGATCTTCAACAACTCAGATACGATCTAACGTACGATCCATTCTGACCTTCAACAACTCAGATACGATCTAACGTACGATCCATTCTGATCTTCAACAACTCAGATACAATCTAACGTACGATCCATTCTGATCTTCAACAACTCAAGTAAGGTTTAATGTACGACCAAGTTAAACCTTCATCTCCTCAGGTGCTACCTTCGGACAGGTACATTCCTGAATGGTAGTCTGGTATACGGCTACTCCCTTGCTCAGGTGCTACCTTCGGACAGGTACATTCCTGAATGGTAGTCTGGTATACGGCTACTCCCTTGCTCAGGTGCTACCTTCGGACAGGTACATTCCTGAATGGTAGTCTGGTATACGGCTACTCCCTTGCTCAGGTGCTACCTTCGGACAGGTACATTCCTGAATGGTAGTCTGGTATACGGCTACTCCCTTGCTCAGGTGCTACCTTCGGACAGGTACATTCCTGAATGGTAGTCTGGTATACGGCTACTCCCTTGCTCAGGTGCTACCTTCGGACAGGTACATTCCTGAATGGTAGTCTGGTATACGGCTACTCCCTTGCTCAGGTGCTACCTTCGGACAGGTACATTCCTGAATGGTAGTCTGGTATACGGCTACTCCCTGGCTCAGGTGCTACCTTCGGACAGGTACATTCCTGAATGGTAGTCTGGTGTACGACTACTCTCTTTTCAGCAGATTCAGCCTAATGTACGGCTCATTCTGTAACTCAGATACGATCTAGCGTACGATCCATTCTGATCTTTCATCCCCAGCAAAGTCATCCGCCTAATGAATAACTCACTCTGGTATTCAGACACGGTCTAATATACGATCCATTCTGATCTTTCATCCCCAGCAAAGTCATCCGCCTAATGAATAACTCACTCTGGTATTCAGACACGGTCTAATATACGATCCATTCTGATCCCTTATCCCCAGCAGTGTATAACATACTCTGACTCCCCAGCGAAGTCAACAGCATGATGGATGATTCACTATACGGTCTGATGTACGACCCGGTGTGACACCCATGTCTCCAGATATCGTCTAACGTACGACACAATCTGGAAATCTCCTCATCAGGTTTCCTGGATGGCACCTCTAAGCCCATCTCCATCAAGACTAGCTCCTAATGGACAAGCGCAAATTTTCGGGGCATTATAGTGTTCAATAATCTTTCACCTCCAGACCACGAACGACACATACCATTCTACTCTCTCGGTGCAAGAATATTGAACAGGGGCAGCTGTCATACCCCAAAATTTGCCCGTTGGTATTACAAAGCATTTTCCAAGACCCTCTGACTTGATCTGCAAGGCACTGATATCAAATGGACAAAAGCCCAGCTCACAACAGGCCTAATCCAAAGTGGCCCAAAATAGCTTGCTCGCTAGGCGAGCAATTCCTTCGCCTAGCGAATATCTCAGCATGCCACTCGCCCAGCGAAGCATCAGGTCCAGAAAAAGCCCAGACCTAGCTTGCTCGCTAGGCGAGCAATTCCTTCGCCTAGCGAAGCTTGCGAAAATTTGAAGTTCTGGACCTCATTTTAAGCCCATTAGGTCACCACCACTACTACTATAAATACCAGCTCCTCTGCCACGAAAATACACACACACAGACGGACGAAGACGGACACACAGACCCAGAGGGAGAAACACAGAAACCCTGCTGATCCAGAGAATTCGGAAGACGGAAACCCTGAAGGCCGCTCACTCGCTCCGAAGCTACCGCCGCCCAACTCAATCCGGCTCGCCAATTCAAGGTTGCAATTCGATTGCAAACAGGTTTGCATCCCTATTATTGGTTTATTTTCTTATTTTGCATGTGGTACCGCTTTAGGTTCTTAATCTGCATGTGATATCGCCTTGTGTTCTCATTTGGCGTGTGGTACCGCTTCATGTTCTTAACTTGTGGATGATATTATAATTGAATTCATAAACATATTTGAAGTTTTGCATGTGAATTTAAGTGTGCCTGAATATTGTGAATGCTGAACCGTATAATTATGTATTGAATGCCATAAGCCATGCCGCAGGTTGAGGTCATACTGTTCTCAAATTTCAAACCCGTGGCCGCTCGCTAGCTCATCGCTAGGCGAGCCCGCAGCGAGCCTTCGCTGAGCCTTCGCTAGGCGAAGCAGAGGCGAATGGGACAGTGGCTGTTTTGTCTCTTTGTTGTCCATTTTATGTTCATCTAATCATGATTCTGCATTATTTGGCTTAAATTTTTGACTGTTATATTTATTTTAGGGGGCAATTTCCAATTGTATTTTGCCTCAATGCTCTAATCCGTGTGTTGCATGATGTAAAGGCTAGCATACTTCCAAATAAATAACCGGCTAGGCATGCCGCTTTAGGTGTGGACATTCTTGAGGAGATGGCTTTTGGATGACCTAAATTTAATAGGGAGATTCATCTTGAATCACCAAGCTTGATTTTTAATGTATTGATTTCATTGATTTCCTGTGGACCTAATTACCTAACTGATTACGGCTATTTAATTAATTGTTAAAATCCGGACTTTAAATAAATAATATCGGACCTCTCTTTATTACCCCACGATTACGTAATACGGTCATGTCCTGCGAATATGGGGATATCCTTAGCAAAGACCCTTCGGTTAAATCATCATAGTCCCTCGGACGTTGCCTTCGAAAATACGATTTTGTCCCTCGATGACCCTTCGGTGTAGCCTACGGTTAAATGATGATAGTCCCTTCGAATGCTAAGGTATCCTCACTACTGTTGCCTTCAATGACCTATCAATGACCCTACGATGACCCTTCTACATCCCAAGGATAAAACTACTTACTTCTCAATAGTCAGGACAGTTTTACCCTCATAAGGATAGGAAATGCCCGGAAAGACCTCGGACAGGTATAACCTTAATTGCTCATTCATAACAAAAAAAATACTTTTCACACCTCACACCTTTCAAACATCTTTTGAAAAATCGTCACTTAGCATACATCCGTACTAGGATCATTGCCGAGTTATATTTTTCTAAACTACTTTCAAAAACTATACGAGATAACCACTTTGTATACATTCATGCAAGAATCATTACAAAGTTAAATTCTCATTTTCAAAACATTTTTCACACATTTCTCAACCACCTTTTTCAAACTAGAAAACATAAATGATTGAGCAATTAAGAGCCCATGGATAACCATGGATACAAAGGGTGCTAATACCTTCCCTTTGTATAAAGTACCTCCCGAACCTAAGAATTTAAAATTAAGGTCTTTCCTGTTCTTTTCCACCTTTCCTTATGGGATAAAAGAAAAGTCGGTGGCGACTCTTGCTAACCGCGACATTGCGATTAAAAATCCAATAAAGTCCAGTTCACCGTATGACAAAAGTCAACCATCTGAAGCTAGAAACTCTGAAGCTCAAGACTCTGAACAAGTTCAGAGACCACAAAGAATCAAAAACATCCCCAAAAGATATGCAGAATTTGACATGCTGCAAGACACTGAAGTAGACTCTGAAGGAGAAGTTATTCAGTGTGCCATGTTAGTAGACTCTGAACCCATGAGTACAGAAGAGGCTCTTAAGCAGAAGCTCTGGCTGAAGGCCATGAAAGAAGAACTTGATGCTATAGAGAGAAACAAGACTTGGAAGCTGACAGAACTTCCAAAAGACAAGAAAGCCATCAGCGTCAGATGGGTTTTCAAGCAGAAGTTAAAGCCAGATGGTTCAATTGGCAAACATAAAGCAAGGTTGGTAGCCAGAGGATTTCTACAGAAACCTGGGCTGGATTACTCTGAAGTGTTTGCACCTGTAGCAAGACATGAAACAATCAGAATGGTGATTGCAATAGCTGCTAACAGGAATTGGCCTCTGATGCATTTAGATGTAAAATCTGCATTTCTGAGCGGTCCATTAGAAGAAGAAGTTTACGTGTCACAACCTCCTGGATTTGTGAAAAAGAATCAGGAAGGGATGGTGTACAGATTATACAAAGCTCTATATGGATTGAAACAAGCGCCCAGAGCTTGGAATCAGAAGATTGATTCATTTTTCAAGAAATAAGGCTTTCAGAAATGTGAGATGGAGTACGGTGTCTATGTTCAGCATACTTCTGAAGGAAATATGACTCTGGTATGTTTATATGTTGATGATATACTGTTGACTGGAAGTTCTGAACAGGAGATCGCCAAGTTCAAGAAAGTTCTGATGAATGAATTCGAAATGACTGATCTAGGCAAAATGACATACTTTCTAGGGATGGAGTTCAGATACTCTGAGAAAGGTATTATTTTGCATCAGCTCAAGTATGAATTAGAAATTCTGAAGAGATTTAATCTGAAGAATTGTAAGATTGCTGTCACACCTTCTGATACAAATCAGAAACTGGATTCTGACTCTGATGGAAAGGATGTGGACGCTACAACCTTCAAACAGTTGGTTGGTTCTCTGAGGTATTTGTGCAATACCAGACCTGATATTTGCTATTCAGTTGGGATGGTTAGTAGGTTCATGAGTAAAACTAAGTGGTCCCATTACCAAGCTGCTGTCAGGATTCTGAGGTATATCAAGGGAACTCTGAAGTATGGAGTATTATTTCCTTCTGGAAGAAAGGATGAGTCAGAACTTCTGAGTTATTCAGATTCTGATTGGTGTGGAGACAGAGTTGACAGAAGAAGTACGTCTGGGTACTTATTCAAATTTTTGGGAGGTCCCATTTCTTGGTGTTCCAAGAAGCAACCTGTTGTGGCGTTGTCAACTTGTGAAGCTGAGTACATTGCAGGTGCTGTTACTGCATGCCAAGCTGTGTGGATTCTGAATCTATTGCAGGATCTGAAGATTAAAGTAAACAAGCCTCTGTAGCTGATGATTAACAACAAGTCTGCAATCAATCTTGCCAGAAACCCAGTGTTGCATGGGAGAAGCAAACACATTGAGACCAAGTATCATTTTCTGAGACATCAAGTTCAGAGGGGAGTGTTAGAAGTTGTACATTGCAGCACTCAGAAACAGTTGGCAGATGCTCTGACGAAAGCTATCAAGACTGATCAATTTCTCAGATTAAGGGATGGAATTGGTGTTACAAGTTTTGATGGAATATGAATTAAGGGATGGTATTAGAAGTAATTCATATTTATTAGTTGTACTATTTTCTTAGCCCCTAAGTTTGTTAGAGGGTATTTTAGTATTTTATCCTATTCTAGTAATCCTAATTTTAGCTTATAAATAGGGTGACAATCATTGTAACTTTTATCATGTTTTGTAGCCGTCATTCTCTTAATAGAATATTTCCGTTCATCATTCATTATACCTTTGCACCAACAAATACAACCTTATTGAGTTGAAGACCGATGAAGATGTGAAAGATATGTGGAAAATATTTCTCCGTAGGTTAACAAATGGGCCGATAAAGTTAGATGTTAAAATTTCAAGGTTTGTTGACGCCATAATGAAGATGGTTAAACGTCCATAATCATCTGGTAGTGTCTATGTTTTCTTATTTATCACCGTTTTTAAAGTTATGTTTAAGTTATGTAATCCATTATCAAATGTTAGTTTATGTTGATGTTGCATGAATGGAAGATCAAAAATATTATCTAATAAAAAAGTTTCGGATGAAGATGTCTGAGTAATATACAAATAATACATAATATACAAAAGATGTCTAAATAGGCCCCCCACGAGCTATATGTGCAGCCCGAGATAATCCAGTATAAACCTCGCCATCTGGGTTTACCAAACCCATGAGGTTATCCATAATAACCACAATCATCTAGAGGCGCTGTTGCTCATCGATGTCAGTTGTAACAAGCGGCGGCGGCGACATGTCATCGAAAAGTACCTTAGCATTAGAAGGCCCAACATCATTTGAATGCTAAATAGGTGGAATGATGAGAAGATGTGATACAATGAGGTACCTCTCTAAGTAACCATCCTCACAATGCGATGGGTGTTGAACATGAACTGCTTGATCTCTAATGGTACAACCAGAGCTGATGAAGTTACTCTGAAACCACCAATCAATGTCCGCAAATGGTATATCCGAAATTGGTCGTGGAATACACTAAACATATCCATACTATCGCAGACACCTCTCAGACAAGTGTCTAGCAACCATGGTATCCCACCGCGTATAACCTGAATATAATGAAGACTCCTAGAACTCACGGTGGACTCTATGATCAATGTATGGTGTCCAGATGACATAATCTACACCCAACGGATCTAGCCTCCTCATGTACTCAACAACACCACCAAGATGTGACTGCCTGACTCTTAATCTCCTCGCCCGTGGGGACCCCATTGGGGAATGCCGCCCTCTCCTGTCATAAATGGTGGAGAAATGCTTGTATATCCAACACTATTATCAAAACACGGACACAACAAATAATAAATAATAAATTTTATTTATAATAATTAAATATGAAATAAACAACAAATAATAACTTCAAGTGTACCTATAATAGACTCAAATAACCCCAAGCCCAATTAATAACCTCGAGGATACTGAACAGTAACACGTAGCAGGCGTCGATATAAACACCCGACTTGTCTGCAAAGAGAGTACATGTTATTAGATGTAGCATGTACACCCTAGTGGCAACCTCATAACCCTTCAGCCGCAACAAGCTCGTCATACGTCTGTCGAAGCCAATACATACAAAGGTGAGCGCCCCTATTGAAGGCAAACTCCTTATTCATGACCTCCTCAGAAACTCCCAAATCTCGTGCAGGAGTCATACATGCAAGCGATGGGCTAAGAACAAGAGTCGTCCAGAATCTGTCGCCGATGGGGAGTGGAATAATGAAGAGACATAATCCAAAATGATAGTCATCTCCACAAATGGAAGATGAAATGAAGATGTCTCCTTGTGCCATTTATCTACAAACGCAGTAAGTAGTGGAACGTCGAGCATGGTGAGGGAGCAGTGGGAAAAATCAAGGAGCTCGAACTCACATACAATCCGTCTGTCTGGCTTAGGCATCAGAACCTTCGGGAAGTCCTTCAATTTTGACCCGTGAGATGTCACCTTCAGAGGGATACGGTCTTGTAAAAAACAAATTAAAAAATAAATTAAAAACCATCTTTTGTGGCACAATAATAAAAAAATAAAGTTAAACATAAAAGGCATATACTTGTACCTTCGATAGTCGATACGCCACATGGTTAGCATACTCAGTAAGCACCGGCCGGTGAATGGTTCCTCCAGGAAATCCTCCATTAGGGTGCAAGAAAGGCTCGATCGAAGGTGTTATAACCTCTGTGCCACCTTAACAGATGGGATTGGATCAGCAACAACAACATCTGTCTGGACCACCTCAACAACCAACTCTCCAGCAACCTCCTCATATGCAACACCAACATCTAGCTGGACTACCTCATCTGCCACCTCATCTCTGGGCTGCTCAACTGGTCGTATCGATTGACATTGAGTGCTACGAGATGCACGAAATTGAATATGCTCAGCCAACCATTTTCGGTGTGAATCGGTTGGAACCACTCGTCCAACCCATATTTGGGAAGACTCAACCTCATTAGCCCTAGCCCGGTCTTCCGCTTTATCAATCGCTCCACATGCAATAGTGTTGTCCATGTCTCTTTGTACTTCACTACAAAATAAGGGGAAAAATCTTAACTACCGGAAATTTCATAATTTTCGATAAAAAACAAAGTTTTTATAATATCGAAAATTATGATTTTTTTTGTAAAAATCAAAGTTTTTATAACTATCAGAAATTCTGAAATTTCTGAGAAATTCCAGATGATTTTGTATTGGAAAATTTGAAATTTTCGGTACAAAATCCCAAAATTTTAGACATTTGCGGTAGAAAAACATACTGATTTTGAAAATTTTGGTAGAAGATTCAAAATTTCCGGTATCACCCTAGACAAGTGCAATTTGCGCACGGGTACTACACATTTTAAAAATGAGTGAGAAGTTTTACATGGGCAGTATTGTCTATTTATACGTAATGGGGGTATCAGGTTCAAGTAGGGGTGTCAAGTTAAATGCTCCTCAAATTGTCCTATGCATTAAGTTACTTTTGAGATTTAAGTATGAAGAATATTCTATTGGTTTTTTAGCTATTAAATGTGTGATTACTTTACCACCCTTAAATTGTCCCCTACAATTGTGAAAAGTCTCAACTGTCCCTAGCATCCGGAGATACATCTCCATAAGCACCTTTTTAAGTCATTCTTCAGAGCAAATTGATGAGTCACCCTTTATGTCAAAATTTAATTCGGAGATGCATCCCTGTATGAGTAAAAGGTAAGTCCGAAGATGGATATTCGTAAATACTATTTATTCAAAAATTAGTGGGTGATCCGGAGATGCATCTCCGAACACTTTTGTTTTATATCCTTGCGCCATACCCTTCCCTTTTCCTTTTTCTTAATTTTCTAAAAAGTTCTAAAAAATATTTGAGCTCTCACATCCATTCAAACTTCTCATCCATTCATTGAAGCTTCTATTATTGAAGTTATTTTTCTCCTCCTTTCAAGCATCTCATACATTCAAGCTTATCTTTCTCATATATTTGATTTAGTGAGTTTTTCAAAATTCATTCTCTTTTTATGTTTTGATTTATAGTTAGTTGTTTAAGCTACATTAATTGTTTAAGATACATTAAATAGTAGTGGAAACTAAATAGGTAGCATACACGGACATGCATTGACATTTGTTAGAGGGGTTAGGGCAGAAATGGCGTTTGCCATGGATGAGAACCATAACTTTTCCAGGTGATGCATCTCCATATTTTCTCAGTGCTATTTTCGAAAATGTATCTCCAAATTGGTGGATTTTGTGGATTTGTCCTGACTTGTTGTTTTTCCCTATGTCTATTTGTAACTTGTAACACCCTACTTTCTTACTCGACAAATAATTAAATAAAATATGTAAAACATATGTATCCTCCAAGTAGGATGTTATTCAACAACAATCAAACTCATATTTGAACCACATAATTAAAAATAAAATTGTTTGATAAGCAGCGGAATTATAAAATACTCGACATTAAAAGTCTTAACAACATTATTAGTTTGAAAAGTGGTTCTTCATCAAAAATCAAAAGGAAAGATACGCAACATAAACAAATAAAGAACAATCAGTTCCCCTCGTGTTACTTATCAGAGTGACCTCAACTATAGACTCGATCGACTAGTAATTAAAGAGGCACAACATTGTCCTCAACCTCACACTCCTACTTAGGTACCTAATTATTTGTACTCTAGAGGAGTACAAATGCAACAATACAAAAAGGGGTGAGAATACGCTCAAATAAGAATTAGTGTACAAAATAATCAAGATATATTCACACACCATAAATCATGCACTACAACAATACATACTCATATTTCACCCACATCACAATCAACCACAAATCACACGAGTCATACAAGAATATTCATTAATGTACAAACATCTCATTGGCACAACCATTATGTAATGCAATGCAACATCGACTCGACTCATGCTTGTCACAATCCCCACTCTGAATCAGACTCACAACTTAACTCTATATGCATGCAGTACCAACTCAACATTTGATTCTTCATACGAGTCAGGTTCCAATCAACTGCGAACCCCGAGCCCTCACTCTAAGCTTGGGACAAACCACTAGTCTCCACTATGAACTAGCGAACATGCCTCTTTCACAACAACGATAATATATGTCTGTATGACATTTAATCATGCAACGATAAGAACACAATTGATTATTACAACCTCACTCTGATTGTAATAATCACACATCAACAACCACATAGAAAGATTATAGCCCCAATCTGACCATAATCAATCATGCACTCAATGCAATACGAGTAGTTCTCTCTCCGAAGCACCCGCCTCATCAATCATCGACAAACATGTATAATAATTCACACAAATATATATGTAATTCACAACATATATTCATACAAGGAACATACATCCACATATCAATCATCTCACAAGGCACTACCATAAGGTAGTTGTACGTGCTGACTCTCTAATGCTTCAAAAACGACATTCCATTTGGGCCTACATAATTAAAGTTATGGCAAAAATCGTCGGGTGAGTAAACATATTTTAGTTTCAGAATTTTTCAAAAATTGCTTAACATCAATCGATTGACATTAAACTCATTTGCTCATTTCCTTTCCAAATTTTTGTTTAAGGAGTGCATGCAACCAATCAATTCAACACAGCAATCGATTGTCATTAATTTCCCCCCTAAAAATACACGCATGCAATCGATTGTCATATGGTGTCAATCGATTGATGTGGTTACCTCTTGTTCTTGGTTGGCACGCCCATATTTATGGACAAAAGTGAAACCTATGTTGATGTGGTCTACCTTCAGTACTTCATCGACTTGATGATGATTCACGAATATAACAGGAGGCTGCCTATTTGGTATACCTATACTCGAAGTTGGGCGAGGATTATCTTTGGAAGGCAAAGCAGACAACAAGGAGTTGCACGCTGCTTACATCAATTTATTGTTACTAATATTTTCATAATTAATTTGTTACACTTGTTATTAATACTGTATCTTAACCATTTTTAGGGATGGATCATCTTCCACTTCCCTCACATCATCAGGTGAGAAGTTGTGCCTACCTGGACTGAGGATTGTCCACATGATGCCACATTTACCCCATACATGGGGAATAATGTGATCGAGAGTCATATTGAATGTCGTGTACTAAATGACATTTTCTTCTTCCCATACGTTAGTCATCGCGATATGTGTCAGTTGTACGACATATCCTTAGACTCCAGATGGATGGCATGTGGTTCATCTCTTATGTATCCTTATCTTCCCGAGCGAGTGATGCGTCAGTTTTAGCTATCTATAGATTATTTCGAGACACCCCTCAGAGTACTCTCCTCCCACTGTCCAAGCAGAGATCTTGATGTGATATTGAATAATTTTGAGAGTCCCTTGGTACCAAAAGAGTATTGCAAGATGCCAACTCCTTTATAGTAGGCTTATGCTGATGTCTACCGTCGCACCGTGAAAAATACTTGAGTGCATCGCAGGCTCGAAGATACAATAGAGTCGCCATCAAACTTTATTTATTCCCGAAGGAAAGAGAGTCTGTCAATAAAACCCATGGGAATAGAAAAAGGGTAAGGAAGTCGGTTATGCAATGGGAAGGTATTAACATCCCTCACATCAGTTGTACTCAACGGGAACCATTCTGATTGTTCTTTGCGCGAATGAGTGTTATTATCTAAAAGTTACTTGCAAATGGGAAAAATAAGTTTATTAATTAGTGTGCTCGCCAAGGATTTGAATCCTCGTGCTTGCGTATCCTCATAGTGCAATGAAAAAATTAGAGCTCTGTAGTTTGTGGAACTAAGGATGACAAAAAAAGGGGATGAATGAAATATGAAAGATTTGGTGAAATGATGTTTAAACCGGATAATGGTGTTTAAACCAAATAAAAGATAAGGGTAATATAATTAAAAGCAATGTTGTTTAAACCAAGCAGGAGATAGAGGTGTGGTGTTTATACCATATAAGAAAATAGAAGTAATTGAAATGGTGTTTAAACTAGGGACAAGAATCAAAGGTTAAAGTGGTGTTTAAGCCGAAGAAAGAAAGAAAGCAGTTGAGTTAAAAAAGTGTTTTAGATTAAAAATGGAAAGGAGTGACAAGAATGGTGTTTAATCCAAGTGGAAAGAAAAGTGATAGAAAGTGATAGAAAATTGATTGATGTGGTGTTTAAACCGGATAGTGGTGTTTAAATATAAGGAGGAAATATACGTGGTGTTTAAACCAAAAGGTAATAAGATAGCGGTATTTAAACCAAAAGATAAATGAAAATGGTGTTTAAACCAAAAGATAAATGGAAGTGGTGTTTAAACCAAAAGGTAATAAGAGTGATGTTTAAACCAAAAGAGTAACGGAGGTTGTGTTTAAACCAAAGGAGCATAAAAATGGTGTTTAAACCAAAAGAGAATAAGAGTAATAGAGATGGTGTTTAAACCAAATGAGCAATAAGATGATGGTGTTTAAACCGAAATATAAATGGAAATGGTGTTTAAACTAAAGGATAATAAGAGTGGTATTTAAACCAAAAGAGTAATGAATGTGGTGTTTAAACTAAAGAAACAGGTTTAAATCGGAGAAGTGTTGTTTAAACCAAAGAAGAAAAACAAAGTGGTGTTTAAACTAAAGGAAGGTAAAAATGGTGTTTAAACCATGTGAAAGAAGTGTGACTTTTAGGTGAGCATTGTGATTGTTGATTGTAGTGTTAAAATGTTGAAGAAAAAGACTTATCAATTAGTTGATTTGAATTGCACTAAAGTCTATGAGTAGAGGCGAGTATTCCGAGAAACTGAGTCAGTTGTCCCATACCTAAAAATATTCAGAATGAGGATAAGAATTCTCCCTCTCATTCCTTCTATACTACTTAAGGCTCGTGCTGTGTAACTCTCATCATGATTGATAAGCGTTGAAGAAGATTCTTTGTCGTGCTTGAATAGTAATCTAATGTCCAGTCTGTTTGCAATGTCTTGACTTAATTGAAGTGTGAAGTCTTGAGTTGAGATGAGGTCCAATGCAACTCCAACACAGGGAATTAGTATTGTTAAGTAATCAAGAGACTTGTGATCACTTGAATGGGCAAGGGGATCAAGCAAGTGAATGAACCATTTGATCAAAGAGAACTTTAATCAACCAGTCAATCAAGAATAATGTTAGAAAGTGAATTAAGCACAAGATTTTAAGAATTAAATTTAAAAAGTAATCAAAGATGTTAAGAAAATCTAATTCTAACATTAACTAATCTAAAAACTATGAACATGGAATCAAAATTAATTAATAAAATGTTAATACAAATTCTAAGGTGAACATGTGTATTAGTTTTTGAAACCCTAAATGTAAATAAATCCCAAAACTAAGTCAAATGTAAATTTTAATGAGAATTTAAATTGCATTATCATTTCTTTTTGAGAAATTCTAATTAATACATGAATTAAGGGATCAATTAAATCCTAATCAATACTATCTTCTAAGTATTTCATACCAAAATAAAAATGTGAAAATGTATTAAAATGTAGTTAAAGAATTAACCAAAATGCTAAAAAAACAATACAAAAATAAATAAAGAAAAAGAAAGAAAAGAGGGAGGCCAAGGGTGTATGGACCATTGGTGAGGTGTGTAAGCAAATTTGCTTGGGTCAGATCTGAAGGCCCAAACCTGGGTAAGGTCAGAACCAGGAGGGGGTGTGCGTGATAAGAATGGTGCATATAGGAATTTGTGGGGCTTGGTCCAGTGTGAGACCCAAACCGTGAATCCAAGAGAGAAGCTCAGAATGCTTCCATTCAATTCATTCACTTCGCGCTCAAAACCGTGAATCCATTGATGAAGCTCTATCAATTATGGATGAGAAGCTTTGAGTGTGTTGAGAGGAGAGAGATTGAACTCAGAGAGAGAATGATTTGAGAATGAGTTTTTTGCAGAGTGAATGGTCCAGGGAGAATGAAGATGGAAGGTAGGTTATATAGAGATTGAAGTGTAACTGTTTTAGGGCAATCAGGGCAAAGTTTGTTGAAGGTTAGGGCATGGGTTATGGTTAGTTAGTTTCATGAAGAAATCAGTTAGAAGGTTTAACTTTGTTAATCTTACTGTTAATTGACAGTTAAGGTGTTAAGAATTATTAGTTAGAAGTTAGTTAATTTGGATTTGACAGTTAGTAGCTTCTTAACTATTAGTGAAATTATTGTTAGTATGTTGGATGTAGTTGATGACTATTAGTGAATGTTGATTGAGTTAGTGTTAGTGAAGGATCGAAATGTCTGTTATTAACAAATTGGAGTCATAGTTACAGTTGGTTGTTTGAATTGAAAATTAAGATGATTAGTATTTGTGAAACACCTTGTGAATTATTGTTAGAAAAATAGCTTGAGGCAAATAGTTAGCGAACTGAGAGTTGTTTTCTTGGATTTTGAAGTTAGTGAAGTCATGAGCACTTAGTTGTTATGATTTTAGAACTGTCAATTAGTTCATATGTGTGGTAGACTATTAACTAACTTGTTAAGACGTCAACTGATTTTGGTATTGTTTAAAGGCAATGACTTGTTAAGAGAACCTCAATTTCAGTTGGATTGTGTTTGGACTTAGCTTAGTAGTACTAAATGATGCTAAGTATTAGTAGTTAATGAATTAATAAAAAAACTATGTTAATGTGCTATTGATTGTTGCATTAGAATCATGTGATATGAGCTTTTGAATGAACTCTTTAGAAAAAAGAAATTTTGAAAAAGCTAAAAGACATTGTATTGCATTGTTTTGACCTTCAGTTAGGGAAAGAGATTAGCTAAATGGCAATTTATTGGATCAACTAGGCTATTTCAAATAGCATGTTATGATTGAATGTTTAAACTAGCTCCAGCCTTTGGAACTGTTGAGGCATGTTAATTAGATCGGTTTGAATGTTATGCTAAGTCATGTTATGCTTATCATTGATGACTAAGGTTTTGTACATTGGATTGTTAGAATAGTAATAGATGGTGGTTGTTGAACTGTTAACAAGTTGTGAAACAATTGAAAATCAAATGAGTCAATGTAGGTTAATGCATGGACTGTTGGAACTAATTGGCTTAATTGGTTTAAATGGTTAGGATGTATACACGTATGAATGAATGTTAAATGTGTGTCTTATTGAATCTTGGCTTTGTTTGGATGCAGGCAGTTATCATGCACATATGAGGGCTTGTCGTGGCACCTTGGTCATGAAGATGTTTGGCATGTCATGGTGTATCAAGATGGTGATTTGGAAAACAATCAAGACTCATAAAGAAGTTTGAAGATTTGGATGGGATGACTTGTAAATGAAGAAAAGTTAGGACTAAGGCTTAGAATTAGGAGTTAACTTTGATCAACTGTTTGACCCAAAAGTCAATAGTTGACCAAAAGTCAAGTCTAGGTCAAAACATGTAAATTGTTGTAGATTTCTATTTTTGGTTGTTGTAATGAATGTTTGAACATTTTTGTGATAACATGGCTCTTGAATGTTGTATGGTGTATGTAACTTGCATTCTGTTAAGAGTCCCATATCAGACAATATATGGCCTGAACATGTGTTTATAAGTGGGGACAGTCCTCACCTTACTAACCGGTTTTGTAGGGTTGAGTTAGGCTAAACCACACATTCTTAATTTGGTATCAGAGTCTGGTTTAGCATTCAACAAACCTGTTTCTTCCAAAATATCCATAACATATTTCCGTTGAGAAATCACCAAACCATCTATAGATTGGGCTACCTCAATACCCAAGAAATAACGAAGTTTACCAAGATCTTTTGTCTGAAATTGATTTGAGAGATGTTGTTTTAGCCGGAGTATACCTTGTTGATCACTACCAGTTATGACAATATCATCTACATACACAATAAGATAAATACACCCTTGGGCTGAGTGACGATAAAAAATAGAATGGTCAGTTTCACTATGGACCATACCAAACTGTTGTACTACAATGCTGAATCTTCCGAACCAAACTCTCGGAGATTGCTTAAGACCATAAAGAGACCTATGTAACCTGCACACCATATTCGATGACTCCCCCTGAGCAACAAATCCAGGTGGTTGCTCCATATATACTTCCTCTTCAAGATCACCATGTAAAAAAACATTTTTGATGTCAAGTTGATGAAGAGGCCAATGTCGAATGGCTGCAATGGCTAGAAGAAGTCTAACAGATGCCATCTTGGCTACAGACGAGAAGGTATCACTATAATCCAATCCAAAAATCTGAGTGTATCCTTTGACTACCAAGTGAGCTTTAAATCGATCAATCTTACCATCTGGACCAACCTTCACTGTATAAAGCCAACAACAACCTACTAAATATTTCCCATGGGGTAGAGGAAACAGTTCCCAGGTACCACTGCTTTGAAGAACACACATTTCATCAATCATTGCTTGCCTCCACTCAGGGTGAGAAAATGCTTCACATGGAGTTTTAGGAATAGAAACAGAAGACAAAGAAGACAAACAAGTATACTGCAAAGGGGAAAGACGATGATAACATAAATCAATATAATATGGAGAAGGATTTCGTGTTTGACGTATACCTTTTCGAAGGGCAATCGGAAGATCAGACTCAGGTTGCAGGATCAGATCCGGTGATGGCGGAGGCATCGGAGGAGAGTTTGCAATGACCTCGGGGATATGTATGACCTCAGGGACAAGGACGCCCAGTGTTGGGTGATGACGCTGATATGTTTGAAGTGGTGGAGACGAGAGTTTATCAAGACCAGAAGAGAGATTGTGTACAAAACATGTGGACTCAAAGACTCGAGGAAGAATTGGGTGAATTGGGAAAAAGGATTGAATGAGGGATTTTATTGTTAAGGACAGATGAGGGCATGCGATTATAAGATAACATGGCGTTAGCACAACATCCCCAAAAAACCGAAGTGGAACATTACCATGGAGAAGTAGGGTCCGAGTGGTTTCTACAAGATGCCGATTTTTGTGTTCGGCTACCCCGTTTTGTTGAGGTGTGTGAGGGCAAAATGTTTGATGGAGAATACCATTGCGTGACATGAAATTCTGAAATTGTTGGGATAAATATTCATGGGCATTGTCACTTCTTAAGGTACAGATAGACACACCGAATTGAGTTCTTATTTCTTGATAGAATTGTTCAAAAATAGAAAATAATTCAGATCTATTCTTCATTAAGAATAACCACGTGCAACGTGAAAAATCATCAATAAAGGTGACAAAATAGCTAGACTCAAGAGTAGAGACAGTATGCGAGGGACCCCAAACATCGGTGTGAACTAAAGCAAAAGGGGACGAAGCTCGTTTATTGACTCGATTGGGAAACTGACCACGAGTGTGTTTCCCTAGCTGACACGACTCACAATGTAAATTGGATACCTTCGATAAACTTGGCACCAACTTATGTAGTTTGGAAAGACTGGGATGACCTAACTGAGCATGGATAGTGAGTGGAGAATCTTTGGCTGAGTATGTCTGAGATGACACTAAGAGGTAATAAAGGCCTTGAGACTCACATCTGACACCAATCGTTCGTCCCGAACTCCGAATCCGCAGGGTAACATTATTATTAGTGAAGGTGACAGTACAATCAAGAGAACGAGTTAAACGATTGACTGAAAGTAAATTAAATGGACAATTAGGTACATAGAGGACAGAAGTAACCGATAGAGAAGGTAGAATTCGAACAGTACCAATCCCTTCGGATCAGGTTTGAGAACCATTGGCAGAAGTTATAGTAGGTAAGAAACCGGATGTAGAAAGGGAAGAGAAAATATTTTTATTACCGGTAACATGATCAGACGCACCAGAATTAAGGATCCAAGATCCAAGAGAAGATGATTGAGAGAGACAAGCAAATGAATTACCAGTGTGTGCTACCGAAGTAGTAGAATCTAAGTCCTGATAATTCTGATACCACCTAAGAAAATCATCGTAGTTTGGCGTAAAGTTATGAGGAGTAGCCATGAGTATCAGATCTGAAACAATTGCCATATGGAGAGTGGAACGGTGGAAAAATTGTCGGGATCGGAAGAGACGCTTCTGCTGGTAGGTTACCAGAGAATTTTGAAAAGTGAGAAGCAAATCGGAGTGATGACACGGTTTGAAGAAAAAATTCTCATCGGAAAACAGTGGGTCAACCGGGTAAAGCACGACGAAGAAAGAATTGCCTCTTAGCAGGCTCTAGATAACATGTCGTTAGCACAGCATCCCCCTAAAACCGAAGTGGAACATTACCATGGAGAAGTAGGGTCTGAGTGGTTTCCATTATCGGGCCACCCACCATTTATTTCCATGCTCCAGATGTCCAGTCCTGGGCGTGAGGGGGTGTGTTAAGAGTCCCACATCGGACAATATATGGCCTGAACATGTGTTTATAAGTGGGGGCAGTCCTCACTCTACCAACCGGTTTTATAGGGTTGAGTTAGGTCCAACCACACATTCTTAACATGGTATCAGAGCTTCCTTTAAGATCCGGTGGGCCACCTACTATGGTTTCCCTATCGGGCCATCCACCATTTATTTCCATGCTCCAGATGTCCAGTTTTGGGCGTGAGGGGGTGTGTTAAGAGTCCCATATCGGACAATATATGGCTTGGGCATGTGTTTATAAGTGGGGGCAATCCTCACCTTACTAACCGATTTTGTAGGGTTGAGTTAGGCTAATCCACACATTCTTAATTTGTTAAGAATGTGTGGTTTAGCCTAACTCAACCCTACAAAACCGGTTGGTAGAGTGAGGATTGCCCCCACTTATATACACATGTTCAGGCCATATATTATCCGATGTGAGACTCTTAACACACCTCCTCACGCCCAGGACTGGACATCTGGAGCGTGGAAATAAATGGTGGGTGACTCGATAGCGGAAACCATAGTAGGTGGTCCACCGGATCTTAAACCAGGCTCTAATACCATGTTAAGAATGTGTGGTTTAGCCTAACTCAACCCTACAAGACGTTGTATGGTGTATGTAACTTGCATTCTAAGAAACATGACATTTTCCCTCAAAATCTTTTTTTGGAATATCTAAATATATGAGCTTGAATGAACTTAATATTGAATTAATCTTGCATCTTCAATCCAGATTGCAAAGCCTTGAATCAAATGAACAACCAAACAAACTAGTCATGTAGGATTTCTATAAAGAATGGTCCACAAAAAGTCATCCCTAAAGTTAACCTTTGCTTGACCAAAATCAAATCTGAGAATGACTTCTAAATATAAATATCGTAATGTAATCCATAGTAACCAAAGACCAAAGACCAAAATCCAAGACTTAGGGTTCCATAAGACTAAAGTTCAAGAGATGCATCTCCCAAGTCAATTTCACCAAGATTCCATAGGTTGGATCCCCTAGAGAAATCCCAGCTCAGTGTTAGGCATAAATAACAAAGACCTTTGAATCAATGGTATTTATTATAAAAGATACAATTATGAATGACCTAGATGACTAGGAGTATGCAGATGAATCATAAACCAATACCCAGATGAAAATATGGAAATTATATATCAAATTTTGGGGTATGACAATTACATGACATGGTTTTATAGGGTGTCACCCCATATCATGACACCACACGCTCCTAGAAGACAGCATATGTCAGCAAACTATGAGGTACTTGAGGTTAGGGATGACCACACCGAGGACGTCTCGGCAGTTTGTGGTGATTACTAGAGCAAACATAAAGGTAGGATTTTTTGTGGAAGATGGGCCTCAGTTGGTCCTCGTAGAAGACATGATTGCCGAGACACGGAATGTCGTGCAGTACAAGCGGAGGAGAAGACATGGGAGTTAGATATACCCAGTAGTTTATGTTTGAATGCATTTTTTGTGTATTTTCGGATAAATGTTATGTATGGTCTTGAATTTTTGAATTTACTTAATTAATGTATGGCTTTTTACTTTAATTTTACTTTAATATAACCTGATTTTACTTTAATTTTACTTTAATATAGTTTGGCCTAAAAAAATTTACAATGTTGGGACAATGGTGCTGCTCTAAAATCATTCAGGAGGAATTCTGGAGATGCATCTCAGAAACATTCCCTTTGTGCAATTAACACACTTCTAATACCTTTTAAACGATTTCAAGAAATATTTTAGAAATGCATCTCCGGAAATTCCCTAAAATATTATAGAGATGCATCTCCCGACCATATTTTATTTAAAATATGGTGGATATGAGAAGAGTCAGTCTTATATTATTTTGGGTGCGTTCGAATGTGCATCTTCGAACGCCTAAAATAAATTTTCGAATTTCCAAAGACGTGCGACGTCGCTATAAAGGTGAAAAGAACATTCACCTTAAATGTGTGCATATAGGTGATTTATTCTTATAAGATTCAAATTTACTAGGTTATAGAAAAGTGTTAAGCTTTATTGGCTAGAGAATTATAATGAAATAATAATGATGAAGTGTACATCCTTAACATCATTTTTTAGAGCCAGTTTGGCAGTTATTTGCAACATGGAATTATTTAATGTCTGTTTTATCTTACTATGTTTTTATTAGTTAGTTAGTTATAATAAACTTATGTACTTAAAAAACAAAATATTAAATTTCTTTTAAATGATCTAAAAATTATGATAATATAAATTACCAGATGCATATCCATATTTATTTCATTAATTTTATTATTAAAAATTAATTTGTATAATCTTATTAAACCATTTCAATTGATAATTAGATAAGTATATCCAACTAGAGAACAAATATTTAAAGCCGCATCATTATATTTATTCATTTTTAAGAGGTAAGATTCTACTCAGAGTGCTAGTTTAAAATGCAATCAGAAATCATAATGACATGTGCTTATTTTTTTTTCTTTCTATTTGTATATATATGAATAATATGAAATTCCTTGTTATACAGTTGTTTGAACAATTATTTCAAATATAAGTGAAATCAAATTTCGTAGATCAAGTTCATATGCTTTGACCAAGCTCAAACCAATACAGAATTAAAGGCGAAGATCCTTAGATGATGCTAGTAATGAATCAAATTATATATATTATCATGTTGAAAGTTTTCCTCCTACAGAGATCTTAGTCCAGATAATGTATGCTTGGAATCCAAACTTTTGGGATATCATTGGAAGCTGGAAACTAGTCATCAAAATGCCACCAAATGATGGAGTGACTATTTAACAATGAGTTTATCTAGCCAGGATCTTTTGATTCTGATTTGCATTCTCATGCTCATACATACATACATACAAGATGACTACTTCACATTACATAATAACTTTTGCATGGCAGATGGAAATGGATTATTGGTTTCTATCACAAAGGGACAAAGTTAACTATTTTAGAATGAGTCAATATGTATATTAAATACATTATGAAATTGTAAAATGTAATTTAAAGTGATCTATCTATTAATTTTTTCAATCATAAACAAAGTTATTGAGTGTAAGTATGAATAGCTAAGCCCTAAATTGTTTAAAAAATAAAATATTAAATTTATACTAGGGATGCCTTAAGTTTTTTTTTTATAGATATGTGATGTTTTTCTTTTTTGTGGTTATGGAATATTGGTGTCATTGGTTCTCCCGACTCCCTAAACTCTCCAACAAGTAGTATCAAAGTTGTAATTCAGATTGATGGGAAGTTGAACGAGTCTCTCAAGCCGAACATAAGAGAACTCATCTCAGGCTTGAGAGGGGAAAGACTTAACATATCGCCAAAACAACTTGTTGATCGCCTTTTTATTAGTTCGAGTGTCCATCATTTGGATGTGACGCCCATTTCTCGAATTGATCGTCTTTCCTGAGAAATATGAAAGTGACATGTCCCAATCCACAATAATGCGGAGAGGGAGTGAAAGAGAATCTATCGCATTGTCAGGCATTATATCTTTAACAAATAAAAGTTCTACAATTTATAAAGCATAAAAAAAATATAAAACATCAATATAAAAACAAATAAAAACATTGTGACACAACCATTGTCATGCCAACATCGTTATTAATTTCAAAAAATTAAAATAATTATACACAATCATGTGTATTGATGTCACACACCAAATACGTCTTCGATCTAAAATATCAGTAGTACATCATAATCAACTTAGCCTTTAATGCACATACTGAATATGCAACATGCAAAGTTTTCAATAGATCTATCCTTTATAAAGCATAGATATGATGTTAAAAAAATAAAATAAAACATCAATATAAAAATAGCCAAGAACATTGTGACACAACCATTGTTACATCAACATCATTATTAATTTTAAAAAATTAAAATAATTAAACACAAGTGTACAGGTGCTACACACAAAATACGTCTTTAATCTAAAGTGCCGGTGTTGCATCATAATCGACTTAGTCCTCTAATACACAATACCAGATATACAACCTACATAATTTTCAATACATCTACAATATCTTCCCACACTTTAAAATTTTAGTTTGAATCTAATTCAATCTCAAAAACTAATTCACAAGCCAGAGTAATCCAATTTACAACCACTATGTCGACTATATAGTTAGTCATGTAGGTGAATCTCAACACAATCCTTATCCCCCAACAAAATCAAGATTCATCAAAAAACAACATGTTAAAAAAGAGGACAATATCTTTACCATAAAACTAACTACCACTTCTACATAGTTTCCAATATATTAAACTCATGAGTCAGAATATGTCCTAAGTTTAAAATCATTCAAATAAAACAGCTGGCCCCATTTGTTTTAATAAGTTGGAAGTAACAAAGAAAGATGTTGTTGTTGGGACATAAACAAAGGTAGAAGAATCCAACAAAAACTCCAATCCACCTAAGAGTTGAGGTAAGGTTGCCGGTTCCTGTTCCCATGGCTTTGTCTCCATTAAAGCTTTGTTCCCTCTTTTTATGTTCACCTTTGCCACTTTTATAATTTACCTTACCTCGTTTTGCCACACAACTTAGTCTTATATTACATTGGTAACACAAGTAACACATTACTTTATTTCATTAACAAGTTAAACAAATACAATGTTCATTCCCCCTCACTCACTTCCTTGAAATCTAAACCCTCTAAAGCCTGCAAATCCCTCACTTTTCGAGCTTGCCCACGTTCACTTCTTTTTTACTTCTTTTTTTTCAGTCAACTTTTACGTGCAACTTGATTATCTAAAGTTGTGATATCGTACTGTCAATTAATATCGGCTATTAGATTGATATCAGACGATTTGCATTTTTTTTTAAGATTAACGGAGAAACATAAAATTTGATCTACAGAAGTTAAAAAATCAAACTCTTAGCCCTAACTTCTGAACTCACACATCATTATAGACGATATACATTTTAATTATATAAAATCAAATTTAAAATATTAAAATATGCAAGAAACTTTCTCTTTTTAACAATTTTTTTTTATTCAGTAAAATTTTATACAATCAGCCTCTTGTTTAATGTGTCTTGCTTTTACAGACTTCATGCTTGAGAAGACTATGTACATATTTAATAAATTGGATTGGATTCAAACTCTGACTAAACATAGCCAACGTCCGTTTATTCCGAAGCAAGACCGAGCTAGTTCAAATTTAATAAGCCGAGCAAACCAATATAGAGCCCGCGTATCTTAGTTCTGACTGATACACATTTTATACAATTTAGACTTAGACTTGCGACTCTAACCAGCACTGATAGAGTTATCGAATAGTGTACTCTGCGTGTAAATATTCATATGCATCCCGTTATATTAAAAATACTCATACATAAAGTCGTGAGATTCACGTGATTTTCACCTAATAAAAGAATGAGTGTTGTAAAAAAAAATTGAGTGAACATATTTTATCACTTCTCTTTAAAATATAACTTAAAATCACATTCATCTTATCTTCGTGATCTTCATTCAACGGTCAGGATTGTCATTCATGGAAATGCTGACCGCATAGAATATATTTTTGTGTTTGCTTGTGTCTATCTATATATATGTATTATAACTCACACGTTCTTCCTCAGGCTGTGTAGCAAGCCGTTTTTTAGGGGTTTCCTCTTTGATAAACAACAAAAGCTTTTGCTCCCATTATACTTTTTACTACACCATAGAAGCAGTCATGGCTGAGCTACAAAACTTGAAGCACAAGCAAGAACAAAAGGCTCATGCAAAGAAAAAAAGGAATGGGATTAGTAGCAAGTGTGCTTCTTTGGTTAAGGAGCAACGTGCTCGTCTCTACATCGTTCGCCGTTGCGCCACCATGCTTCTCTGTTGGTACATTCAAGGAGATGACTAGCAACAAACACTCTCCAACAAACCAATCCTTCGATTTCGCCTTCTTCTAGTCTTCTTCGTATTCGTATAGCATATAAATAACAACCAGAGAAGACTACTAGCAACACTCTCTGATACGTTCTCTTCGACCCTTTTCTTCGTATATCCTAAAGATCAGTCCTTTCAATCTATCTACCTAAAAGATGAAACCTTGAAGCTATTTACTATGCATAAACTGCTGGCTCATGTTGACTTATATGGACTCTTTCCATCATGTTTTTTTCTTCACTTTTTGACCTATTTGGATAAACTCAATGGGTTTTTTCATATGGAAAGAAGAGTTTTCTGATTTTTCTACATGGGCAGGCATGATCAATATATATGAAGCTGGCAAGGAACTCGTTAAATGAAAGTTTTTTCAGCTGATATGATGCTAGAATAATTGTAATTTTGGAATGTTAGTCCTTCACATAGGACACTACTACTTTTGGTATAACCACCTTTTTTGTATTACAAGGAATAAATAATCTCATATGTTGTATGTTATATAAGACTTATTGTAAAATCACACATTGTTATTGGATCAAACATTAAGATCTTTAGCTTACAATAAATCTGCAGAGTATCTGCACAAACTTAAGTTCTTTAGACTAATTGTTAAAGATTTTGAGATGAAGGTATTGATTTGACAACACAAATGTTTTGGCTATAGTTATTCCAAATTTCCATTATATGATATGCCTTGTAAAGGTAGACATGTATCTTGGTCCATGTTCTCTGTCATTGCAATTTTGCAACACAAGATCTCAGACATGACAGACAGCTAAGTGTGAGATGAGCTAGTGGTTGCATTCAAAATTAGAGTCATGTAGGTGTCATATTAAATTAGCTTTCAAGTCCCTATAATGTTTATTGAAAATTTTCAAAATGGTCCACATGAGCCATTTACTAAGAGGTTTGTGTTAAAGTGTCTCTCATTATAATTAGTTTTTTATTATTATGTCTGAAAAAGAAGAGTACGAGACAGATTTTATGTGACACAAAGATATTATTTAAATTGACTTTTTTTATTGAAGTGTGGTAAAACATGCGATGTTGTACAGATATAATGTTATATGCGATGTTATACGGACATAATGTTGTGCGGTTAAGAATCAAAGCGAGAATAAAGTAAACTTGACATAGATGAAAATGTTGTTTTGGATGTATGGTAAGATTAAATATTATTGTGAAAATGATACCGGAATAATAAAGTATAATCGGTTTCTTGATCGGTAAGAAACTCACAAGGGTAGAAAAAAGGAAGTAAGAAGAACACAATAAGTTGGTTATAAACTGATATTATTTACTTCCTCTTTGAAACAAGATTACAAGTGTTACAGAATAGCAAATAATCTCTTTCACCCTAATTAGGATTTACGTTATACAATGATAAAAGACTAGTATACTATTTATAAGGAAACTAACACAATAAACTAATGTGTTTTTACACACAGACCCATTACACAAGTTAACTTAGAGAATAAGTTAACTTAAACAATTGAGCATAACAAACAGACCCAATTCGACATGTTAACAATCCTAGCATACTTCGACTACAGCATGTGAACAGACTTCAACGACATGCTAATGATCCTGTCAGATTGTCGAACCAAGAAGTTACCCTTCGACCATACTAGAGTTCGATTGAATATCTCACAAATCTCCACCTTGAAACAAACTATATAACATCAAGGGAACAAACTAGATTTCTTCATGCAACTTTATCAACTGCATATAGTGGAAAAAACTTGCAATTTGGTAATGCCTTGGTGATCATATTAGCAGCATTGTGATATGTTGAAACCTTCAGCACTTGGACTTCTCCATGCTCGATTATCCCTCTGACGAAATGCAACCTCACATCGATGTGCTTGGTTCGCTCATGATAGGATGAATTCTTCGACAGGTGTATAGAACTTTGACTATCACATTTAACAGTGATAACTTGACCTTGAAGTTTCAGTTCCTTAGCAAAACCTTCAAGCCACCATGCTTCTTTTACAACTTCAGTGAGGGTAATATATTCCGCTTCAGTGGTTGATAAGGCAACAACCTTCTAAGTGTTGCTTTCCAACTGATTATTGTGCCACACATAGTGAACACATATCCCGAAATAGATTTTTTGTAATCCATACAACCTGCATAATCAGAGTCGACATACCTTTCGATTTCTGCTTTACTATTTTCACCACATACTCCATCATAAATCAGGACTCTGTTCAGAGATCCATTTATGTACCTTAGAATCCACTTCAATGCTTTCCAGTGAGTCTTTCCAGGATTCGTCATGTACCTGCTTACAAGACTTATTGCATATGTTATGTCGGGTCTAGTACATACCATATCATACATCAAAGAACTTACTATATTAACATATGGGATGTTATTCATATAAGCTCTTTTGACATCGGTATTTGGACACTGATATGTACTCAATTTGAATTGAGGATTTGTCAGAGTCACAACTGCCTTTGAATTTGACATGCCAAATTTAGCAAGAATCTTTCGTAGGTATGTCTCTTGAGATAAGCATAATTTTGACTGCTTTCTGTCTCTTCGGATGTCAATCCCAAGAACTTTGCATGCAGCTCCCAGATCCTTCATATCGAACTCATTATTGAGTTCATCCTTCACCTTCATTACATCCTCGACATTGTTGCTTTCTATGAGAATATCATTCACATAAAACAACAAAATAACAAATGAATTTCCAAGTTGAAATCTGAAATAAACACGGCGGTCGAACTGGCTTCTAATGAAACTTATGTGTGTCATGAACTTGTCGAATCCCCTATTCCACTTGCGAGGAGATTGTTTAAGTCCATATACAAATCTATTCAGCTTGCACATATAATCTTCCTTTCCCTTTTCTGCATACCCTTCGGGTTGCCTCATCAGGATTATTTTATCTAGATCTCCATACAAGAAAGTAGTTTTCACTATGGGTGTTTGTGGTGCGGTTTGGGCGGTTTTTGCGATAAAAATCACCCGAACCGCAAGAGAAAAAAACATGCAGTTCGGTTTGGTTCGATTGACTTTTAAAAATAAAACCAAACCAAACCAAATCAATGCGGTTTGGGTTGGTTCGGTTGGTTCGGTTTTTTATAATATTTTTATTGAGCCATATATACTCCTATAAATAACGAGATAACTTTGTGTTTAGTCATTCATACATTACTAAATAACATCAAAATTCATCATATTTAGACAAAAACGTTTCATTCAATATACAAAAAACCAGATTAGACAAAAGTGGAATAAAAGACAAATATAAATAGTAGCATAAAATAATATCAAAGACATTATAATAAAACATAAAAAAACATATGAGATGAGAGATTAGAGAAGATGAAAAAAAGAATATAAGAGATGCGAGATTGAGAAGAAAAGTTCAATAAAAACGTAATTGGAAGAGAAAATAGTAACATAAAAGATAAAAAAGAAAGAACATAATAGAGGACTTATTAGAGTAGAATAGACGAGACCTACATGGAAAAGAAGATGAGAAGAATGTGTGATACTACTATGAGAGATTTAAGAAGGTTGAAATTGAAACCCTAAGTGTGATTAAGAGAAAATTGTTTGTAATTGTAAGGTTAAGGCATACTAGGTTTGAGGTTTGGGTTGGATGTGGGATAAGTGAAGTTTGGGTTGTAACATAATGCGGTTTGGTTTGGTTTAGTTCGGTTTGCAAAATACAAACCGCAAACCAAACCAAACCGTGCGGTTTTATTAAAAAATGACCCAAACGAATCCAAACCAAATGCGGTTTTTTGCGGTTTCGGTTTGGTTTGGTTTGGTTTGCGGTTTTCTATTGGGTTGGTTTGGTTTTGAACACCCCTAGTTTTCACATCCATTTGTTCCAGTTCTAGGTCGAACTGTGCCACCATGGCAAGTAACATTCAAATTGACATGTGATTCACAATAGGAGAGAACACATCATTGGAGTTGACACTTTCTTTATGAGTGAAACCCCTTATGAGTAATCTTGCCTTGTATCTCCTCGACATCACTCCTTCGATTCCTTCCTTAACTTTGAAAATCCACTTACAGCTGATTAACCTGGCTCCAACAGGTTTCTTGATCAGTTCTCAAGTGTGGTTATCATGAAGAGACTTCATCTGATCATCCATGGCCTTCATCCATTCAGTCTTATTTTGACTCCTCATAACTTCCTTATAATCTCTAGGTTTTTCATCTATAATCTCACTTGCAGAGATTAAAGTATAAGCTATGAGATCTTTATACCGAAGTCTTTTAGGTGGCTTAATGACTCTTCTCGGTCTATCTCTTGTCAATAGGTAGTCATCGACAGTTTCCTCAACTTCCTTAATATCTTCAACATCTTGTGTTTCTTCTTCGACTTGATCTGGGATATGCAATTCAGCATCGACATGCTCCACCTCAACATGAATCTCTTCATGTCCGAGCTATTCTTTAAATATTTGTGCACTTCGACTAACGTCATCAAGGGTATACAAGCATTGTTTTTTCACGCCTCTTAAGACTTCCTTCGAACCTTTCATGACTTTTATAATACTTTTATCTCCTTGGAAAATATATCCTTTTTTGTCGAATTCATCAAGAGAAATCAAATTTCTCTTCAAATCAGGTACATACCTGACTTCAGTCAACAGCCTTATTGACTCATTATGGAGCTTGAATCTCACAGATCCAACACCCGCAATCTTGCAACCTTTATTGTTTCCAAGCAATACATATCCATCATCTTGATCACATAGTTCCTCGAACAAGTCTTTGTTTGGAATCACCTGAATCCATAATCCATTCTTTACTTGAGTTGTCGCTTGAAACCACAAGAACATTAGATGAGTCTAATCATATTGAATAATGGTTGCATTGCCATTATCCTTACCTCCATGATCTTTCAGGCGTTCCGGGAACACTTTTCTTGTATGACCCCCCCTTCTTAAAGTGATAACATTGAATACCAAATGCATCACCACTATAAGACTTTTGGTGACTTTTACACTTCTTATTGTCAAACTTGCCATATCTCTTTGTGAATTTCGCTTTAACCGAGAAGCCTTCACCAGTCGAAGATGGCTTGTGCTCCTTTCGTTCGTTCAAATACAAGGTTGATTGAACTTCTTCAAATGTCAGAGACTCTCTTCCATACAAGAGAATTTATTTGAAGTGAGCATGTGATATTGGAAAAGCACACAACAATAACAGTGTTTGATCTTCATCCTTGATCTTGACATCGATATTTTCAAGATCAAGAATCAACTTGTTGAACATATCCAATTGCTCAGTCAGAACTTTGTCTTCACTTATCTTGAATGAATACGGAGCTTACTTCAGGTAAAAGCGATTGACCAACAATTTGGTCATGTACAAACTTTCAAGTTTCACCCATAACCCCGAGATTGTCATCTCCTTCGAAACATGTCGAAGAACCTTATCGCCAAGGCTCAATAAGATGGCGTTGTGGGCTTTCTCTACCATGGTTGTTTTTTCTTTGTCCGTTAACGTAGCGTCCAGCCGTCCATGGCATCGCCTCCCTTTAACGCTTCTAAACAACCCTGCTGAACCAGTAGGGCTTTCCTCTTCAAGTGCCACAAATGGAAATCATTCACTACGGTGAACTTTTCAATCTCATACTTTGTTGACAGCATCTTCTCGAAGCTAACCGCACCAATTTGTTGTGAAAACGGTACCAGAATAACAAAGTATACTTAATTTCTTGATCGACAAGAAATCCATAAGGGTAGAAAAATGGAAGCATGAAGAACACAACAAGTTGGTTATAAACTGCTATTTTTTACTTCCTCTTTGAAATAAGATTACAAGTGTTACAGAATAGCAAACAACCTTTCTCACCCTAATTAGGATTTGCGTTATACAATGATGAGAGACTAGTATGTTATTTATAAGAAAACTAACAGACTAAACTAATGGACTTTTACATACAGGCCAATTACACAAGCTAACTTAGAGAACAAACTAACTTAAACAATTGGGCATAACAAACATGTCAAATTCGACTTGTTAATCCTAGCATACTTCGACTACAACATGTGAACAGACTTCGACGGCATGCTAATGATCTTGTCGGATTGTCAAACCAAGAAGTTATTTTTCGATCATACTAAAGTTCGATCCAATATCTCACAAATATGATAAGATCAGAAATGACAATATTAGAGAAAATGTTATGGTAGAATATATAGTAGAAAAAAATGGTGAAAAATATATTTAAGTGATTTTGACATGCAAGAGAGAAAATTTACAAATTTTAAGATAAAGAGAGTAAATTAGATGGAGACATCAAATAGCTAGAGATCAAAGAAATACCTTAAAAGATTATAATAGAAATTATTTAAAAAGACATCTCATAATTAATATTTTGAAAAGAATTATACTACTAGATAGGAATGACAATGGATACAGGGTTTGAACTTTATACTATAATACTCATCTCCATACTTGCAGTTTAAAAACGTTTGTACCTGTAACCATATCCAATTAAGTACTCATACTCATATTCGTTTACTTGCATTTCTAATAAAAAAATGATCGATTAATTATAATTTATCATATCATTTTAAGTTTTTAATAATATTAAAAAAAATTCAAAGATGTTATTGTTGATTTAACAAATAAACAAATATTTATATTAAAATGTATACAAATTCTATAACGATAACGATGTATTTAATAAAATTAATAAATTAACATGTATACTAAATACCTGTACTTGCGTCCATACACATTTATTATAGCGAGTTAAATGACATAGCTGCTGATTCCACTTATTAGAATAGAACTCAGTTCTTGTTCTTTGGGAAAACAAGAGTCTAGAGGTTTGTAAAAGCTCTCTAGACTCATATGTGTGTTTATCACCCTTTACGTACAAACCTCTAGACTCATATGTGAGTTTTACATCCTTTACAATGAGGGTGAGTTATAGCATTTTAATATAAATGTACAACAACTCTCGGTTCTCGTTCATCTTTACAATAAAATCTACAACAACTCTTCATTACAATAAAATCTTAATGTAAAACCTGAATGCTATAACTCACATATGAATCTCATCTTTACTTGTCAATCCAATCCTTGAATAGCAACATCATGTAAAGAGGAACGTTGACTGCGGCAATAACAGTCAGCATTCGCAGCATGCGTAGTAATCTTTGGATTATAATTGTTGCCCTTGATCTGCCTGTTCTGGGAGGTAATCTCGGTAGAGGATCAGGCCCGGTGCTTGAAGCCATATCCATACTCATCGAGAAATCTGCTTCTTGACCAGTATTTTTTCTAGCAGTTGGCCGCATTACAACATTACCCCTGCCAAAGGATAAAAAACACAGGGTTGTTCCCTATTTGGTTAAACAATTTACTATATAAGTGCTTATGTATAAGCTATTTTTAACCGACAATGACATGCAATAAGTTGTTTTCATATGATCTCTTATCCCAGTAGATAAACATAAATAAATCAATCCAAAAAAATTTACGGTGTTACTTAGTTTCAGTTTCATGACAAGCTAAGAGATCACATTTATCCAAGATCGAACTGCGAAATATGAAAACCAAAGTTTACCTTTCTCCTAAGCTTCTTTCATTAGAATTTGAAGTGGAAGCCTTCAGAGGTTTCTTTATAAGATGCATTGAACCTTCTGCATCCCACATCATCTCATATTCATAGTTGGCATCCTCGTCTTTCTCTTTTGTTTCATTTCTCGATATGATAGAAGCTATAAGTTGCTTAAAATGGCCCGCCAAGTTCCAACACTGATGCCAGAAACTTGAGCTGCTTGTTGGCCAAAACAGGAGGGCGAGAAGGGTAAAACCAAGTAGCACAATATACCTGGAAATTGCAGCAAAACATAAGAGCTATAGAGTTTAATCGAAATGCATTGTTGATGTAAATTAGTTTTACACTGACATCCAATATAATGCTACGTTGGTTCACTTTGTAACTGCAAAACGCTGGAATCTTATTGGATCACGTCGTGTAAAACTAGTTTACACCGACAATGCATGTCTCTTTTCTCTGGTAGAAAAGTTATATTATAAGAAATCATAATCGGCATTTAGAACTACCACATATAAATGTGTAACTGCTTTGGAAGGAAACATAGATGAGTCAACAGAGGCTCTTCGGGAACGGAAGCATTTGGAAGAGTCGAGTTATCAACCGACAAGAGCATGAAAGAAGGATACAAATTTCCTTGTTGCCAACTTATAGTACCTAGAGTGTGCTGCATGCTACTGTCAGTTAAGGTGTTCAAAGTCAAACAACAAACAAAACTGTTCAGATGAGAAAAATCAGGTTCTTACCTCCTTTACAGGCCCGGATTTAGATTGATGAGTGACGGTGCATTGATCGTGATCATGGCCAGATAAAATAAGCTTCTGCCAATATCAAAAGTTCTAAAATAAGATTAATCGTGGATTATTTGTATCTCCTGTCAATATCAAAGTGGAACAGCCATAAAGAAAATTCCAAAGAGAAGGTAGATGACTTACAGGTTTGATAGTATCGAGTAAATACTTCGATGACTTCTCAAAAACATAATTCTGATATCTGAATCGACCAAAAGTCAAACCAAATATCAGTATATATGAGCCACTTAAACAAGGTACATGCAAATTCCATGCCATGAGATGAGTAACTTACATTATATCATTACTTTTATCATACAAAGCACGCTTTATCCTCTAAAAATTAAAGAAGAGAGACTAATTAGTAGTTTCGAAAATGGCAACTAGCAGGTACGAAATTTTTTTAAATAAATAAATAATTTACATTACAATTAAAAAAATTTAGATTCATTGTCAATCCACAGCATGAAAATGTTCTACAGGTCAATGCCTCGTGAAATACAGCATGATTAATATATTCACTTCAAGAAACTGAAAAATAATCTTTACCTGGTTGATAATTGGGGAACTACGATCAGGGCCACAGTAAGTACCATCCGGTCGATATAAAGGAATGTGTGTCAATAAGACTCTTGGACGGATCACATTATCTGGTAAAGTACAAAAGACTTGTGAATTATTACAGAACACATGATCCAACCAAACAATGAATCCAATGCATAGGCCAGTTTATACCTACAGAGATATTCTTTACAAACTCCCAAGCTTGAGAAGTCAGATGCTTTTGTGGGTGTCCTGTAGAAAACATAATGAATTCAGTAATTTCAATTCAACTTATCAAAAACTCCTCAAGCAATGGCTAAAAAAACAGCTCATAGTGCTCTTTTGCCACCATCAGAATCTACAATTTCTCTCTCATCATGAGCAACAGCAGTTGCCAGTGGGACCACTGTCGAGGACAGATCTGGGTTTTTATACAAGATGGTGAAATATTTATGAGGTGGCTGTTCACATCGATCTAAGGGGTCTGGACTGTTTGATTTTTATTTTCTTTCACATGCTCTTAGGTTGGGTGATGGACCTGATGGTGATACGTGGTTTTCGGTGATTGTTATTGGCGAGGTTGCGGAAGAAGAATATGAGTGAGGGATGTTGATGGTGGAAAATAATGGTGATGAATAGTATCATGATGTCTCTCAAAAACTCTCATCCATCTGTCTTTTTTCGTTCTTTCCTCTCAATGTTCATTGTTTATTTGTTTCTTCACTTTACCGTTCTCTCCTCTCAATCCAGTTGAAGGTAGTAGTAGTAAGAGCAAGAAGTAGAAGGTACTGGTGGCCTCTTTTTCAATCTCAGACAGGCGTTGATGGACGGAGCTGTCGAGAGTGGTGAATAAAGTGATTGGAAGAGAAAAAGAAAAAGATTCCGTGTGGAGGGTGTATCATAAAATTTGGTGGGAGTGTGTTGTGCACCATACACAATTTAGATGATTTGTGCAAGTTAGAATAAGCCATATGAATAAAGTTTGGTATCTTGATACCACAAAATAAAAGTACTAGCGATTGCAGTAATGCTACTTGAGAAACATGATAGCTCAAATCTACCAGGAAAAACACAGTTTACCATCAAGAGTTTGCGCATCAACCGCAATAAAATCCACTTTTCCAACAGTAAATTTGTAGTTTCTAATCCCAAATGTTTCTTCATAGCGGCCGATAACCTACATGTATGTAATGATAAAAATGAGCAAAGACATGAAAAAAGGTACACGATGAAATAAAAAGTGCAAACAATAAACTCTTTCATCACATTCTATAAATTACAGATTATGAATGAATTAAGCAAAACGGAACTGAAAAAACTTGAGTATAACCTCTTAACAAAGAATTGATAAACTTAATATGCAACTTAAAGCTTGCTTTGTGTGAATCACAATTAAAAAGATAGATGTGCGAACCACAATAACCACAGGATGAATGCATTTAATTGTTCCAATTAAAATCTACCAAGCTTCATTCAATAATACATAAAGTCTTTGTGTGAATCATTAATGAGTACAAATTTTAAAATCAACAACACATAGGGATAATATATGTAATCTTTTCATCCCTAAAGTCTTGAAAACAGTTATGACTCTAATATAACGGTGACTAGATTCTCAGCCATGTATTTGGCATTTGACTCCATCATAGCTAAGTATTTTACATACCATCGGAAGCAGCCTTTTTGCAAGTTAAACATCAAAAGTTAAGCAATAAAATGTTGAAATACCTTTGGCTTTGCATAATGAAGACTTTCATAACCAATATCATGGTTTCCAGAAATGAAGTAAACTTGCTTGTCTTTGTATTTTCCTTGTGCATTCAAACCAAATATATGCTTAAAGCGGTTGAGAGACGCCTCCCATCTGTACATCCGAAAGAGTATAAATTTAGCATATGATTTTTCAGTGCAATTCTTTATGGTGCTTCATATGATAATTTTTTAGGGGCTTCTTCGTAAAACATGCATCGGCGCTGGAAATATCCATCCATTCCATTCTTCTTCATATGATAAATTGTTTACAAAATGCACCCTTAAGAATTTACCAAAGTCATCCTCGGCTGAGAAGTAGAATTGGAAACATTTCACATGGAAAAATAGATAATACAACAAAACTTGTAGAAAGCCAAATCACAAATTGATATTTGTTTTCAGGACTTACTCTTCGTCAGATAAATAAGGACCTCCATCGAAGTAATCGCCTAAAAACAATATGACATCAGGTTTGAAACCAAGGATAGATGAAAAGAATGATCTCCTCATGTTTAAATCGGTGTAGAATTTAACAAGCTCTAGTGCAAGAGACTTCTCAGGAAGACGGAGAGAAGTTTTATCCATGAGCTATTATGTTTACAAAAAAACATATCAGAAGATTAGATACCCATCCACGAAAACACGCCTTAATAGGTTTGCATTAACAAGCATATAGAATGCAAGTAAATTTGTCATTAACATATGCGATTAACTTTGTTGCACTATCTTAGTAAAACATTTTACACAGTCAACCGATCATAAACTATCATTTGTATTATTAAAGTCAAATATTTTTAACGTTTGTTTGGTTCTGCGGTGAAAAAATTGATTCTAATTGAATTGATTATGTAAAATTGATTTCGGCTAAAAGTGAGTTAAAAGTAAATGATTTATATTTGGATAAACTCTTGGCATTTCTCGCAAAAGTGAGTTGAACAATATATTTCAGTGTAAAAATCACTTGTAGACTCAAAAGCTACAAATTCTAACTTCAAGTAGAATCAATTTTACTCGAGAGCAACCAAACATGTCAAAATCAATTATAAGTGCTCTAACTGTGAAACCAAAAATACACTTGCATAATAAAAATATGGTAATGTGTATGACATGAAATCATAATCAAGATAGTAGAAAAGTTCACCTGTGGATCTGCAATAACAGCAACTTTTACATAATCATTTTGGTAACTCTCACTCTTTGTTTGAACCTGCTACCAAAAAACCAGGTTATAGCCAGCTATGCATTATACAAAATTCACAACATAAAATTGTAATGTACAAACACCAAACTCTTCAAAATACCACAAAATCCATAAATCAATTTCCAACAAAATCAAAAAACTATAGATCCAATCCAACACATATCCTCTAACTAAAAACTCATTTTTGAATTTAAGCAATTATCAGCTACTAAAACAAAAAAACTGAGACTGACCCAGAAATGAAGGAAGTGAAAAGATGAAGAATTTAAGGTTACCTTCAAATGGGGCCAAGAACAAGTGAAGATTGATGGAAGCCAGTAAGCGAACATTTCACCGTAAAGGAGGGTTAGTGCCCATATGAGGCAGAGCAGTAAAGTCAACTCCTTCTGCTTCATCACTGATCTTCCTTCAACGTGAAATCAAATCAGTGGTTTGTTCATGAAGGGGTTGAATGCTACTCTTCCCTTCAAAATTCGGCAACATCGGTTCTATTATTGCACTAGCGGTAACTTTTTATTTAAGCATTTTTTTTTACTCTTTTTGCAAGTTTGTTTATTTTATAATTTGAGCTTAAATGCATTTTTATCATATTTTCAAAAGTAAAATGAAGTTTTTATCATTCATTTTAAAGATTAGTTTTTTTAATTTTTTAATTTTAATATTACATGTGTTCTGGTTATAATTTCAAATTCTGTTTATGAGTGAAATCAACATCAAAATTAGATGAGACTAAAACTCATGAAAAATTTATAAAAATAATTCATTTTTTTAAGAAAATTCCCAAAATATCCCTGGTTTCAAAAAAAAATCCAAACTATCCCACTTTTAGGAGGAGTCGCCAATTGAATTGGCGTCTTCTCTTAAAAATTAAATGCAGGCGCCAATTGGATTGGCTAGGGCATGTGCCATAACCAATTGGATTGGCGCTCCTGTGTATACCTTGAGAGGAGGCGCCAATTGGATTGACGTCTCAATGTAAAATGCAATTTTTGTGTTATAAATAGATGCGTTGTGTGAGTCATTGTTCCACATCTCAATTAATCATTTGGCAATCATGTTTGGTGTTCGTCGCCGATTCGAAAATGTGATTTATGCGATAGACAAACCTCAGATGCTGATGATGTTCTGGAACATCACTACGTTCGATCAACTGAAGAGGGAGCTGGTTCGTTGGTTAGATGGGAAAATACCAAAAGGGGAAAAAATTAGAAGTATTGAGAGACTCGACAGTATATTTGGTTGGGTGTGAATGAAGACGGATAAGGATGTTAGGGAAATTATGTTCGGTCGAGATGACATCAATTTGATTGTTGTAATCAGTTAGAAATATTTCTGTTTTCAGATAGCTTATTTTGGACTGATGTTTGTTGTGAACCTCGTTGTAACAAAAACTTAATGATATATAATGATTGAAGGTTACAGAAATACAATGTTACAAAAAGCTTAAGACCCAGATGATGCTTCTCGATTGGGACAGTTGCTCTTGTTGTGTCATGGTTGACGACAGATACTACATAATCTTATCATTTTATCTATGGAATCCATCTTTGTCCTGATACATGTGCTGTTTGGCCTTCCGTTTTTCTTTCTACGCATCTCGTCGTTGTGCCAAACTATATCACCTTCATATGGAGGCCAGTATTCCTCCATTGGTAGTACCGAGAAGCTTTGATTATATACATTCATGACGGTGACGGTCTTGTACACATCAGATAAATAGTTGTAAGTGTCTTGACGAGTATAAGCGCATGTTGCAATAACATGGGAGCAAGGAATGCGGAAGGCCTGGAATTTTCACAATCGCACCAACTTCTGTTTAGTCTAACAGCATAGGCTAAATTTGATCTCCCCTCGTTGTGATCCATTGTTTCCTGGACGCTGAAATTTTGCCTATGACGGTCAAAGACTGTTACAGCGTGTGTGCTAGCTTTGATACTTTCCTCTTTAATGACCTTCATGCAACACTCATTGAATACTTGTCCAGACATTAACACCGCACTCCATCTTTCACCTCTGGTTGCAAACGTAGAAGCCAACCTATAATAGGTCGATCTTACCAAGGCGGTTATCGGTAGATTTCGAATTCCTTTGAATACCCCGTTCATGCATTCCATAAGGTTTGTTGTCATGTGGCCCCATCGACAACCTCTGCCAAATTCCCTTGTCCACTGCTTTACTGGTATGTTATTTAGCCATCTCTTCGCGTCTTCATTAGACAGTCTAATTTCATCATGATAATATTGAAATGACGACTGAGTTAGAGCATACCCAGCATTCACCACCTTCTTGCGAAGATTCTTATCTTTTATAGCACGCATGAAGTTTTGTGCAATGTGTCTGATGCAATAGACATGTGTAGAAGGAGGATCATGCCATCCGTTGTCATGGTTGTTGTAGGCACTCTCAATGGCAGCATGTCTATCAGATATCAAACAGAGATTGGCTTGTGGAGCCACATGCGTTCTGAGATGTCGAAGAAAGAAACCCCGCCGTTTCACCTTCAACCAGAGCAAAGGCAACGGGAAAGACATTGTCGTTGTCGTCTTGTGCAACTGCCATGAGCAAAGTACCCTTGTATTTTCCGTATAACCAAGTGCCATCAATTTGAATAATAGGTTTGTAGAATGCGAAACCTTTGATGCACTGGTCAAATGCCAAAAAGAGACGGTGAAAGATTCTATTACTTGTAGCACAGGTTCCGTCTGGCATCATCGCTGGCAATGTCTCCATAATTGCCACAGTTCCTGGGATATATGTTTTTAGTGCCTATAAAAACCGCGACAATTCCTTGTATGAATCCTCCCAGTTGCCGAATACTTGTTCAACAGCCTTTGTTCTTGCAATCTAGGCTTTCTTGTAAGATGGAGTATAATTATATGTTATTCTGATATGGGATATAATTATACTCACCTTCACTGATGGGTCTTTATTAACCAACGACATAATGTCTTGACATATCAATGCAGCGCTTAGTTTACGGTGATCTTGTTCAACGTTAGTTGCAATGCAACTGTGAGGTGGGTCTATTGAAGCGATCTCCCAAGAGTCGTTTTTCTTTTTGTAAGACGCAGCCAAACAAAACTTACAAAGCATGTTACGACATTCGATAACATACCTTCTAGAATCAGTGTGTTTCATTGTAAAATCAGCAGAGTTGTTCATATGGAATTTTTTGATAGCTAGAACACATTCTTCTTTGGTACGAAACATGTCTCTGTCGCAACCTAAAAATTAGAAATGCGAAAAAACAACCGGCGAGAAAAGGAATGACAGAAGAGTCGCCACCGTGCGTTATTTATCCCAAAGGAGGGAAAGAAAACGCTCGAAGAAAACCTGGAGAAAGGAAAAGGAAAAGACAAGGTCTCGCAACCAAATCTTGGGTTCGGGAGTCGATTATGCGAAGGGAAGGTATTAGCACCCCTACGCATCCGTAGTACTCTACGGGATCCACTCTTGTTGTTCTTGTCTAAATGGTGTGTGTTTATCTAAGGTACTATTTACTAAAAGAGGGTCAAAAGAAAATGACTCGCACGGATGTCGCATCCACTGCATACGTATCTCATATGAGTATGAGAGTCAGAGTCTTCGTAGCTCGGCTACCTATGGGCTAAAGAGAAATATGTTCGCTAAGACATCGCATCTTATGCCTACGTATCTCATCTGGAATGAGAATCAGAGCAAAACGTAGTTCAGCTAACTACGGGAACAAGGGTCTCGATTGCAACTAGAGCAAGAGAAAGGGAATGTCTCGATCGCAACAAGGGCGAGAGAAAAGAAATCGCAACAAGGGCGAAAGCAAACAAGGATTAGTTGTTAGTCGTCAGTCAAACTCGGCAAGACATCGCGTCTCGTGCCTACGTATCTCATCTGAACATGAGAATCAGAGTTGTCGTAGTTCGACTAACTACGGGTTAAGGATTGCCATCTGAACATGGACTTACAAAGGAGGACACCAGTTGTGTCAAAGGAAGATGGACAATGTGTTCACGTCCTAGCAGCAGGTGCCGCAGCTCGCTGAATCAAGTCTTAGGCAGTTACCTCTTTGCAATAGGACGGAGTGACATGCCACAGGATCGGAGACGCACGGAAGGTCTAAAAATTGGGGAAGCTTTGCCCTAGAGTTGTCATGCAAAGAATAAGGGAATTCTACCTATGTTATCATACAAAAGAATAAGGGAATTCTATCTATGTTATCATACAAAGGGTTCTACCTAATGGGTGCTACCTAAACGGAACAAGAATTGACGGATGGAGCAAAGAGAGGAACCAGGGATAAGGGTAGATGGCGATGCAAGAAGCAATCGACTTACAGGTAGATGGCGATGCATGAAGCAATCGACTTACAAGAGAAATGGCGATGCATGAAGCAATCGACTTACAAAAGGATGGATGAATACGTGCTGGTTCTGTTAAGTTTTGAAAATGATTACTCGACGTTGGATCGAGGTTTTGATCTTGTTTTGAAAAGGTTATCGGATGTTCGTTTTAGTTCTTGTATTAACTGAAGAATAAATAATGAAAGAATAAACATTATACACTTCATGGGAGAGGGGTACATTTGTTATGAATGGGGATGGTTCATGGCAAACAAACAATAAAAATATATGCCTCATACATCATACAAGTAGGCCACAGTTATTAAACAATAAGATATATAAACAAGTATATGATCAAATCAAATAATCAAAGAATGAAATGAAAGAGCATCAGACAATGCATGAGAAGTATAAACATGTTAAGCAATCAAACAATATAAGCATGGATGAAAGAAACAAGTATAAAAAATATCAGATGAATCAGACAGGTGAAACTATGCACACAAAGGATCACTGAATAATTTAATCGGGAAATGATGCAAGGATCAAATAAAATCAAGATGAAAGGCCTCTAATATATGGCATATAAGATGAACAAGGGAGGATCAAAAGATCTCTTCAATTGCCTTAAGCAATCCCTAAGTCAAACATCAATCATAGAAAAGTCAACTGAAAAGTCAAGTCAACTTAAAAAATATGGAATAAATAGTAAATTAATCAAGAAAATTATGAAAAATTAAACTAAGTAAGGTGGGGTCAGGACATCATCATCCCCCCAAAAGATTTCAAAAATAATGAAAATTAGTGTATAAATTAATTGAAATAAAACAGAAGTCAAATGAAAAGTCAACCAAACAAACTAGGTCAAAAATAAATCCAAAATAAATTGAAAATGGGAAATAAAATTCCAATAAAAGGTCAAGTTGACCATGAGACATTGGTTAACCCTCATCCCAAAAATCAGAAGTTAAAAATAATTCTAAGTCATAAAAATAAAATTAATAAAAATAAGTGTGTTAAAATGGACTATTTGAAACAAATAATTAAAATAAAATATTAACATTAAATAAATATGAAAATAAAAATTAAATAAAATTAGATAAAACATTAAGAAATGTGAAAAGTATTTTTTGGTATTTTTATGAATAAATAAAAATATATTTATTAATAAAAAGCAAAACAGAAAATAAAGAATAAGAATTAAGAAAAGAAAATAAAAATGAAGTGAAATGGATCATGGGCCCTGAATGTGGGAGGTGGGAACAGCAACTCAGCGCGCCAGGCCCGGTCCAAATGGCATTCAGGTGTGACACAAAAAATAAATGTACATTTATTAAAGTCATGTAGGCATTGTGCATCGATCGGTCATGCCAATTTTTAAGTCGCTAGAGGACAAAAGATGGCGGACGGACGAGATTAGAAGCCAGGCGCGCGATCCGACGGTTATAGAGAGAGAGACATGTATTATCTTCATGCAAAGCAAACCCTAGTCCCATGCAAATGCAGAAAAAACGCGAAAAAACGCAGCACATTCTTTCAATCTTCCAACCAACATTTCTCACGCTATGGTTCACCAAATGAGATGATGTAAAAAGCAAAGTTCAAGTGCAAAATGAGTAGAACACAATGGTGTCTTGTTTCGATGAAAATAATGGCCTTAGCATGAAGAAAAGTGAACAACAAGGTGGCTTCATGAACATGGATACAACCGAAAATAATGTCACAAACTCAAAGTTAAAAGCAATGCCTCGTGTTGAGGGTTTTATAAGCATGCATAGCATATTGTTGACAACATAAAGCAAGCATGGAATTGTATGGTAATGGCATGAAAAAAAGTAATGGACAAGGTAAGCATAAGGATAAGCATGGTTAAAAGCATGGTATGAGCATGAAATATTAATGAGCAAGCATGATATTCATGGCCATGGAAGGCTGGGATAAGGAGGTTACCTAGTGGAAAACAGTCCACTGCTTCTTGGTGGTGGAGAAGATAGAAGAGGAATAATGCTGTTGCTTGTGCTTTGAGAACTTTGAAAATGGAAATGGAGTCCAGCCTTGCCCTTGCTTGAAAATAGTAGCAGCCACCCTTTAGATTAGGGTTTTGATGTCTTAAATATGTAGGCTCAAGGTGTCCTTAATGGGCTTGCAATGTTTGGTTTGGATTCATGAACAAAAGGTGCAAAAGTGAGGTGTATGAGAAAACTTCTAATTATGGCAAAACTTAAGTGAGTTGACAATAAAATTACATGGCAAAATGAGGTAAAGAATGCATGTGCTGGTATGCTTGGTCTGCTGCATTATTGGTCTGGTTTGGCTGCAGCATAAAAATAGTCCAACAGGGTGACTTTGTGACCTTGTATCTTGATGTATACATGACCAAATGGCAAGGCAATGCAAACAGTAGGAAGAGGGCATGGAGCTTAACATCTTTCATGTTGAACACAAATTGAAATGATGAGTGCAAAGAGGTAAAAAAAATGGCCATAAAGTGCAAGTTTCATCATGCCAACAGGTTGGGCCAGTTTGGCCTAAATGCTGCCTAAAAATTCAGTTCATGATTCCAACTTTAGATGAGTGCATCTCCCAAACCAATGATCCAAATGGGATGATTCCAAAAAGTTGTGAAAGAGGACATAGCAAGGTACAACTGTCATGAATAAAGTATTTTCAAAAGATGCCTTGAAGTGCAAGAAAACTGGCCCCTAAGTCTTGACAAATCTTGAAGATTTTGGACTTAGAAAATTTTCTAAGTGTCCTAAAATAATGTCCCATTTTGACCAAGCATAACTTTCTCAATTCTAATCCAAATGGAACAAACTTTATATCTCTAGAAATCTTGGAACAAGAGGAACAACTTTCATGTTGGAGAAATGTTAAAATAGAGCTTGCATCTTGATGGAAAATGGGCTTAAAGTGGGTGCAATAATCATGAAAACTTGCCCTAAATGGAAAGTCAACTATTTCCAAATTTAGTAACTTTTCAAACTCCTGATTAAATGATGAATCCATGATCCAACCTTGATCAAATTTCACATGTAGGCTCCCTTAGGCATGAATTTTGAGATTCCACTTTCAAAATGTCAGGAGTTGACTTTTCTGGCCCCTGTAACACCTCAAAATTTGCCCTCCTCTCTTGGGACTAGCTTGAGCATTGCATATCATTTTGTAGGTCATTAGGCATTGCATATTTGCATATCATGTGGTTACATTGAGCAAGTCATCCTCCTAGGTCTTGATCAGAAGATGAAGAGGTTAAGATGCAAGCTAGGGTTTCATTGGATTGATCACTAATCATCTGAGGGTTGGTGATTCAAATTAGGGTTTCATGGTTCCTCAAGGGGGTTGAGCTTCATCTTGGTTGAAATGGTACATCATCATCATCATGGTCTTGTCATCACCAAGAGATTCCTTATGCTTGATCATATTCCTTGAGATTAGGGTTTTGACCACTGGTCAACCCTAATCATCTGCATTGGGCCAATCAGGGCTTGTCAAGGAGATGAGGTTTTCAATGGATATGGGGATCATCATATGATTATTTTGAGCTTATGGAAGCTAGGTTTTCATCATTGAGCCATTTCATCAGGAGTTTGAGGCTCAAGTTGATCAGTGCATAGCCAGTTCATCTATCAGTCAACAAAAGTCAATTGTGGTCAACTGTGCCTGAATTCATGGATTTGGAGGTGGGAGAGGGTTAAAGACACTTCATTCATGTCCAAACAAGTTTCATTTGACATTTCAAACATCAAGAATGAAGAAAATAAAGTCAGATGGAAACTTTCCAAAAATAGAAAGTGACTTGTAATTGAAAACTGCCAAAAATGGAAAGTTTTTCTCCTCAAAATTACATGTCCAAAAATGCTTCAAATGAAATTTTGTTCAACATGAAAGTTGTAGATCTTGCTCTCACCTTTCCAAAAAGTCCAAGAACATGAATTTCTCATTTATGGTTGGCAAGTTATGGATTGATCATTGTCCAAAAAAGTTGAACTTCAAGGAGGCATAACTTTCACACCATTTGGCCAATTCATGTGATCCTTTTTTGAGCAAACTCCATTTGACATGCTTTATCATAATCTATCATCATATTTCATCAAAAATCATCATATCAAAAGTCCATTTTTCAAGTGATCGATTTGAATTTTGGTGGGAAAAAAGGCCATTTTGAAAAATACACATGATTTTCACTCCAAACCACTTCCAACAGCCTTAAAACAGAAATTTGGATTTGCTTCAAATGAGTTTCTACTGTTCCATTGGTCACATTTGAAAAAGGGCATTTTTGCCAAATTGCATAACATGTTCATTTGCACTAATCCAATTCATTTTTGCTAATCATGATTAACAGTTGGATTAACAGGTACTATAAGACCTTAATCATAACAGAAAATTGGGATCAACAATCACAATTTCAGATCCAAACAGAAAATTCTCAAAATTCTCTCAAAATTCTTCAACTTCTTCTTTCATTTTTTTGCAATTTCTTCACAAGCCTTGCCAAGATCTTCATCCATTCATCATCTACATGCATTCTGGAAGCTAATTGGAGCAAGAACTAGTGGAATTCAAGCTGAATTTGGGACTATTAAAGTGAGGTGCAATAATGGCAAATGGAGATTTCATCAAGATCGTGCGTAATTGAGCAACAAACCTTGTTCCATTCACCTATCCAAGCATCATAGAAGTTCTGTTTTGGCATTACAAGGCTTACAACACACGAATTCACAACTGTCATCAAATTAAGGTTAGTTTTCGAATGTGAGGATTCATGAAATTAAAGCATGCTTTTGGTAGATCTTCCTTAGTAGAACAAACTGCAGTTGGTTTCATTGAATTTCATCAAGTATTGAATGAGTTATATGGATTGGAAGTTTCATGTGCAAGAATGTTTGCATTCGATTCTCTTAAATTAGGAAGAGTTAGGATTAATGGATGTGATATTCATGATGTGCTTGGAAAGATCTTTCTAGTGATATATGGTTTGTAGGTTTTAGTGAACATTTGTTCTTGAGTTAGGGTTGGATGATGAACACGTTTGAAGCTGTTTAAAAATTTCCAGAAACCTCACTTTGATCCTTATTTCCGCGTTCGCATGGCTGTAAGCTGTTATAACGCTGGCGATTGGACCACGTGTCCTGGCCAGTACAGAAGCGCGCGCACGTTTTTGAAAGGAGCCTCCCTTTGATCCCGCTCCCAAGCAATTTTCACTTTTGGCTTTGCATTATTTCTCATGATATGCTTCCATGCTCATATGCCATTCAACATGTTTTTTATTTTATTTTTCAACATTAGAAAATTCATAACTTCATAACCATTAGTCCAAATTGATTGAAATTTTTTGCACCATGATCCTTGTAATCTCTAGTATTTTTTGGTGATTTTTGTGGAAATTGTGCACGTGTGGTTTTTGGAATGGCCTAGGGTTTGTTTAGGTGTGTTCTTTCTTGCACATTGCTTGGTATTTTGATCATGAAATGATGATGCTTAATTGGATGGAGCTGAAATTTTGCATGCTTATTCTAGAGACCTTAATGGACATTTTGGCTTAGAGTTTGCTATTTTATCATTCCTGGATTGTGAGATATGATCATTTGAATCTAAGTGTGACAATTTGTGTCACACCATTTCTTGTCTAACTTCATGATTTTTGTTACCATGCCATATGAACTTGAAATGCGCTGAAATTTTGCATGTTGATACTTCTGGATGTTAGGTTCACATGTGAATTTTTGTAGAATTTTTGGATGTGTTTCCAATTTGATTGAGAATTTCCTTTCTGTTCGACCAAATGTGGACCTTTTGTGAGTCATGTCTTTAAATGTTTTGTGAAATTCTTGATATGTATGGGATGGACTTGAAATTTTGTGGAGTGATTATAGACATCTTGAAGTGTATCTTGGTTTTGGTTTGGTGCATTTATCATGTTCCTACACTGTTTTATGCTTGCTTGAAGTTGATACATGAAATTGTGCCTTGTTTGGACTTGTATGAGCATGACTTGACTTGATGAATTTAATTGACTTGCTTCCCATTGTCCAATTGACTTGAAATTTGGTGTGATTGACATGTTATAAATTCTGTTTAGCCATTAATTTTTTGGAGATTTATTGAATTGTTTTGGATGAAGTTTGGATTGATGCATTCTGTTTGGTCCAATGAGCTTCTAGATTGCATGTTTTGCACTATTTCTTTCATGAAATGATCTTGGTGAATGATATGAGCATGAGACCAATTGGACATGATTCTAAATTGATTGAACTTGATTTTTGATAATTTTCATGTTCTTTTTTGGGTTTTTCCTCCCCATTGGACCCTAGGCTTTGTCCTAGGGTTTTGCTTCTCATGTTTGGATTGTGTTTCAGGACAAAAGGCAAATGGAATGGAGGAAGTAATGCACTTGGTTTGAGTTGCTCATGTGAATGATGTTGATTAACATTAATTTTGTTTTATAGGTGGTGTCTAATTCATTTGTGTTGATCATTGGCTTATGCTTTGCTTGATGCATTGCTTGTGTACAGTTAACTTTTAACTTGTCTGTTTAACTGTTTGAGCTGAGTACTGATCATATTGGATTGATTTCAGGTACCTTAGTTGCTATAGTTCATCTGTGAACTTGCTTTTTGTTGTTGCTTGGTTGATTAACCAATAAAGGTAGAACTCCCTAACTCCATCTAGTCTGGAAGACCTGGCCTGTTACTTGGCCAGGCACCTGTCTGAAGTCCTCCTTAAGAGGCAATGTTTGTGCTTGTTTATCTTTGTCCCCAAGCAGGAAAAGACCTTGAATAAGGCAATTGGCAGACACAAGAGATATGCAATCCATCTCCTGCTCTTCTGTTGAGTCATCCCTTGGCTCACATTACATGTTGATGCCTTGAGGATAGTAACCCAAGATCCTTGTACAGTTGTACAGTTGAGTCAATCATAAGTGTAGAAGGGTTCCCACTTTCTGGACCCACACTTCTTTGTCTGAAGCTCTCCTTGGCCAGGGATAAGAGCTGTGAGGCACACCCCTCACTTCCTATTTCATCAGCTTCACCCTGACTCTCAATGTCAAGGTTAAGAGCTAACATCACCCTGATACAGTGGGCTTGCTCTTGCAGCCTAACCCTTGTTTGAGCCGCCTCTGTCTGTATATAGTGTGTGCTAACTGTGAATGTTTGCTTTAGTTTGATTGTGCTTGCATGCTTTGCTTTGCCTGGTTAGGATTAGCTTGCTGCTTGTGCAAGTAGATAGAAAACTCAACCTAGGACCATTGTGGAATACATGATAACTATTAGGCTCGAGTCAGTCTCCCTTTTAGTTGGTCATTTCCCAGTCTCTGGTTAGGAGAAAGTTTCTCCCCTGTTGAGGGGAACTACGTTGCCCTGATCCTCATACCAGATGAGGTACGTAGGCAGGAGGTCGCACGAGATCTCTCCGGGCAAACCCTTTTTGTTTTCTTGTGCGTGTTAGGAGATGGATGTAAGCCCAGCAATTGGCATTCCGTATCCTTTTGTTGTATGCTTGGAGTCCGGTATAAGTCCATCAAGTGGCATCTGGTTTCCAGTGTGGGTTTGTTTGGTTCGGAAGCTGATGTAAGTCCAGCTATTGGCGTTCGGGTTCCATGTTTGCCTGTTTTGCGTGTGTTTGTTTTGGCGTGCGTGAGCCGAACTACGGTAGCTCTGATTCTCGTTCCAGACGAGATACGTAGGCATAGGACGCGATGTCCTATCGAGCCCTCTCCTCTCTTTTCCCACCTGTGTTGTCTTCAGTGTGCGTGTGTGATGTTTGTTTTAGCAACCTGTTCTATCTTTTGAGCGTGGATCCCGTCGAGTACGACGGACGTGAGGGGTGCTAATACCTTCCCCTTGCGTAACCGACTCCCGATCCCATTCTCTTTGGTCACGAGACCATGCTTTTTCCAGGTTTACTTCGAGCGTTTACTTTCCCTCTTTTGGGATAAATAACGCACGGTGGCGGCTCTGTGTTGTTTTGTTTTAGCCCGCCGGTTGTTTTTCACGGATGCGACAGTTGGCGACTCTGCTGGGGATTGTCCGATGATGATGATGATGTATCTTTCAGTTCCGTTTATTTCGGAACCCTTGAGTCGGATTTGTGGTTACATATTCCTTCAGATGGTTGTGATCAGTTCAGAGATCAGGGTTGTGACTCAGAGCAACAGATGATCAGATGACTTGGAGGATGGCAATGCATGGCATTCATTCATCAGCATCATCACATTTTGCATTTACCTGCATCTAACACATGTTTATCCATATGCAGGGACATTTTTGATTGAGATCCTGGTCGAGAGACTTTCTGCTCAGATATGAGGACCGGTTTGAAGGATGATGTTGTCTACAGCTTCTTCGATCCAGAGATCGGTATGCTGAGAGATATGATAGCATTGATTACGCCCGACCATGTGGGGATGTTTCGAGAGGCATACGGTGGTATTCTGAAGATGGTTTTCAGACTCACTGACAGCGATAGAAGCGTCATTCATACTCTTCTCCAGTTCTATGACCCGGGTCTGAGATGTTTTGTGTTCCCGAATTACTTATTGGGGCCTCTGATGGAGGACTATGCTAGCATCTTGGGTATTCCGATCTGAGATCAGATTCCTTTCTGTGCCATTAGGGGAGAGCCTGACATCCTTGGGATTTCCCGTGCTCTTTATTTGAGTCCGGAGATGATCAAGGAGGGTTTGAAGGAGAAAGGAAAATTACCCGGTTTTCATTTGAGTTTCTTGGAGGCTAAAGCCAAGGAATATGCTGTTGCGGGTAACTGGAAGACGGTCTGTGCTTTGATTGCTGTGAGCATTTATGGTGTCATCCTGTTTCCTAATCAGAAGAGCTTCGTGGACCATAATGCTATCAGATTGTTCATGCAGAGGAACCCTATTCCTACTCTGATCGGAGATGTCTACTACTCGGTTCATAACAGGAACGAGAAGCGGCGTGGTGGCTTGATTCGGTGTTGTGCTCAGATGCTATTCAGATGGTTTATGGGGTATTTGCCTTCCCGAGGTGTTTTTGCTTCTCTTGATCCGACGGTCAAGTGGTCAGTCAGGTTGATGGGTTTGCAGGCTGCTGATATAGCGTGGACTCATAATGGTATGGCAGGACGGGATTTCGTATGCAGTTGTGGGAGTCTTCCCAATGTGCCTCTTGTGGGAGTTCAGGGTTGCATCAATTACAACCCAGTGCTTCTCAGGAGTCTTTCTACTTCCCGATTGATGGCAATCAGGCCAAGCTATGCCACTCCCGGGGTCGTGAACATGTCAAACATGGGGCTAGTCGAGGGGATTGTGATCCCATAGAAGTTTAAAGCACCCGCCTTTGACAAATATAACGGAAGTTCCTGCCCAGAGACTCATCTGCAGGCATTTGTTCGCAAGATCTCAGCTTACACCATGGGCCAAAAGCTGTGGATGTACTTCTTCCAGGACAGTCTGTCCGGAGGCTCCTTGGAATGGTACACCAAGCTTAAGTCGTCTGATATTAAAAGCTGGCAGGATCTTGGTGACGCATTCTTTAAACAGTATCAGTTCAATGCTGATATGGCTCCAAGTCGTACCCAGCTGCAAGGTATGTCTCAGAAGAATAACGAAGGGTTTAAAGAATACGCTCAAAGGTGGAGGGAGTTGGCTGCCAGAGTGCAACCTCCACTGGTGGACAGAGAGATGTCTGATCTCTTCATGGGTACCCTGCAAGGGGCGTTTGCTGAGAGGATGGTCGGTTGTCCGGTTACCAATTTTTCAGACATAGTTGTGGCTGGAGAAAGGATAGAGAGCTGGCTGAAGCTCGGGAAGATACAGGGTGGCAATGCTTCGTCGTCTGGGTCGAAGAAGCCTTTCGGGAACGGCCAGAGGAAGAAAGAGGGTGATACCAGCGCCGTGTATGCTCAGAGAGGACCTAGTAGGGATCGTTACTTCCAGCACACTGCTGCGGTAACTATTCCTGCTGACAATCAGCCTGCACAACAGCAACAGCAGCAACATCAACAACAGAGACAATCATTTCAGCAGAGGCCTCAGAGGGCTGGTTATCAGGTGCGGGGGAGAATGAACGACCGGCAGTTTGACAGGCCGTCTGTGACTTACTCTTTCTTGTTGAAGAAGCTGCAAGACTTGGGGTTAGTACAGTTAAGAACTCTGGCACCTTTGAGACCTGATCAGAGGCCAGCCAATTATGATGAGAATGCGAAATGCGAATTTCACTCAGGTGCGCCCGGACACAACATAGAGAACTGCAAAGCTTTTAAGCACGTGGTTCGAGACCTGGTGGATTCAAAAGCTATCAACTTCGCACCATCTCCCAACGTGAATGCTAACCCCATGCCCGCGCATGGTCAGAGGGGGATGAATGTTGTCTCTGAGGAGAATAGAATCGGGTTGCCCAATGTTGATCAGTTGAGGACTCAGTTGGCTGAGGTTAAACGACAGTTGTTGTTGCATGGGGTCAATCCGGGCTGTGGTGATGTTTGTGCCGAGTGCATGGTTGCTACTGAGGGATGTACATTGTTGAGGAAGACTGTCCAGGGACTGATGGACGATGGAAGTATTCAGTTTGAAAGGGCTGATGTGGGGAAAGATGATGTCTCCACCATAACGATTTACTTTGACCCGGTTGATTTGTCAACTCTGGCGGAGGCGGCTCCGGTTACCATCACGGTGCCTGGACCAATTCCGTATGACAAAGATGATGTCGTGCCGTGGCATTATGGTGGAGAGGTATACTGCAATGGGGAGAAAGTGGAGGATCAGATTGCAGGTGAAACCACCGTTTCAAAGGTGGATAATGCCGGTACCAGCGGTTTCACTCGCAGTGGAAGACTGTTTGCTCCTGATGCCTTGAGGGGTGGAGAAGGAGAGAAGGAGAAAAAAGAAAAGGCCGAGGCTTTAGCCAGGGCGAAAGGGAAAGCAGTGGTGAATGATAGTACTCCTGATGTGACACCGACGCCTGTTGGGTCGGAAGAAAAGCTTGATGATGATGCAGAAGAGTTCTTAAGAATCATCAAAAAGTCTGAGTGCAAGCTTGTGGACCATCTGCAGCAGACTCCTTCCAAAATCTCAATTCTATCTTTGCTGTTAAGCTCTGAGGGGCATAGAGAGGCTTTGATGAAGATTTTGAAGAAAGCCTATGTTCCTCAAGAGATAACGATAAACCAATTGGAGACGGTGGTGTCTAACGTGCATGCCAGCCATGGGCTGGGTTTCACCGACATGGATCTGACGGTAGATGGGAGGAATCATAACAGGGCTTTACACATTGCGATGGAATGTAAAGGGGCCGTGCTTTCGCATGTGCTGGTTGATACCGGCTCCTCTTTGAATGTGTTGCCGAAGAAAGCCCTGGCAAAGCTGAATTGTGAAAGGTTGATCCTGACGCCCACTGATCTGATAGTGCGGGCATTTGATGGGTCAAAGCGGGCTGTATTCGGAGAAGTTGAGCTCCCGGTGAAGATAGGCCCAAAGGTGTTTAAGTCGACTTTCTATGTCATGGATATTCAGCCGGCATACAGTTGCCTGTTGGGTCGTCCATGGATCCATGCTGCTGGGGCAGTGACCTCGACTTTGCACCAAAAGTTGAAATATATCTGGGAAGGGCAAGTCGTCACCGTCTGCGGAGAGGAGGACATCTTTGTCAGCCACCTGTCCTCATTCAAGTACGTGGAGATGGACGGTGAAATATGGGAGACCCCGAGTCAAGCGTTTGAAACTGTTAAAGTGGAGAATGCTCTGTTTGCAAAAGAAGAGGAGAAACCGTCCATATCTTCGTACAAGCAGGCCGCTGAGGTGGTGAAGAGTGGAGAGGCTCCCGGTTGGGGTAGGATGATGGATATCTCCGCCAAGAAAGACCGCTTCGGAGTAGGATATCAGCCTGACAGAGGCTCATCTGGACAAGGAAGAGGACGTCGTCCGTCAGTCACGTTCACCAGTGCCGGAATGCTAGATCCGGATCACATCTGCATGGTGGGTGATGAAACTGATAGCGACTGTGAGATTGATCGGTGGATAAAGCCGTGCGCACCAGGGATGGGAATCCAGAACTGGAAGGCTGAAAAGATCATCACGGTCACTCTGCTCGAAGAGTAATATTTTCCTGTTTTTGATTTTATTTGCATGAAAGCCATACGTGTTGCCTGACACGTAATGGTTCATTGTAAGGGCCACCTCATGTTTAACTTTGCAAGTTTGCATCATTAATAAAAGGATGTTTTTCAGTTAAAGCGGTGTTCCCTGTTTTTCATTTATTTTTGCAGTTTAAAAATAAAAACAACAAAATAAAAATGGCAATGTTTTCATTTTTCTTTTTGATTTGACTCGTTCCGATTCTAAGAAATGCATGAATCCACATTCATGCAGATGTGATCATTCTCCAGATCTCATTGATAACAATCATGTTACACCCTCATATGACTTCGACAATCCGATCTATCAAGCCGAAGAAGAAGGCGAAGAAGATTGTGAACTGCCAGGGGAGTTAGCCAGGTTGTTAAAACAAGAGGAGAAGGTGATTCAGCCGCACGAAGAGCAGATTGAGATTGTGAATCTGGGTACCGACGAGGTCAAGAAAGAAGTGAAAATCAGGGTTGCTTTGGAGGAAAGCGTTAAGAGCAGAATGGTGGCGTTGTTGAAAGAGTATGTCGACATCTTTGCCTGGTCTTATCAAGATATGCCAGGGTTGGATACCGATATTGTTATACACAAGCTACCGTTGAGAGCAGATTGTCCTCCAGTGAAGCAGAAGTTGCGCAGAACTCGACCTGACATGGCGATGAAAATTAAAGAGGAAGTGCAGAAGCAGTGGGATGCTGGTTTCCTTGCTGTCACGAATTATCCGCCATGGGTCGCAAATATCGTGCCAGTCCCGAAGAAAGATGGGAAAGTGAGAATGTGTGTGGACTATCGAGATTTGAACAGAGCTAGCCCAAAAGATGATTTTCCATTACCTCACATCGATGTGTTGGTAGATAATACGGCTCAATTCTCGGTGTTTTCCTTCATGAATGGCTTTTCTGGCTATAATCAAATTAAAATGTCGCCAGATGATATGGAGAAAACAACGTTCATCACACCGTGGGGCACCTTTTGTTACAGGGTGATGCCATTCGGTCTCAAGAATGTCGGTGCTACTTATCAGAGGGCCATGGTGACTTTGTTTCATGATATGATTCATCATGAAATTGAATGTTATGTTGATGACATGATAGCAAAGTCCCAAACAGAAGAGGGGCATTTGGTAGATCTGGCCAAGTTGTTCGACCGGCTGAGACAGTTCAGACTGAGGTTGAATCCGAACAAGTACACTTTCGGAGTGCGGTCCGGTAAATTGTTGGGGTTTATTGTAAGTGAGAAAGGAATTGAGGTGGATCCTGCTAAAGTAAAAGCGATAAGAGAAATGCCTGAACCGAGAACGGAGAAAGAGGTTCGTGGTTTCTTAGGTAGATTGAACTACATTTCACGGTTCATATCTCATCTAACAGTCACGTGTGAACCAATTTTCAAATTGTTGAGAAAAGATCAAACGGTCAGGTGGAATAATGATTGCCAAGCGGCATTTGAAAAGATAAAAGAATATTTGCAGGAGCCTCCGATTCTGATGCCTCCTGTGGAGGGAAGACCGTTAATTCTGTACCTGACAGTCCTCGAGGGGTCTATGGGGTGTGTATTGGGGCAGCATGACGAGTCTGGTCGAAAAGAGCATGCCATATACTACCTTAGCAAAAAGTTTACCGACTGTGAAACAAGATATTCACTGCTCAAGAAAACTTGATGTGCTTTGGTCTGGGCTGCTCGCCGACTAAGACAGTATATGCTGGTTCATACCACTTTATTGATTTCCAAGATGGATCCAATCAAGTACATTTTTGAGAAGCCAGCATTGACCGGGCGGGTTGCGAGGTGGCAAATGATTTTGACTGAATATGATATATAGTATACCTCTCAGAAAGCGATCAAGGGGAGTGTATTGTCTGATTACCTCGCCCAGCAACCCATTGATGATTATCAACCGTTGAAGTTTGAATTCCCTGATGAGGACATCATGTTTCTCAAATCGAAAGATTGTGAGGAACCAATCCCGGAGGAGGGGCCTGACCCTGAATCCGAATGGATTTTGATGTTTGATGGGGCCGTTAACGTGAATGGTAGCGGTGTTGGTGCTGTTTTGGTTACGCCGAAAGGATCTCATATTCCTTTTGCTGCCCGGCTAACATTTGAGTGCACCAACAACGTGGCTGAATACGAAGCTTGCATATTGAGGATTGAAGAGGCGATTGATTTGAGGATCAAGAACCTTGTCATATATGGAGATTCAGCTCTGGTTGTGAATCAGGTTAACGGAAAATGGTATACGCATCAATCTCATTTAGTTCCATACCGGGATTATACGAGGAGATTGTTGACGTTTTTCACCAAGGTGAAGATGCATCATGTGCCTAGAGAGGAGAACCCTTTGGCAGATGCTTTGGCTACTCTGGCCGCCTTGATTAAGGTGCAGTGGTGGAATCAATTCCCCAGTGTTGAAGTGGGACGTCTGGATAGACCGGCTTATGTGTTTGCTGTTGATACAGCACCTGATGATGAGAAGCCGTGGTATTACGATATCAAGCGCTATCTGGAGACTCAAGAGTATCCTGAGGGAGCATCTAGGAAGGACCGAAAGACTCTGCGGAGGTTGGCCATGGTGTTCTATTTGAATAAGGATGGGGTTTTGTATAAGCGGAATTTTGATTGGGTCTTGCTCAGATGTGTTGATGATAAAGAAGCAAGCCAATTAATGAAAGAGGTTCACGAGGGGTCGTTCGGTACCCATGCCAGTGGGAATGCGATGGTAAAAAAGCTGCTGAGAGCAGGTTATTATTGGATGACAATGGAGGCCCAATGCTTCAATTACGTGCGGAAGTGTCATAAATGCCAGATTTATGCTGATAAGGTGCACGTGCCTCCAAATCCTTTGAGCTTAATGTCGTCTCCATGGCCGTTTGCTATGTGGGGCATTGATATGATTGGGAAGATTGAGCCTACGGCTTCGAATGGGCATAGATTCATATTAGTGGCTATTGATTACTTCACCAAGTGGGTTGAAGCAGCCTCTTATACGAACGTGACGAAACAGGTCGTGGCCAGGTTTCTCAAGAGAGACATCATTTGCAGATATGGGGTTCCCGAGAGAATCATTACTGATAATGGTTCCAATTTGAACAATAAGATGATGGCAGAACTGTGCCGGGAATTCAAGATCGAGCATCACAATTCTTCTCCTTATCGTCCGAAGATGAATGGGGCGGTTGAGGCAGCCAATAAGAACATAAAGAAGATTGTGTAGAAGATGGTGGTGACCTATAAAGACTGGCATGAGATGTTGCCGTTTGCATTGCATGGGTATCGAACGTCGGTGCGTACATCTACTGGGGCAACGGCTTTCTCACTGGTATATGGGATGGAAGCTGTGCTACCAGTTGAGGTTCAGATTCCCTCTTTGAGAGTCCTGATGGACGTGAAATTGCAAGAGGCTGAATGGGTAAGGACCCGGTATGAAGAGTTGAGCTTGATTGAGGAAAAGAGGCTGGCAGCCATTTGTCATGGGCAGTTGTACCAGCAGAGGATAAAACGTGCTTTTGACAGAAAAGTACGACCTCGGGTATATCACGTAGGTGATATGGTGCTGAAAAGGATCCTTCCTCCTCAAAACGATCGAAGGGGCAAATGGACACCCAATTATGAAGGTCCATCCGTGGTCAAGAAGGTTTTCTCTGGCGGAGCCTTGTTGTTAACGACCATGGATGGCGAGGATTTTCCATCCCCTGTGAATGCGGACGCAGTTAAAAAATACTTCGTATAAAAAGACCCGCTGGACAAAAAGAATAAAATAGTCCAGGAAAAAATGGGCATCCCGGCGAACCAAAAAACAGAAAAGAAAGGTTCGGGCGAAAATTAGGGATAAAAATGAAAAAATGTACACCCGGCAAGTCGAAAACCTGAAAAGGCGACTTGGGCAAAAAAGGGTATCCCGGTGGACTGAAAACCCGAAAGGGCGGTCTAGGCAAAAGAGGGATTGAAACGAACAACTGCGTCTGGCATGATCGTTTGCATTTTGGTTAAAGCATCATGGATAATACCCGGTAGGGATCAGTCGGAATCGTCTTGTTCAGAAGGCAGAAAGCTCGGAGAGTCTGAGGACATATGGGGTGTAACCGAGTTGGAACTCGATGAGATCACGGGTTTCACATTGCCATTAGGATAGATTTTTCCTTTTGTGCGCAATTACCTCTTTTCAGGAATTGCTTCCTTTGTATTGCTCGATTCGAGCCACACTTTTTCAATCAATAAAATGCACATTCAGTCAAATAATTTTGTTTTTGTTTTTCATTACCGCTTTGATTGCGAAAACATTCGATTATTTTTGATAAAGAATCTTGCATTTTAAGACATACAGGTCCCTTCCAGTGCATGCTTATAAGATTGAAAGTTTGAAATCTTATTCGGAAGGTTGAGTGACCCAAGTGTTGAACTCTTGACACGCTTGGGGCACGGTTTTATCTAACGATCTCTTTTGCAGGTGCTGTTAGATATTTTCACTCACTTACAGGTTGTGATGTGGAGGCTTTTGATAAAGCGATCCCCATGGAGTCCAATCAGGGACGAACGAATAAAAGAACGATGAAAAGACGACGAGACGTACGACGACCCTTGGAATTAATCAAGAAGACTCTTCAAAGTCGGAAGATTGAAAAGTCTGTATAAATCCCAGGAGTTCGCTCTCCGTCGAGTGCGGAGCAGTTGGGAATACAAGATGATGGAGTAGAAGAGGTCCAGACGAGTCTGGGAGTTCTCAAAATTGGAAAGCTGACAGTGGATTGGGATGATGAATACCGATTGGGTCGACGAGTCGACGGGTGTTCGGTACCAGACTGTCCTCCTCCCCAAGCAGAGTCGGAATGACTAATTCCCCAGCAGATTCAAGGTTCGTGGCTTCCCTAGCAGGATCAGGATGGTTATCCCCAGCGAGTTTGAGATCGATACTTCCCCAGTCGCCAGGCCTGAAGGTTGTTGTTTCCCAGCGGAGGTATTTGTGGGTGGTGTCTCCCCAAACAGAGTCTGGAGTGTTGCATCCCCAGCAAGTCAAAGACTGTTGTTTCCCCACAGAGTGCATTGGTGGTTACTTCCCAGCAATTCCTCGAGCGGATTGGGTGCAAAGGAGGTTTTTCCTCAGCAAGGGTTGCTTTTTCCCAGCAGCAGTGCTATTCCCCAGCAGGGTGGAGATCGGAGTATTGGCGAGTTCCTCAGCAGAGTGTCTCGAGCTCCCCAGAAGAGTCCCTTGAGGGGGATACTTTTTATACATTCATCATGGAAAAAATAAGCATAGCATAATGCATAATAAATCGCGTAGCATTTCCATAATTATGGAGCATTACGCAGAAAAATCAATCATGCATCATATTGCAAGCATAGGCTAGTCTCAAGCCGTGGTTACCGTTTGAGATGTGGTTTTGCCAGTGGGTGAAGATGCTATTCAAGCCGTGGTTACCGTTTGAAGAGTGGTTTCACTAGTTGGAAAATCAGCAGCATTGCAAGTATCAGTTACTCGAGTCGTGGTTACCGTTTGAGAAGTGGTTGTGCCCGGGGGTGAAGGTGTTACTCCGAGGAGTTTAGCATCATGATTTTGAATCAAAGGTATTCCTCAGTAGTGCGATACTGGAGGAAACTTTTCCGTCGGACAGAGATGGAAATGTTACGTGATCAGCGCGACTCAAGCCGTGGTTACCGTTTGAGATTTGGTTTTGCTGGATGGTGAAGATGTTACTCTGAGGAGTTTAGCATCATGATGTCAGATCAGCAAGGTTCCCAAGTAGTGCGATACCGGAGGAGATTTCTGTCGTGCGAGACAAAAGTTGGAAGATGTTACTCTAAGGAGTTTAGCATCATGATGTCAGGTCAGCAATGTTCCCCAGTAGTGTGATACTGGAGGAAATCTTTCCGTCGGGCGGAGATGGAAATGAAATCAAAGGACGTTACGCGATCAGCGCGACAACCGGGGTTCAAATGGAGAAAGGGAAATGTTGAGGCATTTTCTGGAGAACGGGGTTCAAATGGAGATTGGAGTTGAAGATTGTATCCGGGATGAGGTCCTCAGGATTATCTTCTGTTCATGTGTCACCTTAGACTTTGGCTGAGGCCAATGGAGGTCGTTATGGGTGTCTTCTGAGGAAGAGATGCACATGTTACCTTCCTTTTGTGAAGGTGTACCCTCTGATATGTCGCCCTCAGAGTGGTGTTTGGTGTTATTTCCGACGTTGCCAGCGGAATTATCACAAGAAACTGGAGAGCGGGGTTCAAACGGAGAAAAGGAAATGTTGAGGCATTTTCTGGAGAACGGGGTTCAAATGGAGAAAGGGAAATGTTGCAGCATTTTCTGGAGAACGGGGTTCACAATGGCGATCGCGAGTTATCGTCAGGCGACTGGGGTTCAAATGGAGAATGGGGTTCATTATTTTGGCAAACAAGATGTCGGGGTTCAAATGCAGTGATCCGGGATCATTTGCGCGAAAGAAAATTTCGGGGTTCAAGAAAACGAAAAAGAGAAAAATTTCGGGGTTCAAGAAAAGTGAAAGAAAAAAATAGAGATAATAATCCCCAGCGGATGTGTGGTGTTCAGACCATGGTTATCTGTAGCGGTGTATTCGTCGCTATATGATCTATCGATTAAACCATAAGCTAGAGATACATTGAAATTTCGAGTCGCCACCGCACTTTTATTTATCCAAAGGATTGGCTAAAAAGCGAACAAAAGCCTAAGAAGTTTTACACGTAGAAAACTAATAAAAAGATCAGAGAGTCTGGGTAAGGGGTAAATTACGCAATGGGAAGGTGTTAGGCACCCACTACGTCCTAGGTACTTCTAGGGAGCCCTTTTCACACTTGTTGTATTAAATTGTTATTTGTTATGACATAAGTATTGTGCAAACATGATTGGGATGATGAGAAAAGAATGTACAAGTTAGTTACTTTTGTGTTATTGGGTTTGAACGGATGAACCCGCTGCCTACGTACCTTCCATCAAAGGTAAGGATCAAAACGCCGTAGTTCGGCTAAAAGATTTCCAAAAGTTGGTGGATTTGATTTTAAACACAAGCACTGAGGCTTTTCATTATCAATGGGAGAAAACTCGACCAAAAACAACATCCACCATGCGAGGATAGCTTCGACGTACTAGAGGGGTTAGCCCTGTTTTCAGTACGGAAGTCTTACTGTCGACTCACTAAGGATAGGCAAGATTTACATCAACCACAATGATAATTGAAACCTATGGCTAATGCATGAAAAGATTAATGGACAAAGCCAAAACAAGTGAATGGGTGTAGTTAATTGATTGTGATTATGAAAGTGAAGTCAAAGTATGATTAAGATTGATTCAGAGAAGTATTATGAAATGGAGTTTGAAAAAAGTCAAGGACTTGGGGTCCAGGTTTTTAGTTAGAAAACATGAAAATGTTTGCACAATACTTATGTCAAGTTTGAAAAGTAAAGTGTGAAAAAGTCTAGGACATAATGAATGATGAATGGATGAAGATGAGATTGTAAAACTTCTTAGAAGGTTCACTTCTTGAAATCATATAGCAGATGATTCAAGTGTGTCCTTTGGAATAGCAATGGATAATAATAAACAAACAAAGCAAAGAAAGGCGGATACCGGATGCCAATCAATGGTCTTATACCAATCTCCTAAAATAAAACTGGATGTCAGATGCCACTCAATGGACTTACACTAATCTCCTCAAACAAAGAAATAAAAGGCGGATACCGGATACCAATAGATGGATTTACACCAGTCTCCTAAAACAGAAATGGATATCAGATGCCACTCAATGGACTTACACTAATCTCCTCAAAAGAAAAACAAAGATGAGATATGGAAGTCAACTGCCAATCTGTCTGGACTTAGGTTAACTCCACAGATGTTCATAGGAATACCAATGCCACGTTGCAGGGACTTACAGTGGATCCTCACATACAAGAACAAAAGCAACAATATGATCACAGGAAAGCAAATGCCAACTTGCCGGGACTTACAGTTGCAACCTCACATAAACAGAGAAAGCAAATCATGGATGTTAGATGCCAATCTGTCTGGACTTACCCTAACATACACAGTATGATCCTAGGAATACAAATGCCAACTTGCAGGGACTTACAGTTGTATCCTCACATACAAACAAACAAAACAACATGTGATCATAGGAGAGCAAATGCCAACTTGCAGGGACTTACAGTTGCTTCCTCACATACAAGAACAAAAGCAACAATATGATCACAGGAAAGCAAATGCCAACTTGCCGGGACTTACAGTTGCAACCTCACATAAACAGAGAAAGCAAATCATGGATGTTAGATGCCAATCTGTCTGGACTTACCCTAACATACACAGTATGATCCTAGGAATACAAATGCCAACTTGCAGGGACTTACAGTTGTATCCTCACATACAAACAAACAAAACAACATGTGATCATAGGAGAGCAAATGCCAACTTGCAGGGACTTACAGTTGCTTCCTCACATACAATCAAGTAAATGCATCAGGCAAAGATAAGATGAGTGGCCAAGGTGATGGTCTTATACTCACTTCCATATCATAGGAGCAATGGCCAATGGATGGTCTTATACTTGTCCTCAATGGGTAAACAGCAATGATAATGTCACAAAGACAAATGAGATGATTATGCATTGATGAGCAATTAATGATGATGAGTGCACAAAGCATGAAAGCAAACATGTGTATATGAAGCAATCAATCAATCAATCAATATCAAACAGCACACTCTATAGCCAAACAAAGGGGGGCTCACACAAGAGGGTTAGGCACTGAGGCCAACTGGAATAGGGTCAAAGAGTTGCTCTTAACCTTGCCATTGAGAGGCTAAGGTGAAGCAGATGAAAGGAGATGAGGGGTGTGCCTCATTGCTTCTATCCCTGATCAGGGAGAGCATTAGAAAGTGTGGGAGCTCAGAAAGATGGAGCTCTTTCCACATTATTGACTCTATAGATCTTGGGTTTTTATCTCAATGCTTCAACCATGTAATGGGAGCAAAGAGAGGACACACTGAATAGTGGGGGATAGATTACTTATCCCTACCTTCCACCAATTGCCTCAAATGAGGACTTTTCCTGCTTGGGACAATTTTAAACAAACACAGGCATTGCCTCTTAAGGAGGACTTCAGACAGTTTGCCCGGTCAAATAACAGACCGGGTCTCCAGACTACATGAAGAAGAAAGGTTTATACCTCAAAGCAAATGCTAAATAGCAAAGCAAGCAACTAAAGCAACTAAAGTACCTGAAAAAGTCAAACTTATTAGTAAACAAGTCAACAGTTCAAACCAAAAGAAATGGATAAACAACAGTCAACCATAAACAGAGGTGCCAAGGCACAAAGCCAAACTCATATGAGTCACACCTACAAAACAAGGGTTAGCACAATATATAATCCAACTCAATCAAATTTGAATGATCTTTGAGGCATTGGTGCTTAACCTGAAACAATAGCTCAATGGTAAGCTCAAAAGACCACTAGGACTAGCCTAGGGTCAAGGATGAAAGAAAAGGTCAAAACAGCAAAGAAAAGTCAACCAAAGTCAAGGTCAAACATTTAGTAAGCAATCACAATTGGGCCCACATTCAAATCATGCATTATTATCATTTCATGAACATTTGAAGTCAAAGTAAGGCAAATGAAAGCTCAAAGAAGTCAACAGAATGACTTGCATCAAAAGTCAACCCAAACAATCTCAAAAATTACCAAATAAATCACATTCAATCCTAACATCTAGCATGGCAAGCATGTAAAATTTCATGGCATTTGGATGAGAGGAAGGCAGTCAATTAAAATCAAGAAGTCAAACCAAATTCAAGCATGCACAATGAAGGTCAACAAACATGGGTCAACTTCAAAAAATCATATCAAATTGAAAACAGATGAGAAATGAATGAGATTAACACCAATGCAAAGCTCAAGATGTCTAGTTATCACATATGAAATTTCATGATCATACAATAAGATATGAGAATTTCACAAAAGATTTGGCATCATGTATCACATAAAGTCAACATTTGACTAGGCAGGGAAGAAAATTCACAATCAAATGGAAAACAGCATGATTAAATCCCAGAAAATTCATACACAAACTAGACATGTAAGAGATCATTCATGCAAAATTTGGGGTCATTTGGATGCCAGGAGACATGTGAACAAAAATCAAGAAAATGCACATCATTGGTGTGACACAAATTGTCACACCCTAGTTCAAAAAATCATAACTAGCAAACCACAAATGATAAATGCACAATCTTTATACCAAAATGAAGATGAATGAGTCTAGTTTCACCACAAAAAATTTCAGGGGCATTCGATACATTATGACAATTTCACAAAAGAAATGGCAAAGGGAGTCAAATGTGCATACATGTTAGGAAACCAATTACCAATTAAAATCCAGCCAATGAAAAATTAATTAAAAATCATAATCAAATACTAGACATCCATGTGAAGATGATGCAAAAATTCTCATGATTTTTGGATTTAATTTGAGAGAGAAATGAATTGTTGAAGTTGGGTGAATAATTGAAGCAACATGAACAAAATGACATGGATTAGTGGGTCAAACCAAAGTCAGCGCATGGCAATTTGGTAATTTCTGCAGTCACTTATCTAAACACTGCGTTTTGGAAAGGGCCACGAAATGTTTTGATTGGTCAGTTCCCAATGGAACAGTGACCGGGCCAATGAGCTTCAAATTTTCTGTTTTTAGAAACCCTTAGGGTTTATGCAGCATGGTAATGTTCATGGTATCACCAACATCAAAACAACATTCGACCAGCATGGCAAACAGCAAGGTAATGGAACAACAATATTCATGCAACATCACACAAACAAAACTCAAACACGACTCATGGAAAATTCTGGACAGCTAGGGTTCATAAACAGGGTATCATCATCATCAACATCTAAACATGAGCAAAAATCAAAGTGCCCAGAATTTAAATGTAAGCATGGCAATAGCATCAGTAAGCATCTGTAACACCTCAAAATTTGCCCTCCTCTCTTGGGACTAGCATTAACATATTTGCATTTAATTTTAGGGCATTAGGCATTTCATATTGCATAACATGTGGTTACATAGTGCAAGCCATCTTCCCAAGTCTTAATCAGGAGATGAGGAAGTTCAAAGGTGCAAGCTAGGGTTCAATGACTGATCATGGGCCATCTGAGGATTGGACTGTGAATTAGGGTTTCATGATTTCCAAGGATAGTGGTCTTCATCTTGTTTGAATTGATACATCATCATCATCATGGTTGGATGTCATCAGGAGATTGGAGAAGATTCCTTGAGATTAGGGTTTTGACCACTGGTCAACCCTAATCAGTTGTATTGGGCCAATCAGGGCTGGATCAGGAGATGGGGTTTATGAAGGAGATGAGGATCATTCTATGATTATATGGTGCTTATTGAGGCTAGGGTGTCACCCTTGAGCCATTTCAGTTGGAGATTGGGGTTTAAATTGATCTATGCATTGCCAGATTCATCTATCAGATGAAAAGTCAACTGTGGTCAACTGTACATGATCTGATGGATTTGGAGGTGGAGATGAGTTAGACACACTTCATTCATGTTGGAACAAGTGTTAAATGACATTGCAAAGCTTAAAACTGAAGAAAATCAAGTCAGGACAAAAACTGCCAAAAATAGCAAGTGACTTGTAATTGAAGTTTCCAAAAATGGAAAGTTTTTGACCTCAAAAACAGAAGTCCAAGGAAGCTTCAAATGAAAAATTGTTCAACATGAAAGATGTAGATCTTGTTCTCACCTTTCCAAAAAGTCCAAGAACTTGAAAATCCGATGTACGGTTTGCGAGATATGGCTCAGTGAATTTCAGAAAAGACCGTAATCAGGAGGCCATAACTTCCACATGGTTTGTCCAAATTGCAAGTTCTTTATATGCACAAACTCCATTTGACATGTACTTTGAGGGTGCATCATTAGATTTTCCCAAAAATGGCCAAGGCAAAAAGTCACTTTTCAACTGGACAGCTGAATTGGACCAGGGGCAAAATCGTCCAAATGTCAAAATAATTGGAATTTTCGAATGGGACTTTTTCCAACACCTCAGGAATGGCATTTAGAATGTGTTTGAATTTTCATTTCATGCATAAGGCTTTTAATTTGGATTTTGTCTTGAAAAATGGAAATGACAAAAATGGACCAAATGCATACATATGGTGAATTTGAGAATGGAGCAACCAATGAGCATGAAACAAGTTTCTACAGTTCACATATGATATTTAGAAGGTGTATGTGCTGTCAAAACAGGTGGCACTAGCTGTCATGGTGAAATTCCAATTTTACCCTTCATTTGGAAAATGACATTTTCACTTACAATGCTAATTTGGTTGATTACACACTTAAGCATGATTAAGGCTACCATATATATTCATAATCTCTTGCTAATCACAACAGAATTCACACACTCCAAGATTGGATCTCAAAACCATTCCAATTCTCTCAACTTTTATCAAGAACACAAATCTTCAAATTCATCAAACTTCTTCATTCTTCAACCAATTTTCGAAATTCTTCTTGATTTGAACTCCTCTCATCATCATCTCAAACTGTTTTTGGTCATTGGAGCCTAAGGAGCTGGAAAACGCAGCTGTCCAAAATTCATCCGTTAATGGCAAATCGCGATTGTGGACAATAGGAGTGGAAGTAATTGAAACGGAGCATAGCATTCACCTTCTATATACTTCTTGTGCATCTGTTTTGAAGAGTTGGAGCTTAAAGCCGCGATTTACACACTGCCATTGCCGGTATGTCGAAAATTCGAATCTCCTGTTTTGTTCGATTGATAGGTGCTTTGTGTAGTGCGTTTCATGTAGAATCCAATGGTGCTTGTGGTTTATAGAATGGTGAATCGTAGGTTACGAAATCGAGATTTAAAGTTTCGAACTAGAACCCTAAGTGAGTCGATCCGTTCGATTTAGGAACTTTTAGGTTGTAATAGTGTGATATTCGTGTTCCTCTTGAAGAGACGAGTCCAACGGATATGGCCATGTCCATTTTCGTTAACGTTTGGTGTTCTTCGATTTTTTCATGTTTCTGGAAAAATTCTTGTGGAAGACGATGATGGAACCTGTTTGATCCAAAAAGCCATTCAAACTTTCAAATTACATGTTTCCCGCCGCGCCAAAAATTACCATAATGCCACTGCAATTTCATTAATTTAAGTTAATTCATTTTAATTATTAAAAAATTCATATGACCTTTAAAAAATCGTAAAAAATAGTAAAAAAATCCAAAAAATATGGAATTTTTTTCTATAGCTTCCTTGGTGAGTGTAGGTTTTTTTTGACCTATTGGTCAAAGTTGTGCTTGGGGAATATTTTATTTGACCTAGGGTTTTCCATTGTATGTCCATTTTTGATACATGTTTGTAATTTGATCATGAAATGCTCATAATGTAGAATAAATTCTTGAAAATTTTTGTGGTGGTTCTTGACTCATTGAGGATTATTTATATGTAAATTTCATGAATTTTGGATACCTGGTTAGAGAGCAGCAAATTCTGGAACTTAGGTGTGACAATTTGTGTCACACCTCATTATGTCAACTTGCAGGATTTTTTTGAGTGACCTATACATGTTAGAATTGGCTGAAATTTTGCATGATGGTTAATTAGCATGTTGAGATATTGTATGAATTTTTGTGGAATTTTACATTGCATTTTCAATTTGATCATGATTTTTCATTTCTGGTGGTTGAAATTGCAAGCTCATATGACATAGGTTGGTAGAATGATTGGGAAATCCTCATATGGAATTGTATGGTCATGAAATTTGATATGCATGTTGTAGACACATAATTTGACATTCCTGTTTTGGTCCCATCCATTTCTTTTTTGTTTTCAATGAGATATGAATTTTTGAAGTGGATGTATGCATTGATGGTGTGAATTGAAGCATGAAATTGTGTCTGTTTTTGTTGATTTTCATTGACATGGTTCCATTTGCCCAATTAAGCTCAAATTTGACATGGTAGACCTTGATTGACCCCTGTTTAGGTGTATTTAATTTGAGAATTTTTGGATTTATTTTGATAGGGATTTGAAGGCAATACTTCTGTTTGTATGTTTGGTGGTTCATTTGGCATCATTTGACTTCTTTTGTGCATGAATTGAATATGATGGATGATATAAACATGAGACCAATGATGTTGGCTCTTGTTTGATGATAATTTGATGTTGGTTGATGAATACCTTGCTGTTTTAGATTTTTTCTTGCTTTTGGACCCTAGGCTTGGCCTAGTGGTCTAGTTGCTAATATTTGCTTGATTTTTCAGGATCAAAAAGGCAATGCACATGGAGAATGATACAAGTTGATTTTAATTGATGTTGTGGATGTTTGTACACTAACATAACCTTGTTTTGTAGGTGTTGGAGCTTGGGCTTAAGCCTTGGGCTTGTTTTGTGTTGTATTGTTTAAGCTGTTTAACTGTTTGCTTTACAGTTTGTCTGATTGAGTACTGACTGAGTTTGATTGTTTCCAGGTACTTTAGTTGCTCAGTTCCTTATGAACTATTGCTTTGCTTTGCTTTGCTTAAGCAACTTGCATAGAGGTATAACTTTCTTACTTCATGTAGTCTGGAGACCCGGCTGTTATCGGGCCGGGCAAATTGTCTGAAGTCCTCCTTAAGAGGCAATGCTTGTGTATGTTTATTTTTAAGCCCAAGCAGGAAAAGTCCTTCAAGTAAGGCAATTGGTGGAAGGTAGGGACAAGCAACCTGTCCCCCACTATTCAGTTGAGTCTTCTCCTTGCTCCCATTACATGGTTGTAGCATTGAGATCAAAAGCCCAAGATCTGTTGTGTCAGAGTCTTCGAGTATAGAAGGGTTCCCCCATTCTGGACCCATACTCATTTGTCAGACGCTCTCCCTGGTTAGGGATACGAGCTGTGAGGTCTGATCCTCACTTCATCCTTTCATCTGCTTCACCTTAGCCTCGTAATGGCAAGGTTAAGAGCAAACACAGCCTGTACAGACGATTGCTTAGGCAGTCAAACCTGATTGATTGAGCCCCCTTGTTTGGTTATAGCGGGTGCTATGTGGATATTTGATTGGCATGCTTGTGTTGCTTGAGATACCTGTTCTCATTCGATGATATATGATTGTATGCTTGTGTGCTAGCTTCTTTCCTGGTTAGGTTAGTTTGCTTATGCAAGTAGGATAGAAAACCAAACTTAGGGTTAACGATGCATGACAACATTAGGCTCGAGTCTCAGCTCCCTAGTCGTGTATCTTTCCCCGGTTTCTGGTTAGCAATTTAGTCCCTTTCAGGGGAACTACATCGCCCTGATCCTCGTTCCAGACGAGGTATGTAGGCAGGTGGTCGTGCGAGACCACTCCGGGCAACCTTTTTCTTTTTGCGTGTGTTTGCTTGTTATCTGATTGTGTGTTTTGGCTCGGATGCCGACGTAAGCCCAGTGATTGGCAGTCGGGCTCCACGTTTGCCGTTTTGTACATATTTTGGTTCGGATGCCGACGTAATTCCATCCAGTGGTTGTCGGGCTCCATGTTTGCCACTCTTGCTTGTTTGTGTTGTTTTGTGTTGTTTGGCGTGCGTAAGCCGAACTACAGAGGCTCTGATTCTTGTTCCAGACAAGATATGTAGGCATAAGGTGCGATACCTTATCGAGCCCGTTCCTCTTAACCCCACCTGCGTTCCCCGTGTGTGTGTGATGTTTAGCAACCTTTTCTTTATTCTAGGACGTGGATCCCTAGGAGTACCTAGGACGTGAGGGGTGCTAATACCTTCCCCTTGCGTAACCGACTCCCGAACCCATTTCTCTTGGTCGCGAGACCATGTCTTTTCCAGGTTTCTCTGAGCGTTTCCTTTCCCTATCTTGGGATAAATAACGTTTAGTGGCGGCTCTGTGTGTTTTTATTTTGAGGCTCGCCGGTTGATTTTTCGCAGGATGCGACAGATGGCGACTCTGCTGGGGACAATGGCTCCGATGTAGACCTATGCTGGTCCATCATCCCTAAGCGAGTCCTTCCTAGCGTTTTAGGATTGGTTTGGGTTGCTTATTGTGTGTTGTTTATTTATTGCATTTATTATTCTAACCAGTGTGTATCTATATTTGCATTAATGTCTGCATGCATCATACTATCATATTGTTGCCGTCCTCTGTACAGGTGGTTCCTCTGTTTTGGGGTGGGAGTTACTCGAGGTAAAAGGCCCAATACCCAGGCTATGAGTGGAATCTAGGAAACCTAGGAATAGAGTGATGCAAGGGAAGCGGGTGGTATGGCGCCACTTAGCGGAACATTGACATCACGAGCAGTTCAGACCCTGGTGGGATATTATCGTTACATACTTCGGGTGTGTATATGATGGTATTCTGCGAAAGGTTATTTATGCTGCGTTTCTTTCGACTTTACCCTGGCCTAGATGACACCCGTGAGTGGGGAGGGAATGATCATTTTAACAGGTACAGATGGTGACTGTTGGTGATTGATGGTGACTCAAATGGTGACTTTTTGTTCCGTGGATCAGAGTCCTAATTATAAGTCGGATTTATGGTCAGTTATTGCCGTGACGCCGGAGTGCTGTCCGTGATTTATCAGTGGGGATCCGTTTATTTCAGGATTCCCCGGGCCGAGTTATTTATCAGTGGGGATCCGTTTATTTCAGGATTCCCCGGGCCGATTCAGATGGCGGTGATGTGTCTGCTCAGAGACCAGTGATGAGGATGATGTATCTGTCTTCCGTTTATTTCGGAACCCGTGGATCAGATTGGTGGTTCCCTCAGATGGTTGTGATCAGTTCAGAGATCAGAGGCTTCTGTACAGTAAATGATCAGATGACTTGGAGGATGGCCCAGTGCATTGCATACATCTGCATCATTCTCATTTTGCATTCATCTGCACCTAACCTATGTCTAGCCATATGGGGAGTATTATTGATTGAGAATTTGGTTGAGAGATATCTTGAATTTCAGAATATGGATGTTAAAATGTTATCTGTCTCGATGAAACCAGAATCCAGGACAGAATCTTCCTCATATGGATAGACGTTGCATTCATGCATATTAACCTGTTTGCTGTTTTGCAGGAATCATTGCTCGCGCTCGTAGAGTCATCCCTTTGCACTCAACTCGTCCTCACAGATACTTCACCAGACGCAATACTCCCAGACTGATGGATCCTCCCAACGCTGACATCCTCGAACTGAAAGAGAAGATGGGAGAGCTGATCAATGTCATGTAAGAGTTCGCCTTGGGGCAGAAAGTAATTGCCGAAAAGGTGGGGAGGATTGAAGACTGGCTGAAGATGGGGAGCATGCAAGGAAACGCTTCGTCATCTGGACCGAAGAAATCTTTTGGTAATGACCAGCACAAGGATGAGGGTGAATCGAGTGCTGTGTACGCCCAGAGAGGACACGGTAGGGGTCGTTACTACCAGCACACCGCTGCGGTAACTATTCCTGCTGACAATCAGCCTGCACAACAGCAACAGCAGCGTCAGCCATTTCAGCGGAGGTCTCCGAGGGTAGGATATCCAGTCAGGAGGAGGATGAGTGATCGGCATTTTGACAGGCCGCCTGTGACATACTCTGTCCTATTGAAAAAGCTGAAAGATATGGGGCTGGTACAGTTGAGGACTTTGGCACCTATTGGACCTGATCAAAGGCCAGCCAATTTTGATGAAAATGTCAAATGTGAATTCCATTCGGGTGCTCCCGGGCACAGTGTAGAGGACTGCAAAGCTTTTAAGCACGTAGTCCAGGACCTGGTAGACTCCAAAGCTATCAATTTTGCGCCATCACCGAATGTTAATGCTAATCCCATGCCGGTACATGGTCAAGCGACGGTGAGTGCAATTGCTGAAGATGCAGATTACACCTGTGCAGTGGGTGGAGAGACCAACAGTGACTGCAAGCTGGATGGTTGGGTAAAACCGTGTGCACCAGGGCAGCAAATCCTGAACTGGAGGGTTTGAAAGATCAACATTGTTACTCATCTGGAAGAGTATTATTTCTTGTTTTCAGTTTATATGCATGAAAGCCATACGTGTTGCCCGACACGTAATGGTTCATTGTAAGGGCCACCTCATGTTTAAATTTGCATTTTCTGCATCATTAATAAATGGATGTTTTTCAGTCAAAAAGCGGTGTTCCCTGTTTTTCATTTATTTTTGCAGTTTAAAAACAAATAAAAATGGCAATGTTTGTTTTCATTTTTCTTTTTTGATTTGTCTCGTCCCAAAGTCAAAAGTAATTCTCCGGATCTCGTTGACAACAATTTGGTTACACCCTCATATGACTTCAACAATCCGAGCAATCAGGCTGAAGAAGAGGGCGAAGAAGATTGTGATCTGCTGGAATTAACCAGGATGTTAAAACCAGAGGAGAAGGTGATTCAGCCGCACATGAGGAGCGGATTGAGGTTGTTGTTCCAAGCACCGTCGAGGTCAGGAAGGAGAAAGAAAATGAGGCCGTTTCAGAGGCAAGTTGAAAGCAGGATGGTAGGCTTGTTGGAAGAGCATGTGGATGTCTCTACCTGGTCATGTCAGGGTATGCCGGGACAGATACCGATATCGTTGCTCACAAGCTACCATAGAGAGAAGACTGTCCTCTAGAGAAGCAGAACGCCAGTGCCTATATCAGAGAGCCATGGTGACTTCGTTTCATGATATGATTCATCATGAAATGGAATGCTATGCTATGACATGATAGCAAAGTCCCAGTCAGAAGAGGGGCGTCTAGCAGACTGGGGGCAAGTCGGTTGGACAGTGGAGATAATTCAGACTGAGGTTGAATTAGAATGAGTGCACTATCAGAGTGCGATCCGGTAAGATGTTGGGGGGTCATTATAAGAGAGTAATCGAGGTTGCTCCTGCTTTTAAAAAAAAAATAAAAAAAAAATAAAAATAAAAAAAAAAAAAAAAACAAATGCCTGAACCGAGAATAAAGAAAGAGGTTCGTGGTTTCTTAGAAAGATTGAACTACCTGTCATGGTTCACATCTCATCTAACCGCCACGGGTGAACTCATATTCAGATATTGATAGAAAGATCAAACGGTCAGGCGAAATAATGATTGCCAAGGGGCGTTGAAAAAATAAAAGGAAAAGTTGCAGGAACCTCTGATTCTGATACTTCCTGTGGAAGGAGCAACTGTTAAATCTGTACTTGACGGCCTTCGAGGGGTCTACGAGGTGTATTGGGTCAGCATGACGAGTCTTGTCGAAAAGAGCATGCAATTTACCTTAGCAAAAAGTTTATCGACTGTGAAACAGTACATTCACTGTTCGAAAAAACTTGATGTACTTTGGCATAGGCTGCTCGCCGACTGAGACAGTATATGCTGGTTCATACCACTTTGTGGATTTCCGAGATGGATCCGATCGAGTATGGGTTTGAGAATCCAGCATTGACCGGACGGGTTGCGAGAGTGAAAAAGAATATTGACTGATTTGTGATACTCTCAGAAAGCAATCAAGGGGTGTATCGTCTGATTACATCTCTCTGCAACCCATTGAGGATTGTCAACCGATGAAGTGTGGATTCCCTGATGAGGACATCTCGAGGTGCTCTAATCGAAAGATTGAGAGTAACCGATCCCGGAGGAGGGGCCTGACCCTGAATCCGAACGGATTCTGATGTCTGATGGGGAGGATAAGATGAATAAGGTAGTGCTTCCTGGGGCACGATGGAATGCATCACCAATGGTGGCCGAGTACGAAGCTGGCATCCTGGGTACTGTACTTCGGTACGTACGTCTACTGGGGCAAACGCCTTTCTCACTCAGAGAGCTTGATTGAAGAGAAGAGGCGAGCAGCCATTTGTCATGGGCAATTATACCAGCAGCGGATGAAGCGTGCTTTTGACAAGAAGGTACGACCTCGGGTATATCACGTAGGTGATATGGTGCTGAAAAGGATCCTTCCTCCTCAAAATGATCGAAGGGGCAAATGGACACCGAATTATGAAGGTCCATTCGTGGTCAAGAAGGTCTTCTCTGGCGGAGCCTTATTGCTAACAACCATGGATGGCGGAGATTTTCCATCCCCTGTGAATGCGGACGCAGTTAAAAAAATACTTCGTATAAAAGAGACCCGCTGGACGAAAAGAATAAAATAGTCCAGGCAAAAATGGGCATCCCGGCGAACCAAAAACAGAAAGAAAAGGTTCGGGCAAAAATTAGGGATAGAAAGAAAAAAACTGTACACCCGGCAAGTCGAAAACCTGGAAAGGCGACTTGGGCAAAAAGGGGTATCCCGGTGGACTGAAAACCCGAAAGGGCGGTCCAGGCAAAAGAGGGATTGAAACGAACAACTGCGTCCAGCGTGATCGTTTGCGCTTTGGTTAAAGCATCATGGATAATACCCGGTAGGGATCAATTGGAATTGTCTTGTTCAGAAGGCGGAAAGCATGGAGAGTCTGAGGACATATGGGGTGTAACCGAGTTGGAACTCGATGAGATCACGGGTTTCACATTGCCATTAGGATAGATTTTTCCTTTTGAGCGCAATTACCTCTTTTCAGGAATTGCTTCCTTTTGTATTGCTCATTCGAGCCACATTTTTTCAATCAATAAAATGCACATTCAGTCAAATAATTTTGTTTTTGTTTTTCCTTACCGTTTTGATTGCAAAAACATCCGAATATTTTGATAAAGAATCTTTGCATTTTAAAACATACAGGTTTCCTTCCAATGCATGTTTATAAGATTGAAAGCTTGAAATCTTATTCGGAAGGTTGAGTGACCCAAGTGTTGAAATCTTGACACGCCTGGGGCACGGTTTTATCTAACGATCTGTTTTGCCGGAACGGTTAGATACTTTTCACTCACTTGCAGGTTGTGATGTGGAAGCTTTGACAAGAGAAATCCCCAGAGAGTCCGGTCAGGGACGAATGTATGAAAAATGACGAAGGCGTTGCGACGTACGACGATCCTTGATGATAACCAAGAAGACTCTTCAAAGTCGAAAGATTTGAAAGTATGCAATTCCCCGCAGAGTTCGATCAGGGACGAAGGAGGAACGGTGGAGAGACGACGAGAGACGTCCGACGACCTTTGGAATTAATCAAGAAGACTCTTCAAAGTCGGAAGATTGAAATTTCTTTATAACTCCCATGAGTACGTTCTCGTCGAGCGCGGAGTGATTTGGGGATACAAGATGATGGAGCAGAAAAGTTCCAGACGAGTCTGGGAATTCTCATTTTCCAGCTAAGTCCCTAAGCAGAATCATAGGACTAGCTCCCCAGCCGAGTTAGGGTGGTTATCCCCGGCGGGTTTACAACGGTGTTTCCTCAGCGGTCAGGTCTGAAGGTTGTTTCTCCCCGAGTGGAGCGGGTTTCAAAGAAATATATCTCCAGCTACTCCCCGAGTGGAGCGGGTTTTTTCAATGACATATCTCTCCAACAGTGTTCATTCTACCAGTGGATTGAACGAGTTTCCGTAGCAGACGAATATCTGCATCCCCAGCCGAGGGTATCCTACATGTGGATTGGATGGGGTCATCCCCAGCGGAGTAGTTGTCGTTCCCCTAGCAGGGTCTGGATGGTATTCCCCCAGCAGGTTGAAGATTGCTCATTTCCCCAGCGGGAGTATCTGTGAGGGTTCCCAAAGCAGAGTTGGGATCTATATCCCCAGCAAGTCAAAAGTTGTGGTATCCCCACAGAGTACAGTGATGGTTCTTCTTCCCCAGCATGTCCTCGAGAGGGTTGGGTGCAAAGGAGGTTTTCCCCAGCAAGTCAAAAGTTGTGGTATCCCCACAGAGTACAGTGATGGTTCTTCTTCCCCAGCATGTCCTCGAGAGGGTTGGGTGCAAAGGAGGTTTTCCCCAGCAAGGGTTGTATTCCCCAGCAGCAGTGCTATTCCCCGGCAGGGTGGAAATCGGAGCAGTGACGAGTTCCTCGGCAGAGAGTCTCGTATTCCCCAGAGGGTCCCCTGAGGGGGATATATTTATTACATTCATCATGAAAAATAGCATAGCATATTGCATAGAAAAATAAATAGTCGCGTAGCATTTCCATAATCATGGAGCATTACGCAGAAAAAATCAATCATGCATCATTGCAAACATCAGCTAGTCTCAAGCTGCGGTTACTGTTTGAGAGGTGTTTTGCCAGAAGATGAAGGTGTTACTCCGAGTAGTATAGCCTCATGATTTGATCAAAGGTATTGTCCCAGTGGTACGACACTGGTGAAGAATTCTTCCGTCGGACAGAGATGGAAAGAAGATGCATTCAACACAACCCAAGCCGTGGTTACCGCTTGAAGATTTGGGTTCACCAAAGGTGAAGATGTTACTCTGAGGAGGTTAGCATCACAACGTCAGATCAGCAATGTTCCCCAGTAGTGCGCTATTGGAGGAAATGTTTCCGTCGGACAGAGATGGGGATACAGTCAGAAGTCGTTACGCGATCAGCGCGATCCAAACCGTGGTTACCGCTTGAGGTTTGGTTTTGTCAGACAGTGAAGACGATACTCCGAGGAGTTCAGCATTGTAAGTTTGGAACAACAGTATCTATCAGTCATTGGTTAATGTCTGGTCAAGTCTTGTTCGATGTCCTGTAAACATCCTTGTTTGATGTCCTGTCCACATCATTATTCGATGTCCTGTAAACATCCTTGTTTGATGTCCTGTCAACATCCTTGTTCGATGTCATGTAAACATCCTTGTTTGATGTCCTGTCAACATCCTGGTTCGATGTCCTGTAAACATCATTGTTTGATGTCTGTCCGCATCATTGTTTGATGTCTGTCCGCATCATTGTTTGATGTCTGTCCGCATCATTGTTTGATGTCTGTCCGCATCATTGATTGATGTCTGTCCGCATCATTGTTTGATGTCTGTCCGCATCATTGTTTGATGTCTGTCCGCATCATTGTTTGATGTCTGTCCGCATCATTGATTGATGTCTGTCCGCATCATTGTTTGATGTCCTGTCCGCATCATTGTTTGATGTCTGTCCGCATCATTGTTTGATGTCCTGTCCGCATCATTGTTTGATGTCTGTCCGCATCATTGTTTGATGTCTGTCCGCATCATTGATTGATGTCTGTCCGCATCATTGTTTGATGTCTGTCCGCATCATTGTTTGATGTCTGTCCGCATCATTGTTTGATGTCTGTCCGCATCATTGTTTGATGTCTGTCCGCATCATTGTTTGATGTCTGTCCGCATCATTGTTTGATGTCATGTCAACATCATTGTTCGGTGCCTGTAAACATCGAGTTTCCTCCCGGTCATTGGTTAATGTCTGGTCGAGCTTTTTTTGGTGTCAGTAAACATCATCGTCCGATGTTCAGTAAACGTCGAGTTTCTTCCCAGTCATCAGTCAGTGTCTGGTTGAAGGTGTACCCTCTGACGTGTTGCCCTTAGAGTGGTGATTAGTGAAGTTTCCGACTATCAGGTTGAAGCACTTATGGTATTCAGGCCAGTTTTTCGGAGTTCAGACCGAAGTGGTTTTCGGACCAGGTAGAAGAAGAGAAAATTTTCGGGGTTCAAGAAAAGCAAAAAAAGAATGAGAATCCCGAGTGGATTGAATAGGGCCATGGTTATCCCTGTGTTACCATTTATTTTGGCATCCAGGTCGTCGGTTTTTCGAGTTTTTCTTCGCCGATGCTGACAGGCGTTGTTAATTATTATCCCATCAGAGTGCAAATTGTTCGTCTGTTCTTGGTATTCAATCACTCTTCACCCTGATCATCCGAAAGCCGAGGCTATTTCGTATCGACAGGTTCACAGTGGATTGAATAGGGGCAGCTGTAACACCTCAAAATTTGCCCTCCTCTCTTGGGACTAGCATTAACATATTTGCATTTAATTTTAGGGCATTAGGCATTTCATATTGCATAACATGTGGTTACATAGTGCAAGCCATCTTCCCAAGTCTTAATCAGGAGATGAGGAAGTTCAAAGGTGCAAGCTAGGGTTCAATGACTGATCATGGGCCATCTGAGGATTGGACTGTGAATTAGGGTTTCATGATTTCCAAGGATAGTGGTCTTCATCTTGTTTGAATTGATACATCATCATCATCATGGTTGGATGTCATCAGGAGATTGGAGAAGATTCCTTGAGATTAGGGTTTTGACCACTGGTCAACCCTAATCAGTTGTATTGGGCCAATCAGGGCTGGATCAGGAGATGGGGTTTATGAAGGAGATGAGGATCATTCTATGATTATATGGTGCTTATTGAGGCTAGGGTGTCACCCTTGAGCCATTTCAGTTGGAGATTGGGGTTTAAATTGATCTATGCATTGCCAGATTCATCTATCAGATGAAAAGTCAACTGTGGTCAACTGTACATGATCTGATGGATTTGGAGGTGGAGATGAGTTAGACACACTTCATTCATGTTGGAACAAGTGTTAAATGACATTGCAAAGCTTAAAACTGAAGAAAATCAAGTCAGGACAAAAACTGCCAAAAATAGCAAGTGACTTGTAATTGAAGTTTCCAAAAATGGAAAGTTTTTGACCTCAAAAACAGAAGTCCAAGGAAGCTTCAAATGAAAAATTGTTCAACATGACAGATGTAGATCTTGTTCTCACCTTTCCAAAAAGTCCAAGAACTTGAAAATCCGATGTACGGTTTGCGAGATATGGCTCAGTGAATTTCAGAAAAGACCGTAATCAGGAGGCCATAACTTCCACATGGTTTGTCCAAATTGCAAGTTCTTTATATGCACAAACTCCATTTGACATGTACTTTGAGGGTGCATCATTAGATTTTCCCAAAAATGGCCAAGGCAAAAAGTCACTTTTCAACTGGACAGCTGAATTGGACCAGGGGCAAAATCGTCCAAATGTCAAAATAATTGGAATTTTCGAATGGGACTTTTTCCAACACCTCAGGAATGGCATTTAGAATGTGTTTGAATTTTCATTTCATGCATAAGGCTTTTAATTTGGATTTTGTCTTGAAAAATGGAAATGACAAAAATGGACCAAATGCATACATATGGTGAATTTGAGAATGGAGCAACCAATGAGCATGAAACAAGTTTCTACAGTTCACATATGATATTTAGAAGGTGTATGTGCTGTCAAAACAGGTGGCACTAGCTGTCATGGTGAAATTCCAATTTTACCCTTCATTTGGAAAATGACATTTTCACTTACAATGCTAATTTGGTTGATTACACACTTAAGCATGATTAAGGCTACCATATATATTCATAATCTCTTGCTAATCACAACAGAATTCACACACTCCAAGATTGGATCTCAAAACCATTCCAATTCTCTCAACTTTTATCAAGAACACAAATCTTCAAATTCATCAAACTTCTTCATTCTTCAACCAATTTTCGAAATTCTTCTTGATTTGAACTCCTCTCATCATCATCTCAAACTGTTTTTGGTCATTGGAGCCTAAGGAGCTGGAAAACGCAGCTGTCCAAAATTCATCCGTTAATGGCAAATCGCGATTGTGGACAATAGGAGTGGAAGTAATTGAAACGGAGCATAGCATTCACCTTCTATATACTTCTTGTGCATCTGTTTTGAAGAGTTGGAGCTTAAAGCCGCGATTTACACACTGCCATTGCCGGTATGTCGAAAATTCGAATCTCCTGTTTTGTTCGATTGATAGGTGCTTTGTGTAGTGCGTTTCATGTAGAATCCAATGGTGCTTGTGGTTTATAGAATGGTGAATCGTAGGTTACGAAATCGAGATTTAAAGTTTCGAACTAGAACCCTAAGTGAGTCGATCCGTTCGATTTAGGAACTTTTAGGTTGTAATAGTGTGATATTCGTGTTCCTCTTGAAGAGACGAGTCCAACGGATATGGCCATGTCCATTTTCGTTAACGTTTGGTGTTCTTCGATTTTTTCATGTTTCTGGAAAAATTCTTGTGGAAGACGATGATGGAACCTGTTTGATCCAAAAAGCCATTCAAACTTTCAAATTACATGTTTCCCGCCGCGCCAAAAATTACCATAATGCCACTGCAATTTCATTAATTTAAGTTAATTCATTTTAATTATTAAAAAATTCATATGACCTTTAAAAAATCGTAAAAAATAGTAAAAAAATCCAAAAAATATGGAATTTTTTTCTATAGCTTCCTTGGTGAGTGTAGGTTTTTTTTGACCTATTGGTCAAAGTTGTGCTTGGGGAATATTTTATTTGACCTAGGGTTTTCCATTGTATGTCCATTTTTGATACATGTTTGTAATTTGATCATGAAATGCTCATAATGTAGAATAAATTCTTGAAAATTTTTGTGGTGGTTCTTGACTCATTGAGGATTATTTATATGTAAATTTCATGAATTTTGGATACCTGGTTAGAGAGCAGCAAATTCTGGAACTTAGGTGTGACAATTTGTGTCACACCTCATTATGTCAACTTGCAGGATTTTTTTGAGTGACCTATACATGTTAGAATTGGCTGAAATTTTGCATGATGGTTAATTAGCATGTTGAGATATTGTATGAATTTTTGTGGAATTTTACATTGCATTTTCAATTTGATCATGATTTTTCATTTCTGGTGGTTGAAATTGCAAGCTCATATGACATAGGTTGGTAGAATGATTGGGAAATCCTCATATGGAATTGTATGGTCATGAAATTTGATATGCATGTTGTAGACACATAATTTGACATTCCTGTTTTGGTCCCATCCATTTCTTTTTTGTTTTCAATGAGATATGAATTTTTGAAGTGGATGTATGCATTGATGGTGTGAATTGAAGCATGAAATTGTGTCTGTTTTTGTTGATTTTCATTGACATGGTTCCATTTGCCCAATTAAGCTCAAATTTGACATGGTAGACCTTGATTGACCCCTGTTTAGGTGTATTTAATTTGAGAATTTTTGGATTTATTTTGATAGGGATTTGAAGGCAATACTTCTGTTTGTATGTTTGGTGGTTCATTTGGCATCATTTGACTTCTTTTGTGCATGAATTGAATATGATGGATGATATAAACATGAGACCAATGATGTTGGCTCTTGTTTGATGATAATTTGATGTTGGTTGATGAATACCTTGCTGTTTTAGATTTTTTCTTGCTTTTGGACCCTAGGCTTGGCCTAGTGGTCTAGTTGCTAATATTTGCTTGATTTTTCAGGATCAAAAAGGCAATGCACATGGAGAATGATACAAGTTGATTTTAATTGATGTTGTGGATGTTTGTACACTAACATAACCTTGTTTTGTAGGTGTTGGAGCTTGGGCTTAAGCCTTGGGCTTGTTTTGTGTTGTATTGTTTAAGCTGTTTAACTGTTTGCTTTACAGTTTGTCTGATTGAGTACTGACTGAGTTTGATTGTTTCCAGGTACTTTAGTTGCTCAGTTCCTTATGAACTATTGCTTTGCTTTGCTTTGCTTAAGCAACTTGCATAGAGGTATAACTTTCTTACTTCATGTAGTCTGGAGACCCGGCTGTTATCGGGCCGGGCAAATTGTCTGAAGTCCTCCTTAAGAGGCAATGCTTGTGTATGTTTATTTTTAAGCCCAAGCAGGAAAAGTCCTTCAAGTAAGGCAATTGGTGGAAGGTAGGGACAAGCAACCTGTCCCCCACTATTCAGTTGAGTCTTCTCCTTGCTCCCATTACATGGTTGTAGCATTGAGATCAAAAGCCCAAGATCTGTTGTGTCAGAGTCTTCGAGTATAGAAGGGTTCCCCCATTCTGGACCCATACTCATTTGTCAGACGCTCTCCCTGGTTAGGGATACGAGCTGTGAGGTCTGATCCTCACTTCATCCTTTCATCTGCTTCACCTTAGCCTCGTAATGGCAAGGTTAAGAGCAAACACAGCCTGTACAGACGATTGCTTAGGCAGTCAAACCTGATTGATTGAGCCCCCTTGTTTGGTTATAGCGGGTGCTATGTGGATATTTGATTGGCATGCTTGTGTTGCTTGAGATACCTGTTCTCATTCGATGATATATGATTGTATGCTTGTGTGCTAGCTTCTTTCCTGGTTAGGTTAGTTTGCTTATGCAAGTAGGATAGAAAACCAAACTTAGGGTTAACGATGCATGACAACATTAGGCTCGAGTCTCAGCTCCCTAGTCGTGTATCTTTCCCCGGTTTCTGGTTAGCAATTTAGTCCCTTTCAGGGGAACTACATCGCCCTGATCCTCGTTCCAGACGAGGTATGTAGGCAGGTGGTCGTGCGAGACCACTCCGGGCAACCTTTTTCTTTTTGCGTGTGTTTGCTTGTTATCTGATTGTGTGTTTTGGCTCGGATGCCGACGTAAGCCCAGTGATTGGCAGTCGGGCTCCACGTTTGCCGTTTTGTACATATTTTGGTTCGGATGCCGACGTAATTCCATCCAGTGGTTGTCGGGCTCCATGTTTGCCACTCTTGCTTGTTTGTGTTGTTTTGTGTTGTTTGGCGTGCGTAAGCCGAACTACAGAGGCTCTGATTCTTGTTCCAGACAAGATATGTAGGCATAAGGTGCGATACCTTATCGAGCCCGTTCCTCTTAACCCCACCTGCGTTCCCCGTGTGTGTGTGATGTTTAGCAACCTTTTCTTTATTCTAGGACGTGGATCCCTAGGAGTACCTAGGACGTGAGGGGTGCTAATACCTTCCCCTTGCGTAACCGACTCCCGAACCCATTTCTCTTGGTCGCGAGACCATGTCTTTTCCAGGTTTCTCTGAGCGTTTCCTTTCCCTATCTTGGGATAAATAACGTTTAGTGGCGGCTCTGTGTGTTTTTATTTTGAGGCTCGCCGGTTGATTTTTCGCAGGATGCGACAGCATCAAACAGCATAAATCCATCATCAATTTTCCATGAAACACGACAAAGTCCATGAATCAAGCAGAAGAACATCAATCATCAAACATATGGTCATGCATGAAACTTTCCAGAAATGGCTAGGGAGCATATCAATAGAAGCATTGAAGCATGGTGATGACAAATCCAAGCATGGTTTTCAGTATAACACAACATGGAGTGAGATTCGAACAAAAATACATATGAGCGCAAAACTTAAATCTCAGATTTCTTACAACCTAGTCAACCAATTCATATGAGACCAAGTGCATCAGCTTCAGCAGGTTAAGACCTATACTAAACATGTGGTAGTTTGGCAAATGAAGGAAATCGATACTTACTTGATTCTGAAGAAAATCGTAAATCAGTGGTTGTTTGATGCTGTTGTGCTGAAACAGATGAGATTTGTAGCTCCAAATGCTGAATGCTCGAAGACTTTGAACTCAAACATGTCGATTCCAACTCTAAAACACATCTGCCATTGTTGGAGCATGGAAATAACAGAGCTCGAGATGATGTTTACAGCTAGTGCTCCTTCCTTGCAAAGGCCTCCAAATGCTTTGTATGTGAAGGAACAAACCAAAGATGCAAGGGTTCTTTTGAGTTTTTAACAGAAAAATGCAAGTATGCAAAAATGCAAAATGAGAGAGTATGGAATTTCTGTCGTGTGGAGGCTGCTCTCTCTAGGGTTTATTCTGTCAGAAAATGAGCTTTTATATTTCTGTTTTACATTAGCTTAATAGATGCTAATCATGTTTTGCTAAATGAAGTGAAAATGGCCATTTGCTAATTTGTACAAAAGTGGAAAATGGAGGGTGTAGCTGCACGAATTGGGCCCTAAACAGGCTGTAAACAGACCTATACAAATGCTGTTTGTGGTCTGCTCTTGAATTGCTGTACTTGCTTTTACTTAATGAAGCCAATTGTACAATTTGCCAATTTTGCATTTTGGTCCAAAATGATGGTATGATGAAAGCATGAGCATGAATTCAAGCTTGGAGCAAGTTTAAAATACCATACTAAACATTTTCCAATTGGCCAAAATGGGAAAAAGTCAATAAATCAAAAAGTCAATGGTTGGTCAAACTTGAAATGAATAAAGTCAAGGCCAAAAATGCCATTTTGAATGGTAGGGTTTTGGAGGATGATGAATGAATTTTTGGAAAGAGGGTGTTAAATGGAGTGTGTAGGAAAAAATCCCACCAAATTTGGCCAAAGGAATCATGAGATATGCTCATTTGAAGTTCGCAGATTTTTGAAATTGAATTGATCATATCTTGCAAACCACACATGGGATTTGGGAGTTCTTTGACTTTTTGAAAATGGGAGAACCAGATCTTCAACTTTCATGTTGGGCAAAAATTCATTTGAAGCTTGTATCATGATGTAAGTTTAAGATCAAGAAGTTTCCATTTTTGGCAGTTGAAATTACAGGTCCACTTTCTATTTTGGGAAATTTCTGATTTTACTTCAAATTCTTCCATGATGAGGTTTGGCATGATATATGAGGCTTGTATAAGCATGAATGAGCTCCTTCAAATCAATTCTATCCATCAAATCACTGATTAAATCCACTGTTGACCAAGTTTGACTTTCTATTGACTTTTCTAGGGTTTTGCATGACTGGAGCATTTCTGATGAATTCCAAACCCTAATTCCTTGAGAACTTGATTTCAAATGATGTCCCAAGTTGTATGAACTCTTGATTATGGGTCATGGTGCCCAAATTCTGCAAGAATGGCCACCATCCATTGCTTTGACTGACTGTTGACTGTCTTTGACCTAATTGGCTGATGATTGCTTCAGCTGCAAGTAACAAGGTTAAACTGACAATATTTTTGTACTTTTTGGTTAGTAAACATATGAAAGGCAAAGATATACAGATGCAAAGTATGCTTGGTGATCAAGAACCAACTCACAAGGCAACCAACCCACTAGGAGGGAAGCTAGGGCATGCAATGATCCTTGAGGCCATGATATGATATGATATGGGCCATGAGGGATCTTAGGGCCAAAATTGGGGTCTTACAGATGCCCCTATTTAAGGTCATTCTAGCCGGAGAAGTGAAGTTTAGAAATCTTCATCTCGACGCGGAAGAATGGGCTTAAATAACAATAATGAGACAAATTTTGGTCCCTAAGAGACCTCATGATGCAAATGTATGTATGCAAAGGACAAAAATTCTATGGGGAATATGATTCACACAGAAGAAAAGACGACCCATCGGAGTGATACACTCACCAGGGACAGAGACTCTAACAAGACTCTAGTTGGGGATAGACAAAACTGACACAGCGTGAACAAGACACGACTCTGATTAGAAGAAAAGAAAACAGACTGGGGGCCTCACTAGGGAGTGAAGGACTCACACTGGGGAAAAGAAATCCAAAGGAAAATAAATCCATCGGAGAGACACAAGCTGACTCCTGAGGAGAAGCAACGGGAAAACTTCATTGAGGAAGCACCAAAGAAAATGAGGTGTTACCGGTATAAGGGTAACAAAAATCGGGAAGGAACACCAAGGATACCGGGTTGTAGGTATGTAACAGGTGACCGACCACAGACGTGAATTGGTGTGTGTTCTAAAACACTCATCATCCTGAAGAGAGCGAAAGCAAACTTGTTTATAGGATGGATATTTGATTCTGTAACGAATGCAAATCTTACTCAGTTGGGGAAACAAACAAAGTGTTCGACCAAAGAGCGCATGAGACATATTATTCATCACCGGCAGACCGTGAATAATATACTCGAAAAGGAAAATTATCCTGAACCGGGTTGTAGGTTGTTTATAGGATAAAATCCGAAGACGTGAATTGGTTTGTGTTCCAAGACACTCATCACCCTGAAGAAAGCTAGAACAGCAGACTTGTTTATAGGATGGACATCCGATTCCACAAGGAATACGAATCCTACTCAACTGGGGACACAAACCCAAAGAGTGCATGAGACATATTATTCATAGCCGTCAAAACGTGAATAATAACCTCGCATGGAAGATTATCCTTAACCGGGTTGTAGGTTGTTTATAGGATAAGATCCGAAATCGTGAATTGGTTTGTGTTCCAAAACACTCATCACCCTGAAGAAAGCTAGAACAGCAGACTTGTTTATAGGATGGATATTCGATTCTACAAAGAATACGAATCCTACTAAAGGAAGATTATCCTGAACCGGGTTGTAGGTTGTTTATAGAATAAGATCCGAAATCGTGAATTGGTTTGTGTTCCAAAACACTCATCATCCTGAAGAAAGCTAGAACAGCAGACTTGTTTATAGGATGGATATTCAATTCCACAAGGAAAATGAATCTTACTCTGAGGGGAAAACAACAAAAGATTGACCCAAGAGTGAACGAGATATAATATCCATTACCGTCAGAACGTGGATAGAATACTCACAAAGGAAGATTATCCTGAACCGGGTTGTAGGTTGTTTATAGGATAAAATCCGAAGACGTGAATTGGTTTGTGTTCCAAAACACTCATCACCCTGAAGAAAGCTAGAACAGCAGACTTGTTTATAGGATGGATATTCAATTCCACAAGGAATGCGAATCTTACTCGACTGGGGAAGATCAACAAAGGACTCCAACCAAAGAGCGCATGAGACATATTATTCATAGCCGTCAAAACGTGAATAATATACTCTAAAGGAAAATTATCCTGAACCGGTTACTGGGTTGTTTATAGGATAAGATCCGAAGACGTGAATTGGTTTGTGTTCCAAAACACTCATCACCCTGAAGAAAGCTAGAACAGCAGACTTGTTTATAGGATGGCCGAAAAAACGTGAATTGGTGTGTGTTCCAAAACACTCATCATCCGAAAGAAAGCTAGAACAGCAGACTTGTTTAAAGGATGGACAAAAAAGCGTGAATTGGTGTGTGTTCCAAAACACTCATCACCCTGAAGAAAGCTAGAACAGCAGACTTGTTTAAGGATGGACAAAAAAACGTGAATTGGTGTGTGTTCCAAAACACTCATCACCCTGAAGAAAGCTAGAACAGCAGACTTGTTTAAGGATGGATATTCGATTCTACAAAGAATACGAATCTCACTCTGAGGGGAAAGCAACAAAGGATTGACCCAAGAGTGAACGAGACATATTATTCATTACCGGCAGACCGTGAATAATATACTCGAAAGGAAAATTATCCTGAACCGGTTACTGGGTTGTTTATAGGATAAGATCCGAAATCGTGAATTGGTTTCCACTTCCAAAACACTCATCATCCAAAACACAAACTGGTTAAAGGATGGATATTCGATTCTACAAAGAATACGAATCTTGCTCAGTTGGGGAAAATCAACAAAGGATTCCAACTAAAGAGCGCATGAGATATATTATTCATTACCGGCAGACCGTGAATAATATACTCGAAAGGAAAAGACACCAGAGATACCGGTTACTGGGTATATAATAGGTGACTAACCACAATAGAGAGACAATCGATACCAAGCATCCGGGTAAACGAAAGACAACTCAAAGGGATAAATTGCAAGCATCCGGCAATTATCCAACAACAAGAATATTCGACTCCACAAAGGGAAATAACGAATCTTACTCGACCGGGGAAACGCAAAAAGGCTTCGACTGAAGAGTGCATGAGATATATTATTCATTACCGGCAGACCGTGAATAATATACTCGCATGGAAGATTATCCACAACCGGTTACTGGGTTAATAAAGGATAAATCAACCGAAAAGAAAGGTATCGGGATACCAAACTAGGTACATAATGATGACCAATCAAAGGAGCAACAGACATTACCAACAAAAGGGTAAATGAAAGGCGATCTGCTGAGGATAAATTGCAAGCATCCGGCAATTATCTACAGGGACTAGCTGGGGATGCATTGGTATACAACCAATGATCCGGGGAACACAATCACTAGCAACCGGTGAAAGGACCCACTAGGGATAAAATTGCTAGCATACGGCAATTATCCACAAAAGACTTGCTAGGGATATAAGTGCTGATCTGAGCAACTTATACAAGCAAAGGAAAATCATCATCAAATATTGAATGAAGATAACCACAAAATTAGGGTTTACATCTACCGAAATACGGGGTAGAAGACCAACAACTCCGCGTGGGGATAGAACAAATCACAAATCCGCACGGGAAAACAAAATAGGGTTTATAACAAACCACCAACTGCTGAAGAGCAGGAAAAATAGGATTTACGACTACCGGGTAGTAGGTAGAAAACCAAAAACTCTGGCTGGAGAATAAAAGGTGTATAACCACAAATTCTGTCGAGAAAGCCAGGAAAAGATAGGACTTACAACTACCGGTTTGTGAGGGTAGAGGCCCAAAAACATTCCGCTGGGGAACAACCCACTGGGAAGCACAAGACATGACAAATAACCAATTCGGGAATGATCCGAAAAGACAGACTGAATCAAGACACGTCCTAATGAGGATATAGCTCAAATAGGAACTTCCATCCCAATATATGTGTTGGGAGGAAACGGAAGAAACCGTCATCCACGAGGATATATCTCAGTGGGGAACTGCAGAAGGAAAGACAACATTTTCTGCTTATGGGGTTGACTCTATATGGAGAGATTTTATAACACCCGACATCTGCTTGGGGGGATCTATAAAGAGATCTATATCACCCGTTGCAGGAGACACGACAAACAAAAGATATATGGCAAGAAATGCAACATGAATATCTGAATGTTTTATGAATATGCATGAATATGCGTGATTTATGTTTGATGAATGCTGACAAAACAGACAATTCTAACACAAACAGGTTCAGGAACCAAACGTCCGGTATTATACTTCCAGGGGAAAAACCAGCTGGAGAGCCAATCTGCGGAGATCCACATGCTGTAGAGCAAAGATCTGCGAGTACTGCAAGATATCTGCAGGAGATCCCAGTGTCAATTGAGAAACAAGAAGGTGCATAAGCACAGGCATAACTGCTGTAGAAGCAAACTCCACAAAGCTCCACTGGGGAACAACCCACTGAGGGAGAAAGATATCATCCAAATAGAGTCTAACTGCATAAGCAACTCTACTGGGGAAAACTGTCAGCTACTCTCTTGGGAACAAACCACTGAGGGAGGACAGATCGAGTAAGTAGATTCGGCAACGAACCACTTTACTTGGGGAGAATACACACAGCAAACTGATCACAACAAGTAGATTCTGCAGTACAAGCCACTCTACTAGGGATCACAAACAGTCGGGAAATTAATCCATTTTCTGGAGGCCAAAGCCATCATCCAACCATACTGGGGATTGAAGGAGTATTCAACAGGCGAAACTATCACAACAAACATTCTGCAGACTAAGCTGAGGAAAAGATGGGTGAAATACTGGGATGTCAACCCAAATCAACCACTGAGTAGGAAAATAAATCCTGCTCTGCTGAGGAGAAAAACTCTGATGGAGAGATAGCAACAATTCCACAGACGACTTCGCCGGGGAAAGGGTAAAGTACCGGGTATCAAACCACTGACTTACCGAGTCTTCAAAAGAAAACAAACGTGCTGAGGAAACAGACAAATCCTGCTGGCACACTGCATGGGGGAAAAGCGGTAACAACTCCACTTGCAACCCTGGTGGGGATATCAATAACAGCTCTACTCGCGACTCCGAGGGGAGTATCAATCAATCAGTTATACTCATGACTGCTGAGGAGACAAATAAAGTCTGGGGCATACGACCCACTGGAGAAAGTAACGGGGCACCAGGATGACAAACCATCAATCGCCGAAACTTCTATAAGGAAAACACCCATGCTGGGAAAACTGCTGCTGGAGAAAATGAAGTCCTCAACAACACTCTGCTTGCGGCTATACTGGGGAACAACCCCAACAACAGCTTTGTTTGAGGAACAACCCCATCAAAGATCTGAAGAAAGAAGATACCACTAAACCAGGAATATGAACGAATGTCTTACCTGTTGGGAATCATGCCACCCTCGGGAGAGCACTGAAATATTCTTGAGTATCCTTTCAATCTTGTGAATGTTCACTTTGTATAAAACAAAAAATTTTGAAAAATTTGATTTGTTTAAAACAATGACATTTTATCAATTTAAAACATGCAAAACATTTGTTGAATTGAAACAAATAAGAGTGCAAATAATTGGATAAAAAGCTCAAATCGATTTGATAGAATGGTAGTCTGCAAATGGCAAGACTCCATAGATCTGTACAAATTTGAAATCAGTGATATATATTGGAAGAGGGCTACATTGAACATAATGATCCTTTCTCTACCAATTTGAATCTCGATGTATCCGAAGCTTCAGTTGACGATGAATCGAGAATCTTCTGACGAAATGACGACTGTGGAACAGAAAGTCTTGTCAGGATGCAGTTACTTGCCAAATCCCTAATTTTTGCCTAGATTGCCCCAGGGTGAGGTACTCAATCTAGCGGGATGCAAATATTTTCTTTTTTTCAAGTCTCTAATTTTTGCCTGGATTACCCTTGCGGGTTTTCCACCGAGACGCTCATTTTTGCCTAAGCCACCCTTTCGGGTTTTCAACTTAGCGAGCTATTCTGTTTTTTTCATTTGTTTTTTCACTTGCATATACTTTTTTTTTTTTTAGGCAAAGTATCTCTTAACTGCATCTGAATTCACAGGACGAGTGAAGTCCTCCCCATCCATTGTTGTAAGCATCAAAGCTCCGCCTGAAAAGGCTCTCTTAACAACATATGGACCCTCGTAGTTTGGAGTCCACTTGCCCCTGGAATCGGGCGCGAAAGACAAGACTTTCTTGAGCACGAGGTCACCTTCTCGGAACACACGAGGTTTGACCTTCTTGTCAAATGCTTTCTTCATTCTCTGCTGATATAACTGACCATGGCACATGACAGTCAACCGCTTTTCTTCAATCAAATTCAGCTGGTCATAGCGACTCTGAATCCATTCAGCATCAGTCAACTAGGGACTTTGAGGGTATACTTTCTTTTTCTTTTGAAGAAATCTTGAAAAAAAATTTCCTGATTTTTGATTTTTTCATCTTTTTTTTTCACCCTCCTCTTTTTTTTTTTTTTTTTTTTTTTTTTTTTTTTTTTTTTGATTGCATTTGCAATGCCCCAGTTTGACTGTTTTGCTGATTCTCATGATACAGCTGAATGAGCTTCTTTGGTGCTCAAGAAGGCGGGTAATCTCGTCAGGAATCCCCTTTAACATCATCTTCCTCTGCCTCAGATACAAGGACTTCAAGATTGGGAGATGGCGTTGGATCATTATGTTCAATGGGTTTAGAAATCCCTGCATAATGATTTTGGATAATGAAAAGCATTTGTATTTTAAACAAGCAAATCATTTATGCAGATGAAAAAGCTGTTTTATTGTTTTTCAAGGTTTTTTGTGATCACTGATTTCATGCAAAAGCAAAAAGTGAAAACAAATGGAAAAACAAATGTTTGACAATGCATTAATTGAATGAAAACATCATTGTATTAAATGCTTTGCCAACAATGTCATCACTTCTCCTTTTGGCATGGGAGAAGGGTTTTAAACAAAATGAACAATTTACTCTGACTTATGAATGACCGTAGGAACATCCACAACGACCCAATTGTGACAAGACACCATCAGGAATGATGAAATTGTTCAGATCTTCTGCATCTTCTTCAATGATAGCAGCAACTTCTTCTTCTTCAGGTTGATCGTCATGGATGAATCCTCCACTTGCGAACAAACCTTGCTCATTAAGTGCCCCAGAATAATAGCCAATGCCAGCCCGGGATCGGTTAACCAGGAATAAATCCATCAACAGGAATAAATCCATCAACAGGAATAAATCCATCAACAGCACTAAGGCTGGCAAAATCCTCCTCGAGTTCACAATTCTCTTGCTCAGGATGATCCATCAATCTGGCAGAGTTGGCTCTGGTATAATATCGGCAAAGTGCGTCTTCAAAATAAATGAAGATCGCAGGGTCAGACCACTGGACGGGAGACCGGAACAAAACACCTGCTGATGCAAATGATGCATGAAGTGTTTATGCATATGCTTGTTTTTTTATTTCAAAGGAACTCGGGGGTTTTATTGGCAAACTTTGAAATCTTAAGCATTTTGATCTTACATGAGAATATCTCATCAGATATATCAGGTGAAAAAATTTTCCCGGTTTTTTCATGTTTTGAGAATTTTTGCAAATAAACTCCTTTGAGTTCCTTGAAATTTTCTTTTGATCTGATGATATGGATGCAGATGAATGCGTGAATGCATGAATGCACAAACACACTCAAGGATCAAGCAAAGCACGCCAAACAAAGGTCGTGGGAAAGCTCTATGTATCCCTAATATCAATCATCCATTTTGGTGGATTTAGGTTTTCACCTTATCGACACCCAAGTTCCATTGATATTAACGGTACATGAACCGGTTCAAACATTCTTAATATCAACCAGCCGCTTTGATGGATTTTAGGTTTTACACCTGATCCGGGATCCATTGATATTAACAATGTTTGAACGACTCAACCACGAATCACGGGTTTGTTGAGAGTCACGAGCATGGGGTCTCGGTTAAGAACCACCCAAAGGGAATGTACTAGGGTTTAAACCTGCCAGACATGTTCTATCAGAGGTTCCCATAATCATCGTTCCATCTTTCGAATATTATCGGAGGAACGAATACTCGCATTCCAAGAATATTCTCAAGAGAAACTCTTATGAGTGTAGTATCGCGTAACAATCGTATCAGAACTGACATCTGAACGACCTCCGCACTACAGTCCTAAAAATAGGCCAAGATGGGTTTGGTAAACTAAGGTCCTTGGCTTCTGCGGAACATGATTGAAAGAATAATGCCTAACCACAAATAACTTGTGTGACATTATTAGTTCAACATGACCTCCACCAAGTGAATGGGCTCGCAAGTCAACTGGCTAAGGACTACTCCACACCAGTCGACAAGACTATGCCATTCTCCTATCCTAGAGAGCACTCAAGTTCGGGTATAGAACTCATCTCACAGATCACCAAAGCAAACAGCATATGTATATCAAGCAATTCACACATTACAATCAATACAGTGATCCCAAATCGTACAAAAATATGTCATATAACAAATAATAATATAGCACAACAGGGGTGAAAAGTAGGCAATACCACCAAGGATTCTGGTGAGATCTCCCCAGCAGAGTCGCCACTTTTCTGTAGCGGTGTATTCGTCGCTATATGATCTATCGATTAAACCATAAGCAAGGGATACATTGAAATTTTCGAGTCGCCACCGCACTTTTATTTATCCAAAGGATTGGCTAAAAAGCGAACAAAAGCCTAAGAAGTTTTACACGTAGAAAACTAATAAAAAGATCAGAGAGTCTGGGTAAGGGGTAAATTACGCAATGGGAAGGTGTTAGGCACCCACTACGTCCTAGGTACTCCTAGGGAGCCCTTTTCACACTTGTTGTATTAAATTGTTATTTGTTATGACATAAGTATTGTGCAAACATGATTGGGATGATGAGAAAAGAATGTACAAGTTAGTTACTTTTGTGTTATTGGGTTTGAACGAATGAACCCGCTGCCTACGTACCTTCCATCAAAGGTAAGGATCAAAACGCCGTAGTTCGGCTAAAAGATTTCCAAAAGTTGGTGGATTTGATTTTAAACACAAGCACTGAGGCTTTTCATTATCAATGGGAGAAAACTCGACCAAAAACAACATCCACCATGCGAGGATAGCTTCGACGTACTAGAGGGGTTAGCCCTGTTTTCAGTACGGAAGTCTTACTGTCGACTCACTAAGGATAGGCAAGATTTACATCAACCACAATGATAATTGAAACCTATGGCTAATGCATGAAAAGATTAATGGACAAAGCCAAAACAAGTGAATGGGTGTAGTTAATTGATTGTGATTATGAAAGTGAAGTCAAAGTATGATTAAGATTGATTCAGAGAAGTATTATGAAATGGAGTTTGAAAAAAGTCAAGGACTTGGGGTCCAGGTTTTTAGTTAGAAAACATGAAAATGTTTGCACAATACTTATGTCAAGTTTGAAAAGTAAAGTGTGAAAAAGTCTAGGACATAATGAATGATGAATGGATGAAGATGAGATTGTAAAACTTCTTAGAAGGTTCACTTCTTGAAATCATATAGCAGATGATTCAAGTGTGTCCTTTGGAATAGCAATGGATAATAATAAACAAACAAAGCAAAGAAAGGCGGATACCGGATGCCAATCAATGGTCTTATACCAATCTCCTAAAATAAAACTGGATGTCAGATGCCACTCAATGGACTTACACTAATCTCCTCAAACAAAGAAATAAAAGGCGGATACCGGATACCAATAGATGGATTTACACCAGTCTCCTAAAACAGAAATGGATATCAGATGCCACTCAATGGACTTACACTAATCTCCTCAAAAGAAAAACAAAGATGAGATATGGAAGTCAACTGCCAATCTGTCTGGACTTAGGTTAACTCCACAGATGTTCATAGGAATACCAATGCCACGTTGCAGGGACTTACAGTGGATCCTCACATACAAGAACAAAAGCAACAATATGATCACAGGAAAGCAAATGCCAACTTGCCGGGACTTACAGTTGCAACCTCACATAAACAGAGAAAGCAAATCATGGATGTTAGATGCCAATCTGTCTGGACTTACCCTAACATACACAGTATGATCCTAGGAATACAAATGCCAACTTGCAGGGACTTACAGTTGTATCCTCACATACAAACAAACAAAACAACATGTGATCATAGGAGAGCAAATGCCAACTTGCAGGGACTTACAGTTGCTTCCTCACATACAAGAACAAAAGCAACAATATGATCACAGGAAAGCAAATGCCAACTTGCCGGGACTTACAGTTGCAACCTCACATAAACAGAGAAAGCAAATCATGGATGTTAGATGCCAATCTGTCTGGACTTACCCTAACATACACAGTATGATCCTAGGAATACAAATGCCAACTTGCAGGGACTTACAGTTGTATCCTCACATACAAACAAACAAAACAACATGTGATCATAGGAGAGCAAATGCCAACTTGCAGGGACTTACAGTTGCTTCCTCACATACAATCAAGTAAATGCATCAGGCAAAGATAAGATGAGTGGCCAAGGTGATGGTCTTATACTCACTTCCATATCATAGGAGCAATGGCCAATGGATGGTCTTATACTTGTCCTCAATGGGTAAACAGCAATGATAATGTCACAAAGACAAATGAGATGATTATGCATTGATGAGCAATTAATGATGATGAGTGCACAAAGCATGAAAGCAAACATGTGTATATGAAGCAATCAATCAATCAATCAATATCAAACAGCACACTCTATAGCCAAACAAAGGGGGGCTCACACAAGAGGGTTAGGCACTGAGGCCAACTGGAATAGGGTCAAAGAGTTGCTCTTAACCTTGCCATTGAGAGGCTAAGGTGAAGCAAATGAAAGGAGATGAGGGGTGTGCCTCATTGCTTCTATCCCTGATCAGGGAGAGCATTAGAAAGTGTGGGAGCTCAGAAAGATGGAGCTCTTTCCACATTATTGACTCTATAGATCTTGGGTTTTTATCTCAATGCTTCAACCATGTAATGGGAGCAAAGAGAGGACACACTGAATAGTGGGGGATAGATTACTTATCCCTACCTTCCACCAATTGCCTCAAATGAGGACTTTTCCTGCTTGGGACAATTTAAAACAAACACAGGCATTGCCTCTTAAGGAGGACTTCAGACAGTTTGCCCGGTCAAATAACAGACCGGGTCTCCAGACTACATGAAGAAGAAAGGTTTATACCTCAAAGCAAATGCTAAATAGCAAAGCAAGCAACTAAAGCAACTAAAGTACCTGAAAAAGTCAAACTTATTAGTAAACAAGTCAACAGTTCAAACCAAAAGAAATGGATAAACAACAGTCAACCATAAACAGAGGTGCCAAGGCACAAAGCCAAACTCATATGAGTCACACCTACAAAACAAGGGTTAGCACAATATATAATCCAACTCAATCAAATTTGAATGATCTTTGAGGCATTGGTGCTTAACCTGAAACAATAGCTCAATGGTAAGCTCAAAAGACCACTAGGACTAGCCTAGGGTCAAGGATGAAAGAAAAGGTCAAAACAACAAAGAAAAGTCAACCAAAGTCAAGGTCAAACATTTAGTAAGCAATCACAATTGGGCCCACATTCAAATCATGCATTATTATCATTTCATGAACATTTGAAGTCAAAGTAAGGCAAATGAAAGCTCAAAGAAGTCAACAGAATGACTTGCATCAAAAGTCAACCCAAACAATCTCAAAAATTACCAAATAAATCACATTCAATCCTAACATCTAGCATGGCAAGCATGTAAAATTTCATGGCATTTGGATGAGAGGAAGGCAGTCAATTAAAATCAAGAAGTCAAACCAAATTCAAGCATGCACAATGAAGGTCAACAAACATGGGTCAACTTCAAAAAATCATATCAAATTGAAAACAGATGAGAAATGAATGAGATTAACACCAATGCAAAGCTCAAGATGTCTAGTTATCACATATGAAATTTCATGATCATACAATAAGATATGAGAATTTCACAAAAGATTTGGCATCATGTATCACATAAAGTCAACATTTGACTAGGCAGGGAAGAAAATTCACAATCAAATGGAAAACAGCATGATTAAATCCCAGAAAATTCATACACAAACTAGACATGTAAGAGATCATTCATGCAAAATTTGGGGTCATTTGGATGCCAGGAGACATGTGAACAAAAATCAAGAAAATGCACATCATTGGTGTGACACAAATTGTCACACCCTAGTTCAAAAAATCATAACTAGCAAACCACAAATGATAAATGCACAATCTTTATACCAAAATGAAGATGAATGAGTCTAGTTTCACCACAAAAAATTTCAGGGGCATTCGATACATTATGACAATTTCACAAAAGAAATGGCAAAGGGAGTCAAATGTGCATACATGTTAGGAAACCAATTACCAATTAAAATCCAGCCAATGAAAAATTAATTAAAAATCATAATCAAATACTAGACATCCATGTGAAGATGATGCAAAAATTCTCATGATTTTTGGATTTAATTTGAGAGAGAAATGAATTGTTGAAGTTGGGTGAATAATTGAAGCAACATGAACAAAATGACATGGATTAGTGGGTCAAACCAAAGTCAGCGCATGGCAATTTGGTAATTTCTGCAGTCACTTATCTAAACACTGCGTTTTGGAAAGGGCCACGAAATGTTTTGATTGGTCAGTTCCCAATGGAACAGTGACCGGGCCAATGAGCTTCAAATTTTCTGTTTTTAGAAACCCTTAGGGTTTATGCAGCATGGTAATGTTCATGGTATCACCAACATCAAAACAACATTCGACCAGCATGGCAAACAGCAAGGTAATGGAACAACAATATTCATGCAACATCACACAAACAAAACTCAAACACGACTCATGGAAAATTCTGGACAGCTAGGGTTCATAAACAGGGTATCATCATCATCAACATCTAAACATGAGCAAAAATCAAAGTGCCCAGAATTTAAATGTAAGCATGGCAATAGCATCAGTAAGCATCAAACAGCATAAATCCATCATCAATTTTCCATGAAACACGACAAAGTCCATGAATCAAGCAGAAGAACATCAATCATCAAACATATGGTCATGCATGAAACTTTCCAGAAATGGCTAGGGAGCATATCAATAGAAGCATTGAAGCATGGTGATGACAAATCCAAGCATGGTTTTCAGTATAACACAACATGGAGTGAGATTCGAACAAAAATACATATGAGCGCAAAACTTAAATCTCAGATTTCTTACAACCTAGTCAACCAATTCATATGAGACCAAGTGCATCAGCTTCAGCAGGTTAAGACCTATACTAAACATGTGGTAGTTTGGCAAATGAAGGAAATCGATACTTACTTGATTCTGAAGAAAATCGTAAATCAGTGGTTGTTTGATGCTGTTGTGCTGAAACAGATGAGATTTGTAGCTCCAAATGCTGAATGCTCGAAGACTTTGAACTCAAACATGTCGATTCCAACTCTAAAACACATCTGCCATTGTTGGAGCATGGAAATAACAGAGCTCGAGATGATGTTTACAGCTAGTGCTCCTTCCTTGCAAAGGCCTCCAAATGCTTTGTATGTGAAGGAACAAACCAAAGATGCAAGGGTTCTTTTGAGTTTTTAACAGAAAAATGCAAGTATGCAAAAATGCAAAATGAGAGAGTATGGAATTTCTGTCGTGTGGAGGCTGCTCTCTCTAGGGTTTATTCTGTCAGAAAATGAGCTTTTATATTTCTGTTTTACATTAGCTTAACAGATGCTAATCATGTTTTGCTAAATGAAGTGAAAATGGCCATTTGCTAATTTGTACAAAAGTGGAAAATGGAGGGTGTAGCTGCACGAATTGGGCCCTAAACAGGCTGTAAACAGACCTATACAAATGCTGTTTGTGGTCTGCTCTTGAATTGCTGTACTTGCTTTTACTTAATGAAGCCAATTGTACAATTTGCCAATTTTGCATTTTGGTCCAAAATGATGGTATGATGAAAGCATGAGCATGAATTCAAGCTTGGAGCAAGTTTAAAATACCATACTAAACATTTTCCAATTGGCCAAAATGGGAAAAAGTCAATAAATCAAAAAGTCAATGGTTGGTCAAACTTGAAATGAATAAAGTCAAGGCCAAAAATGCCATTTTGAATGGTAGGGTTTTGGAGGATGATGAATGAATTTTTGGAAAGAGGGTGTTAAATGGAGTGTGTAGGAAAAAATCCCACCAAATTTGGCCAAAGGAATCATGAGATATGCTCATTTGAAGTTCGCAGATTTTTGAAATTGAATTGATCATATCTTGCAAACCACACATGGGATTTGGGAGTTCTTTGACTTTTTGAAAATGGGAGAACCAGATCTTCAACTTTCATGTTGGGCAAAAATTCATTTGAAGCTTGTATCATGATGTAAGTTTAAGATCAAGAAGTTTCCATTTTTGGCAGTTGAAATTACAGGTCCACTTTCTATTTTGGGAAATTTCTGATTTTACTTCAAATTCTTCCATGATGAGGTTTGGCATGATATATGAGGCTTGTATAAGCATGAATGAGCTCCTTCAAATCAATTCTATCCATCAAATCACTGATTAAATCCACTGTTGACCAAGTTTGACTTTCTGTTGACTTTTCTAGGGTTTTGCATGACTGGAGCATTTCTGATGAATTCCAAACCCTAATTCCTTGAGAACTTGATTTCAAATGATGTCCCAAGTTGTATGAACTCTTGATTATGGGTCATGGTGCCCAAATTCTGCAAGAATGGCCACCATCCATTGCTTTGACTGACTGTTGACTGTCTTTGACCTAATTGGCTGATGATTGCTTCAGCTGCAAGTAACAAGGTTAAACTGACAATATTTTTGTACTTTTTGGTTAGTAAACATATGAAAGGCAAAGATATACAGATGCAAAGTATGCTTGGTGATCAAGAACCAACTCACAAGGCAACCAACCCACTAGGAGGGAAGCTAGGGCATGCAATGATCCTTGAGGCCATGATATGATATGATATGGGCCATGAGGGATCTTAGGGCCAAAATTGGGGTCTTACATTATCCCTGCGTTACCATTTATTTTGGTATCCAGGTCGACGTTTCTGTTTCGGTATTCCGGCCGGCTTGCTCCGTACCAGACGGGTTCTTTCTTCAAGATTGTTTCTTTGCCGATGCTGACAGGCATTGTTAATTATTTTCCCATCAGAGTGCAAATTGTTCGTCTGTTCTTGGTATTCAATCACTCTTCATCCTGATCATCTGAAAGTCGAGGCTATTCATATCGACAGGTTCACAGTGGATTGAATAGGGGCAGCTGTAACACCTCAAAATTTTCCCTCCTCTCTTGGGACTAGCTTGAGCATTGCATATCATTTTGTAGGTCATTAGGCATTGCATATTTGCATATCATGTGGTTACATTGAGCAAGTCATCCTCCTAGGTCTTGATCAGAAGATGAAGAGGTTAAGATGCAAGCTAGGGTTTCATTGGATTGATCACTAATCATCTGAGGGTTGGTGATTCAAATTAGGGTTTCATGGTTCCTCAAGGGGGTTGAGCTTCATCTTGGTTGAAATGGTACATCATCATCATGGTCTTGTCATCACCAAGAGATTCCTTATGCTTGATCATATTCCTTGAGATTAAGGTTTTGACCACTGGTCAACCCTAATCATCTGCATTGGGCCAATCAGGGCTTGTCAAGGAGATGAGGTTTTCAATGGATATGGGGATCATCATATGATTATTTTGAGCTTATGGAAGCTAGGGTTTCATCATTGAGCCATTTCATCAGGAGTTTGAGGCTCAAGTTGATCAGTGCATAGCCAGTTCATCTATCAGTCAACAAAAGTCAATTATGGTCAACTGTGCCTGAATTCATGGATTTGGAGGTGGGAGAGGGTTAAAGACACTTCATTCATGTCCAAACAAGTTTCATTTGACATTTCAAACATCAAGAATGAAGAAAATAAAGTCAGATGGAAACTTTCCAAAAATAGAAAGTGACTTGTAATTGAAAACTGCCAAAAATGGAAAGTTTTTCTCCTCAAAATTACATGTCCAAAAATGCTTCAAATGAAATTTTGTTCAACATGAAAGTTGTAGATCTTGCTCTCACCTTTCCAAAAAGTCCATGAACATGAATTTCTCATTTATGGTTGGCAAGTTATGGATTGATCATTGTCCAAAAAAGTTGAACTTCAAGGAGGCATAACTTTCACACCATTTGGCCAATTCATGTGATCCTTTTTTGAGCAAACTCCATTTGACATGCTTTATCATAATCTATCATCACATTTCATCAAAAATCATCATATCAAAAGTCCATTTTTCAAGTGATCGATTTGAATTTTGGTGGGAAAAAAGGCCATTTTGAAAAATACACATGATTTTCACTCCAAACCACTTCCAACAGCCTTAAAACAGAAATTTGGATTTGCTTCAAATGAGTTTCTACTGTTCCATTGGTCACATTTGAAAAAGGGCATTTTTGCCAAATTGCATAACATGTTCATTTGCACTAATCCAATTCATTTTTGCTAATCATGATTAACAGTTGGATTAACAGGTACTATAAGACCTTAATCATAACAGAAAATTGAGATCAACAATCACAATTTCAGATCCAAACAGAAAATTCTCAAAATTCTCTCAAAATTCTTCAACTTCTTCTTTCATTTTTTTGCAATTTCTTCACAAGCCTTGCCAAGATCTTCATCCATTCATCATCTACATGCATTTTGGAAGCTAATTGGAGCAAGAACTAGTGGAATTCAAGCTGAATTTGGGACTGTTAAAGTGAGGTACAACAATGGCAAATGGAGATTTCATCAAGATCGTGCGTAATTGAGCAACAAACCTTGTTCCATTCACCTATCCAAGCATCATAGAAGTTCTGTTTTGGCATTACAAGGCTTACAACACACGAATTCACAACTGTCATCAAATTAAGGTTAGTTTTCGAATGTGAGGATTCATGAAATTAAAGCATGCTTTTGGTAGATCTTCCTTAGTAGAACAAACTGCAGTTGGTTTCATTGAATTTCATCAAGTATTGAATGAGTTATATGGATTGGAAGTTTCATGTGCAAGAATGTTTGCATTCGATTCTCTAAAATTAGGAAGAGTTAGGATTAATGGATGTGATATTCATGATGTGCTTGGAAAGATCTTTCTAGTGATATATGGTTTGTAGGTTTTAGTGAACATTTGTTCTTGAGTTAGGGTTGGATGATGAACACGTTTGAAGGTGTTTAAAAATTTCCAGAAACCTCACTTTGATCCTTATTTCCGCGTTCGCATGGCTGTAAGCTGTTATAACGCTGGCGATTGGACCACGTGTCCTGGCCAGTACAGAAGCGCGCGCGCGTTTTTGAAAGGAGCCTCCCTTCGATCCCGCTCCCAAGCAATTTTCACTTTTGGCTTTGCATTATTTCTCATGATATGCTTCCATGCTCATATGCCATTCAACATGTTTTTTATTTTATTTTTCAACATTAGAAAATTCATAACTTCATAACCATTAGTCCAAATTGATTGAAATTTTTTGCACCATGATCCTTGTAATCTCTAGTATTTTTTGGTGATTTTTGTGGAAATTGTGCACGTGTGGTTTTTGGAATGGCCTAGGGTTTGTTTAGGTGTGTTCTTTCTTGCACATTGCTTGGTATTTTGATCATGAAATGATGATGCTTAATTGGATGGAGCTGAAATTTTGCATGCTTATTCTAGAGACCTTAATGGACATTTTGGCTTAGAGTTTGCTATTTTATCATTCCTGGATTGTGAGATATGATCATTTGAATCTAGGTGTGACAATTTGTGTCACACCATTTCTTGTCTAACTTCATGATTTTTGTTACCATGCCATATGAACTTGAAATGAGCTGAAATTTTGCATGTTGATACTTCTGGATGTTAGGTTCACATGTGAAGTTTTGTAGAATTTTTGGATGTGTTTCCAATTTGATTGAGAATTTCCTTTCTGTTTGACCAAATGTGGACCTTTTGTGAGTCATGTCTTTAAATGTTTTGTGAAATTCTTGATATGTATGGGATGGACTTGAAATTTTGTGGAGTGATTATAGACATCTTGAAGTGTATCTTGGTTTTGGTTTGGTGCATTTATCATGTTCCTACACTGTTTTATGCTTGCTTGAAGTTGATACATGAAATTGTGCCTTGTTTGGACTTGTATGAGCATGACTTGAATTGATGAATTTAATTGACTTGCTTCCCATTGTCCAATTGACTTGAAATTTGGTGTGATTGACATGTTATGAATTCTGTTTAGCCATGAATTTTTGGAGATTTATTGAATTGTTTTGGATGAAGTTTGGATTGATGCATTCTGTTTGGTCCAATGAGCTTCTAGATTGCATGTTTTGCACTATTTCTTTCATGAAATGATCTTGGTGAATGATATGAGCATGAGACCAATTGGACATGATTCTAAATTGATTGAACTTGATTTTTGATAATTTTCATGTTCTGTTTTGGGTTTTTCCTCCCCTTTGGACCCTAGGCTTTGTCCTAGGGTTTTGCTTCTCATGTTTGGATTGTGTTTCAGGACAAAAGGCAAATGGAATGGAGGAAGTAATGCACTTGGTTTGAGTTGCTCATGTGAATGATGTTGATTAACATTAATTTTGTTTTGTAGGTGGTGTCTAATTCATTTGTGTTGAGCATTGGCTTATGCTTTGCTTGATGCATTGTTTGTGTACAGTTAACTTTTAACTTGTCTGTTTAACTGTTTGAGCTGAGTACTGATCATATTGGATTGATTTCAGGTACCTTAGTTGCTATAGTTCATCTGTGAACTTGCTTTTTGTTGTTGCTTGGTTGATTAACCAATAGAGGTAGAACTCCCTAACTCCATGTAGTCTGGAAGACCTAGCCTGTTACTTGGCCAGGCACCTGTCTGAAGTCCTCCTTAAGAGGCAATGTTTGTGCTTGTTTATCTTTGTCCCCAAGCAGGAAAAGACCTTGAATAAGGCAATTGGCAGACACAAGAGATGTGCAATCCATCTTCTGCTCTTTTGTTGAGTCATCCCTTGGCTCACATTACATGTTGATGCCTTGAGGATAGTAACCCAAGATCCTTGTACAGTTGTACAGTTGAGTCAGTCATAAGTGTAGAAGGGTTCCCACTTTCTGGACCCACACTTCTTTGTCTGAAGCTCTCCCTGGCCAGGGATAAGAGCTGTGAGGCACACCCCTCACTTCCTATTTCATCAGCTTCACCCTGACTCTCAATGTCAGGGTTAAGAGCTAACATCACCCTGATACAGTGGGCTTGCTCTTGCAGCCTAATCCTTGTTTGAGCCGCCTCTGTCTGTATATAGTGTGTGCTAACTGTGAATGTTTGCTTTGTTTTGATTGTGCTTGCATGCTTTGCTTTGCCTGGTTAGGATTAGCTTGCTGCTTGTGCAAGTAGATAGAAAACTCAACCTAGGACCATTGTGGAATACATGATAACTATTAGGCTCGAGTCAGTCTCCCTTTTAGTTGGTCATTTCCCAGTCTCTGGTTAGGAGAAAGTTTCTCCCCTGTTGAGGGGAACTACGTTGCCCTGATCCTCATACCAGATGAGGTACGTAGGCAGGAGGTCGCACGAGATCTCTCAGGGCAAACCCTTTTTGTTTTCTTGTGCGTGTTAGGAGATGGATGTAAGCCCAGCAATTGGCATTCCGTATCCTTTTGTTATGTGCTTGGAGTCCGGTATAAGTCCATCAAGTGGCATCTGGTTTCCAGTGTGAGTTTGTTTGGTTCGGAAGCTGATGTAAGTCCAGCTATTGGCGTTCGGGTTCCATGTTTGCCTGTCTTGCGTGTGTTTGTTTCGGCGTGCGTGAGCCGAACTACGGTAGCTCTGATTCTCGTTCCAGACGAGATACGTAGGCATAGGACGCGATGTCCTATCGAGCCCTCTCCTCTCTTTTCCCACTTGTGTTGTCTTCAGTGTGCGTGTGTGATGTTTGTTTTAGCAACCTGTTCTATCTTTTGAGCGTGGATCCCGTCGAGTACGACGGACGTGAGGGGTGCTAATACCTTCCCCTTGCGTAACCGACTCCCGATCCCATTCTCTTTGGTCGCGAGACCATGCTTTTTCCAGGTTTACTTCGAGCGTTTCCTTTCCCTCTTTTGGGATAAATAACGCACGGTGGCGGCTCTGTGTTGTTTTGTTTTAGCCCGCCGGTTGTTTTTCGCGGATGCGACAGCCCCACAGTTGACTTTTCCCAAACTGTCCGATTCCTGATTCCATTGATCAATTGAAGCACCTCTGGCTCAAATGAAGAGCTGATTTTTTTGTATGTAGACCCTTGTGGACATATAGAGGGCCATGGAAAAGTGTTTCACCCAAGGAATAAGAAATAAACTGATTTTATACCAAACCCTAGTTTTAGGGCAAAATTGATCAGGCACTGATTGCACTACTTGCCAATGGATCTTTCTGAGATAATTGTGAGTCTTCCTATGCCAAGATGCCTCTCCAATCATGACATGAATGAGCCCCTTCACTTCCAACCAAACCTTTCCTGTTGCAGATAGCCATGAAACCCTGATTTCTGATTAAATCCAGATGCACACTCTGAGAGCTTTGAATCTTCCACTGATGAACTGAGGACTATAATAAGACATTTGGACCCCCCTGAGACCCTTGAGACTTGTATACTTATAAAATGAAGTCCAATTCTCAATCTTGCTTTGTGTGGGCTCCCTCTGGTTAAGGAGTGGTCAATCAAACCCTGATTTCCAAGTCACTAATGCAGTATGCAATGAGTATGACCTAGTATGATGTCAATGAAATGTGAAACATAATCCCATGCTTCCAGAAAAAATGAAGGGTAAATTTTGGGGTATTAGAGTCTCCCACCTTTAATTCGCCTTATGATCTCGGATACGGATTATAGAAAACAATGTTGGATGTTTCATCTTCGTGCAGATCCATATTTGTCATATGTTGAGGCGGATTGTAGACATGACTAGAAGGTATTGGTGGTGGTTGATCATCATCTTCAATGTCGTTGTTCAGCATCTGATCAACCTCGGTCTCCTCTTCTTCTTCATCAACGATGTCCACTTCTGCTTCTGCTTCTGGGTTGACGTCATCTGACCATTGTGGATCAAATTCACCAGATTCATCCTGACTGGTTATTTGTGACTGCTGAGATGGTATACATGGTTGAAGAGTAATGTACAACTCAATACAATTGCAGCCTGAATGTTCATGACTAACAAACATGTATTCAACATCTTCATCGTCTCGTACCTTTAGGGGGGAAACCTTGCATTGACTATTCTAAAAAATATTGGATTTTGATATGTGATCTTTGACACAATACCCGATCCTATACAGGATTGTATTCGTTTTTTCAAATGCAAGAAGGTTGCATTTCTCTTGATCGTGAGTCTAATGGTATCAGTGTTTCGAAAACAAAAACCATACAACTCAGACTCGTATGTTTCACCGTTGCAGTGAACATTGACACTGTATTTTGGTGAAGATGACATTGTGCAGATGAAAACTATTTTCTTGCTGCAGATGAATGTGAGTGAAGTGTCTTGGATGTTGATAGTAAGACACTTAAATATATGAGTGAAGTGTCTCACATGCTAGCTAGTTCGAAGTGACGTGTCGCACATGCAAGCTACTCCGAAATGACGTGTCGCACATGCAAGCTACTCTGAAATGATGTGTCAACCATGCAAGCTACTAAGAAATGACATGTTCAGCATACAAGAGAGAGGACAACCACGTGTCAGACATGCAGATACACTCCAAATGAATTGGCGCCCCCACTCATTCCTTGCACATGGGCGCCAATTCAAGTGGAGACACCTTATCAAAGCATGCATTCAGACCTCGAAACCAAGCAATCAGACCTAGCTCTTGCATGCATGTTCCTTATGGAGGCGCCAATTTGAATAGCGACCCCTCTTAAAGGTTGTACATGGTCTCCAATTCAAGTGGAGACACTATGCAAGCACAACTTTTCATGCTCCCATCCATTTGCCTATAAATACATGCACTCCATCAACACTTCTTCCACACCATCACTCTCACTACTTCTACAATACTTCTTCTACAATTTCATTTGCAACAACTTCTTGTAGTTTCATCTACACCAACCCCCCGACAAAATGTTTATCCTCACAATGGGCTAATCACATAGAGGAACGGTTGCAAACATCGCAACATATGTAAGTTTTTTCTTTTGTTAACTTTTTATCTTTCATCTTCACCAACCCCCTTTTATTTTAACATACCAACTTAGTCAAGTTTTTTGTTCTTTATTTTATAGGATGTATCAAGGTTCCGAACTCGGGTCCACGAATATGTCCATATGGACCCGATGATTCAACCTTATGTTGAACTCGCCGGTTTTGGTCATATAAGCAAGATTTTGTCTTGGTCCGTAGATAACAAATTCATTCTAGCTTTATGCGAAAGATGGATACCAGAGACACACACATTTTGGTTCCCAACCGGTGAGTGTACCGTGACGTTAGAATACGTCTACATGCTTTTGGGACTGCCCATTGAAGGTAAGGTTGTTAATGGTAAAACCAACTATGCAAATTCAATTTGCATGGATCTCTTGGAGACTGATTTGTTAGATGATAACGCAAGAGGTCAAGGTATACTACTTTCACGCCTTAAGTCGTACTATAATAGTTTATACTTAGATGAGCATTCTACCGAAGATGCTCGAATAATAAAAACTAGGTGTTACATTATGCTGTTAATTGGCTCGTTTTTATTTCCCGAAGGTAGTGGTTCTAGCATGCATATTATGTATTTACCTTTACTTATACATGTAGATAGAATAGGAAGTTACAGTTGGGGATCTGCTTGTCTAGCCTATCTCTATAGCTCCTTGTGCAAAAACTCACACAAAGACACATCTACGTTTTTTGGATGTGATGTTTTGCTCCAAGCATGGGGTTGGTCAAGACTACCGTCCCTAGCACCCGTCAACAACAACCCTTTCACATTTCCGTATGCACAAAAGTAAGTTGTTTAAATTGCTATATCTTTACTTACTTCTTTAAAGATTATTCTCTCTAACTAATATTTTTTGACTTTTTCGTGTAGATGGTCTGCATGTGATATGAGTTACAACAGATGTCCAAGACACTGTATTACTCAGTATCGCAACCTGTTGGATCACCTTCGACCGACAGACGTAAGGAAAATAATTTAATAATTTCGTTATATTTTGTTAACTTCTTCTACCTAGATTATAATCCTATCTTCTTTCACATTTTAGTTCATTTGGCGTCCATACCTTAATTTGGATCATGACCATCAGGTCAACACTGAAGACGCGGCCATATGGACTGCATGCACACCGATAATACGGTTCACAACTGTGGAGATACACAACAGTGATCGTGTGAAGCTGCAGTTCGGTATGCCCCAAAACATCCAAAATCTCTTAGCTAGCCTATGAGAATGACATATGCGCAAAGTTAACGACCAATGAAACTTCAATCCATGGTAAAGCTTCGCAAGATCGGAGTGTCTCAAATGGAAGCACCGTCATGACCATGTGTTAACTGACGCAGTCATGTCAACTGAAGAAAAACCAAGTCGTACTTATATGGCTTGGTACAGATCGGTTGGTTTTCAGTTCATCGTCGAGGATATGTACTTGTACGACCCACACCAGATGACTTACACACCTGACACCTCAACATCGAACCCCCAACAACAGTGTCAGACCAGATACACACAACCCTCTGTCCGTCAAACGTTTCGTTCAACCAACACACAAACATACAACCAAAACATACCATACACCCAACCTCAATACCAAGAGCATACCCCATACCACCACCAACAAATTGACCATCAACCTGAGACTCAACATCGCTTCACACCCACCACATCACCCTACCAAAGTCGCCTAAGCTAGAACACCCAACGATCATTCAACACCAAGCGCCCCTCCTCCTACCATAGCCAAAAAGCCCAAACCTCACAAAACTAAAACATCCAACAACCTTATCTCTACCAAACACCCCAACAACCTTTCCAACCTTTCCTCGATGCATCATTCACACCCATGTCTCCCTTCAACCGTCCCGGTCACCCATCAATGAGTCAACCACAACCCAACTTCTCTGGCATGGGTTATGAGCTCAGCTACGGCGGTACACCATCAATGCATACTGAAGACTATGCCGACTTGTCTGACTACCTCAACAGGCCTTCTCCTGTAGTTGGAAGTGACGCTCCTGGCCCCTTAGATGCTCAAACACCGGTACCGAATCATCAACGTGGGTTAGGGCCACGTGTTAGGGTAGCTAGAGGATGTGGGGCCGGAGGTCGGTTAGGTGATCCCGGTCATCACCATTAGGTTTATTTATGTAAACGGCAAATTTTATTAATATCAATTGGTCCTATATCAAATTTATCTATCACGTATACCATTTACCAAAAAAAATATCATTTTACACTAAGGCTCCAATTGAATTGACGTCTCCTCTTAAGTACAACACAGGGGCGCCAACCCAATTGGCTAGGGCACCTGCCCTAGGCAATCCAATTGGCGCCTACATTCAAGTATTTAAGAGGAGTCACCAATTGAATTGGCGCCTCCTCCTAAAAGTGGGGTAGTTTGGGATTTTTTTGAAACCAGAGGTATTTTGGGAATTTCCTTGAAAAAGTGGGTTATTTTTGTAAAAAAATCCTAAAACTTAAGCTTTCAAAAGTTTATTTTTAAAATAGAAGGATTAAAATTTAAATTTTTTAATTAAAAAAAAGAGACTAAAAATACATTTAAATATGTATGTTAAAAAAGTTATTTGATATTGGTTATCTTTTTATTAAGTTATAGTTTATAGTTTTTATTGATAAGCTATTTGAAATATTTCAAAAAAATTGATTTTGTTTTTTCGGATGTCTAGTAGGAAATCATCGTCATCTTTCGAATATGCGTTCTATTGATCAATTAACCATGATATGCTAGTTGATGCTTCCATAATTTCACAATCGACCTCCTCCTCGAGGGTTAATAAGTTTTGATCGTCAATTATTAACTGCATGCCCATGAGACTTCTTTTAGATGCTTTTTCAGATACTTCATGAATGACTTCTTATGTGGTATGACCTTTAAATTTTCCTTATAAGAAATCAAGGGCTAAGCTAGTCATTATATTGTACCATTAGCTCGATCAAAGACGATTAATTGTCTAGCGTATTTATCAAATCAAAAAATGATATCTTTTTCTCGCCCTAGTTATGGATTTTAGTAATTAAATGTGGAGTTTTATTTATCTTTTGTATAGATCAACATTGTCATACGGTGAACTGGACTTTTTGTGTTTTGCTTCGGAAAGCAAATGTCGCGGTTATCAAGAGTCGCCACCGACTTTTCTTTTATCCAATAAGGAAAGGTGGAAAAGAATAGGAAAGACCTTTAGATTTTTAGGTTCGGGAGGTACATTATACAAAGGGAAGGTGTTAGCACCCTTTGTATCCATGGTTATCCATGGGCTCTTAATTGCTCAATCATTTATGTTTTTCTAGCTTGAAAAAGTGTTTGAGAAATGTGTAGGAAATGTTTTGAAAAGGAGAATTTAACTTTGTAATGATTCTTGTATGAATGTATACAAAGTGGTTATCTCGTTTAGTTTTGAAAGTCGTTTAGAAAAATATAACTCGGCAATGATCCTAGTACGAATGTATGCCAAGTGGTGATTTTCTAAAAAAATGATGTTTTGAAATGTGTGAGGTGTGAAAAGTATTTTAGGTTATGAATAAGCAATTAAGAGTTATACCTATCCGAGGTCTTTACGGGCATTTCCTATCCTTATGAGGGTAAAACTGTCCTTACTATTGAGAAGTAAGTAGTTTTATCCTTTGGATGTAAAAGGGTCATCGTAGGGTCATCGATTGGTCATTGAAGGCAACAGTTTTGAGGATACCTTAGCATTCGAGGGGACTATCATCATTTAACCGTAGGCTACACCGAAGGGTCATCGAGGGACGAAGGCAACATTCGAGGGACTATGATGATTTAATCGAAGGGTCTTTGCTAAGTGTATCCCCATATTCGCGGGACATGACCATAATACCGTAATCGTAGGGTAACAGAGAGAGATCCAAGATCACTTATTTAAAGGCAGAATTTTATAATTAATTAGATGGCCGTAGTCAATTAGATAATTAGGTCCACGTTAAAATTGATGAAATCAATACATTAAAATCAGCTAGGTAATTTAGGATGAATCTCCACATTAAAATTAAGTAATTTAGAATCCATCTCCATAAGGGTATCCCACACATAAGGTGGAATACCTAGCCGGCCGTTTCCTCGGGAATATGTAAGCCTTTACACAATTCAGCACACGGGTTAGAACATCGAGATAAAGTACAATTGAAAATTGCACCAAAAAGTAAACACAACAGTCATAAGGTCAGGCCAAATAATGCAGAATTATCATAAACCTTGATTAGATAAACATAAGGCAGAACAGACAAGAAACAAAACAGCCACTGTCCCGTTCGCTCCTGCTTCGCCTAGCGAAGGATTAGCGAGTGCTCGCTACAGGCTCGCTTAGCGATGTGCCAGCGAGCGGCTACGGGTTTTGAGTTTGGTAGCAGCATGATCTCCGGAACCCTGAACTTTATGGCATTTAATTACAGGCATAGCATGGACAAACATTCAGGATAGTCAGGCATACTTAAATTCACATGTGAAATCAAATTACATATCCGAAAATTTAATCATGATGCCTTATGTATGTAGAGATTATCGATTAAAAGCATAAAACATTAGTAATACGCAAACCTGTTTGTAACTGAGCTGCGATGTTGAAGGGATTGACCACTCTTGGTATCGGACGGAGTTGGGCGGCGGTAACTTCGATGCGGAAGAGCGGCCTTCAGGGTTTCTTTACTCGGAATTCTCTAAGTCCGTCTCCAGGGTTTCTATGCCAGGGTTTCCGTCCGTCTTCGTCTGTCCATTTTCGTGACTGAAGCTTGGCTATTTATAATGCTCTGGTTGTGACCTAATGGGCTCAGGATGAAGCCCGAAAATTTTGATGTTCGCAAGCTTCGCTAGGCGAAGGAGTTGCTCGCCTAGCGAGCAAGCTAGTTTGGGCTTTTTCTGGATTTGGTGCTTCGTTGGGGCGAGTGTCATGACGAAGGGTTCGCTAGGCGAAGGAATTGCTCACCTAGCGAGCAAGCTAGTTTGGCCCTTTTTCTGGGTTTGGCCACCTGTGAGCTGGGTCTTTGTTCCTTTGGGGATCAGTGCCTTGCAGAATAAGTTGGAGTGCTTCGAGGAATGTTTTGCAAGATTAATGGGCAAATTTTGGGGTATGACAAACATTTATATTGTCTTCTCTTTTATTTTTGGGTGAGGCGGCCACATGAGATGTGTTTGGCTTAGCCTTCTCGTTCACTACCCATAGTCCTTCAAGAATGTTGGCTAGAGGTTTCACCATCCTTTGAGCCTTCAGTTCTTTGTTGTCTTTAATGACTATCTCAAGAGAAGCTAGCCTTCCTCCAAGGTAATTAAAGCTACCCTCTTATTTTCTCCAAGCACATGCTTTTACTCAATTATGGGCAAGTCTGACTTCGAGTCTCTTTGAATGGTCGTGTGATCATGCCCCTCGGCATTGAGGTGGGAATCCTAGACGGTCGGGAATTTTGTATAATAATAAATTGTTTCACTAAGCATTAAGTGTGTTATTCTATCATATGTGGATTACCAATTACAACTATCAATCATTGAAACTAACACAATGGACATCTTATCAAACAAGGATTCAACTGACCTAATTTTATGCCTTCATACTTGCTTCCCCCTTTGCTTATCCCTCCCAGGCATTTTGAAGCTTGTATGCTATAAGAAAGATACCATAGTTATATTTGTGGTTAGGAATGGATCAATATCAATAACCATCTATGTTATCCCCCGTCAATCAACTTCAACATGTCCTCTTTGATGACCTTTTAAAGGCCCCTTCAAAAAATAATGCAATTAGTCATTGTATGGTTGTATGAATCGTACCTTTTGCCTTTGATTTCATATGATGAAGGAATTTTATGACCATCTAATAGTCAAAATTTCTTATATTTAAGCATGTGAAAAAATATATGTCAAAGACATATTATATTCTACTTTCTAATGAAGTGGTGGGCAAGACACAAACAATGTTGCTCTTTTAGGATCCCAACTGCTATTATATATGTATTGTCATTAAATGACATATCATTGTTAGATTCCTCTGTATCAACGATAAGGCCTGGTGCAGGTATCTTCCTCAACTAGCACATTTATTCTCTCTTTCATGGATAAATTGCTCAATATATGATGATATGAAAGCAAATTCATTTAGATTATGACAAGTCTCTCCAATCAGTTTCTCTTTTAGTTGTGTGTGAACATCGTTTATGGCTATTGATGCATTTCAGCGTGAAAAAACCATACTAAACATTTTCCAACTTTCTTTCTAAACCTCTCAAGGAAGTCTCCTCCTGATTCATATACATGTTAATTCAATTTCATCAGACCAATTATCATTACTTAAGGTCGGGTCCAATAAAACATGTCATTGAAATAACTTTCCATCTTGACCCAAGTTTGTATCGAGTTTGGTGGGATAGAAGAATACCACAATAACATTCTTTTTGTCAACAATAAAAGAAGCAACTATATATTTTAGAACTTATTATGATTTTCCTCACCATATTGTGTAATAAATCTCTCAATATGCTCCATAGTTGAGTTGTCATCTTCCCCATAAAAAGTAGTGAAGTCTGAAATCTTATAACCTCTAGGCATATACATGGGTTTAAGTTGGATCCCAAAGTTCCTATTGATTATATAAGCTATGAGGTTAGGATCCAACAACATTTTTCTAGAAGGTCCATTCTTGGCTAAAATTGACGGGTCTCACACACTATAATTAGGTTTTTGGAAATTTTGTTGGAATTTAACATGGGAACATGGGGGGGGGGGGGGGGGGGGGTTCTTTATGGATTCTTTTTGCTTACTTATACATTATTTATATTATGAGTTCCAAATACCACCAATATGTTACCTTGGCCAGCATTGGTTCTATTTCAAGGCAAATATGTCTCCAACTCTTCCTATTAGTATATTAGTTAGCAAGCATGATTTCATGCAATTCAGCTTGAAAGGGGGTTCAAACTAAAATCTTAACTGAGAAAGCTCCTATTCATCCTTAAATATGTCACCACAAGTTGATATTTCAGGATTTTCTCTTGAAGTTCCATTAGTATTGCATTTAATCCAATCATGGCTAGGAAAACACAAATTAACTTGTTTGATTCTAGGTGCGGGATATAACACCCTAAACCCCGACTCATAATTAAAAGGATAAAAATCCTTATTTTAGGATGCTACTCAAACACACATGCATATTTTACAAATGTTTTCAAAACTCGCAGCGGAACTCAAATAAATAACATAAACTTCAATTATCTCACCAAATTGAAATACTTAATTAAAGTAACATAATCCAACGGTTAACTCAAAGAAAAATAAAATGCCCAGTTCCAGATGTTACATATCAGGGTATATAAACCAACTAAGTAGCGATAAAACGATAAAATAAACAAAGAAAAGCTCAAAGGCCATCTTCCAACTCATATCAACACCTACTCCTCCTGAGTATATGTACAACAATATACAGAACAACACAAAACAAACAAGAAAGGGGTGAGAATACGCTCAAATATATTAACGGTGTAAGAGAATGCAATGGTAGCTTAAATTACACAATCAACAACACACATTCAATTACACATCAACACAACAATCCAATTCACATAGCCTTTATGTATGCAATGTGACTCACAGCTCGACTTTATGCATCTGATACTAATTTGGACACCAGAGGTTTGTTACTGATCTCATACACTCAACAATTGTTCCTCATCGAACCGGGTCCCCACTTCTAAACCCTGAGTCCCTACTTATGAACCTCAGACGATGGCTGGTCCCCACTTCTGAACTAATGACTCGCCTCTTTCAACACACCGAAGCAAACGATGTATGACATACAAAGTATTGCAACAACAACATTTATGGTTACATTTCTAAGCATAAACAACATATAATAAATCATTCACAGTAGTCCCCACTTCTGAACTACTCACCTCAACACAACATATATAATTATATTCACAACACATGATTATACCTACAATCCACAACTGATACACATAAGTATAATTCACCACATACAATTATGCAAATTAATCCAATTATTACTTCATCATCATAATAATTCACCTTAATTAATTAATTACACCAAATAACCAAAAATAGTAGTCAAACATCAATCACACGAGAAAACATCATAAAAAACTGGACTTGTTGCTAAAAAACGATCTCTGGCAGCCCATCAACACCCCCTTCATAATTTGTCACCTCGGTAACGACTGGCGGGAGAATTCTTGCCTGGAGACCATGATAGTCTCTCTGTCACCCTAATGACGACCGTCAGCCAACCCAGATGCATGACGAGCAGCCTGTCGCGCTCGTGACGACCGTCACGCTAGTGTAGAAAGCAATTTCTGTATTTTTTTGCCATGGGAGCTCATTCAAAGCTTTGATTTCTACCTCTAACACCCTAAATCGCACAAAAATTAATTGATACATATTATATAGGGATTAACTCACCATATACTCATCAATTAAAATCCAATTTCATTAATTAATCAAGAATTCAATAATATGTTCATAAACTAATTACACAACCATGGTAGGGATAACAACCATATCCATACTCATTTAACATACACAAAAATCAGTAATACTCATAGCACGAATTTCTACATCAAACATGGTAAATAGCATGGATTTCACATAGTCGTCATCAAGCTCATAAAACACAATAATGGCGAGAAAAACATAGAGAAGAGTGAGGACCCCTCTCTACCCTTCATGCAATACACCTATATTCAAGTAGTCCCCCACCTGAATTTCCAGCAACAAACATTTAAGATCTTTGGCTATGGTGCTCTTTCCCTTCAAGAGCCTCTTAGGTTTACCTCTTTTCCTCAATTCCCAAGCTTCTACGTATCATATAAAAAGCCCCCCTCACATTTTCTATATATTTAACATGATTTCTGAATTTAGTAATTACACCTTAGCCCCAACTCCTTTCTAATTATCACCATTTTATTCCACCTTTCTATTAATTCCAATTTCCACCTACTCTTTCACAACTTGTTATTTTCTATTATTTTAATCACTTAAAATTAACTAATAGTTATAGTAAATTCCCACCACTCTCCATAATTCTCCCCAAAATACCCACAATTGCCAAATAGCCATATGACACACATTATCACCAAAATAAACAATTAAAAAAAATTTAAATCACGTAAATAATTAAATAAAAGCGACAAAAATTCAATTAAATAAATTAATTTAATTCAGGGTGTGTCACACCCCGATTTTGACCCTAAATCGCCGATTCAATACATTCATCATAATTGTTGCATCTCTACATAATATAACATGCATTCCATACCGCATAATGCCTAAAGTACCAGTCAAAATAAATTTTTGAATCTACAGACAGATCAGTTGAATCAATTCTCAAATGTGTGTCAAATCAGTGGGCGAGAAATTTTAAAATCGAGCTTCCAGACATCAGTTTTATTAATTTATGTTTTATGTAGTTTAACCTAGTGCGCTCGTTTTATTTTTCTGCTACTTTTTCGGTCACATTTTGATTCGCCTGAGCGTTTTAACCGATCATTTTTTATTTCAAAATTTGACAAAAGTCTGTATGTTTTCGAGAAGTTTATATTGCGCTGATAATTATGGTGCATTCATTTTAATTTTTTGGACATTTTTGCGCCCAATTTTTATTCATTTTTGATCCGTTTATTTTCGTTTTCTAGTCAAATTAATCGAGACAATTATTTAGAATTAATCATGTTTTTAGTTTGAATTTTGATTGTGTTATTTATTTTTAATTTATTTTTGAAATCTTATTCAATAATTAATTTTTGTAAAGAAAAATCAAGAAACAAAAATATCATTCGCCCTCCCATTAGAAAGTGGACACGCGTCCACCACAAAAGAGAAGAGGCTAAAAAGTCACATGAGTATTCCTCCTCATTTTCATGCTTGACAACTGGCCTCCCATAAGCAGAAAATTCATTCGCTACAAGATAAAAGATTGAGATTTCCTTCCACACACGAAAAAAAGGATACCTAACGTCTCTCTTAGTCCTCCAACAATAAAGGACACATGTCACCATTTGAAGAAGGGGATATAACGAAATGTGAGTGGAAAAGGGGAACCATTTGGCCCCTTACACGTGACAGCACTGAGGCATTTGAAAAAGAAGAAAAAAAATGCTCCCTCTCCACTCATATGGGGTCCGTTGAAGAAAACCTATTGTGACCATTTCACAAAATTCCACCAATCTTCTTCAACCTCCTTACAACTCCCATCATCTCCATTTTTCTGAAAGAAAAAAATTTGCTTACTCACCACCCTCGATAACCCTTCTTTTCAGCCACCTCCCCACCTTGATTCAGCTCCAACAACATTTCTCCCACCGCCGACTCCTTTCTTTCGTCCATCAGCATACAACCCTAAACACAACTTCAAACGCAACTCACACGCATATGCTCCGCCAACTATTAAAACACATGAATCGACATAAATCCACCGCTACACCTTTTCCTTGACATCAAAAACAACCAAGCAGACCCTTTTCATCATCTCAAACATCCTCTTAAGCATCATCATCAAACGTCACCCATAAACAACCGTGACAATTCCAACCGTCGAGCTTCCTTCATGTTCACCATTCACTGTCGTTGCCGGAAACAATACTCATCCATCGAGTCCACCAGTGCTCTTTCTGAAAGCTCTAAAACTTGGATTTCCTAGTTTCTCATGGTCAGGCCCAACATGATTCAGTTCTCTCACAACACATTGAATCATGTTACAAGATTTTGCTTTGCCGTTGCAATCAGGTTCCCTTCTAAGAAGGTATTGAAAATTCATGTTGCTGCTTGTTTTGTTTCACCCTTATTTTTTCATGTTCTTTCCCATTTTTTTAGCTAATCCAATGATTTTCTTTCTGATTTTTTTAATGCCTACTTATTATTTGTGGCATTGTCTTTACCATTCAATTTTTGTTTCTATTTTTCTCACTTATTTTCCCCCGATTATGATCGTTGCAAAAGTGCCCCATGAACGTTTTAAAAAAATGTGATACTTGTTGGATTTTTGCTTGGTTTCTTTGATTTTTTTTCATGGTTAAGCATTAGACTTTGATCTACGGATTCGACACTTCCCATGTCATTATTCCACTGATTATTTTATCGATATATTGATGGTATTTCGCCGTATTTTGACTCGTCGCATACGATATTTCCATTATTGTCAATATGCACAAACCGACTTTGAGCATATTACCTAGGGTTTTGCTTGCACCCCTCAATTTCATTTTTGCCTTGCACGTTCTTGCGTTATGTGACTTTGATTCGGATGCTTGCATCCCGATTTTAATCCGTGCATGTTTCAAATTTATTTATTTCAATTTAATTTTTGAACGTTTTGTGAATATAACTTGTGTGTTGCTATTTTCTTCACATGGCTTACTTTTGGGTCTTCTTACAATCAGACCATCCTCTTGCACCTACACTTATTCATTGTTGTTTGTTGATTGGGCTCGATTTAATCGTTTCACTATCATGAATCCCAATTCGACAAATGTACCCCCACTTCCATGACGTGTAATATTTTTTATCGCTTTACTTTTTATATACTTTGATTAGCTAGTTACTAACACAAGAATAAAACCAACCATTTCTTTAAAAAATCAAAAAAATAAAGACTCGATCCAACATCGAGTATTTTCTCAATAAACAAATTAATCAATTCCTTTCTATCCCATCTTATTTCAAACCATGTCATGCAAACTTTTTCGCAATTGTTAATCAAATGTTTGATCCAACGTTAAGTCATTTTCTCAATGAAACTCAAAAATACTTAATGCCTATTAAACACTTTTTTAATAAAGATGGTGTTCCAGGAGGAGTAAGTTGGGATATAATCACACACTCTTTTAGATGGTCACTAAGTTCAGGGCTTAAATATTCACCACCTCGATCTGATAGAAGGGTTTAATATTCTTGCCTAGTTGATTTTGTACTTCATTTTTGAATTCTTTGAACTTTTCAAAGGATTCTGACTTGTGTTTCATTGGATACACATAACCATATTTACTGTAATCATCACTAAATATGATGAAGTACTATAAACCTCATATGGCTTGTGTGTTCAATGATCCATGTACATCAGTATGTATGAGGGCCAAAAGATCATTAACCCTCTTATTATCTGTCCTTATCTGTGTGGCCTTATAGATTCTCGTAACGTTGACAATTATACTAAATCACACATTTAACATAATAAAGAGTGAGTGATATATAGAAACATATCACTACTATCCAAGTTCTGAAAATGTCATGTGATTTGACAAAAGCTTTTCGTGATAATATTATTATGTAAAATTACCCTTTTTCCCTTATGCCTATATTGAACACAAAACATAAATTGTGTCACCCTTGTCCAATTCAATATTGGGCCTTTAGACATTTATCATGTTACACATGATAGGAAAGTTCCATCTAGGTCACTCATGTCCCTCAACATGCTTTGTGGAGTACTCATCAAATGTCTTTATGGTCATTCAGTTACAGACAATGTTTGATCAACAATGAAGTACTTTACTCCACATCTAAGGTCCATAGTGGTTTTAGGTCAAAGGGTGATATACACCACTATCACTATAAGAATAACTTATTAAACTTTGCATAACATTCTATGTAGTATTCTCATAGCGACTCAATCCAATATAAATATTACTCCTAATATTCAGACTTATGTCAAGAATCGAGAACTCTTTATCCATGATCCATGAGATGTGATCATTAGTCTATCCATATAATAGTTTCAATGCTTCAATGTTATCCAAATTCACAATAAAACTTGACTACATATGCTTTAAGAATAATGTCCTTATGTTTAATGAGATCTCATGATTAAGTCACACTTAACATCTCATTAAATAGACAATATATTCTAGAGACTTTATTATTTTGGAAAATCAAACATAATAAAGAAATGCCTTTGGAAAAATTACACCAGAGGTCCTTTAAGTTATTTTTTTATAACATGTTAATTCTTTAAGTTTATTTTGTAATAATTTGGTCAATTATGGTGATTTCTACATCCTTTTTTTATCACATTTTGAACATTTAAAAATGTGTGACAGTTGTATTTCTGATTTCACTTCATCATTTTCATACCGTTCAAAATAATTGCATCCATAATTAACACATTCACTCTGTTAAAAAAGGGTAACGGTGCACACATTTGATAACTTAAAGGACCAAGTTGTTACAAAAAATATACTTAAAGGACTAACCTGCTACACAAAAATATCTTAAGGAACTTTGGTGTAATTTTACCTAAATAATTTGATACAAGTATCAAGTTATGACAAAACTATTGGCCTCTAGGGCTTAGACTAACACTTGAGACATTATTATTTTACCTCAAGACAAAAATACAGTGGGATTTCAATGGCTTTATACAGTGAAAGTTGGAACAAATGGTTAGATCGATCGTACCAAAGCCCGTTTGGTTGCAAAAGGATACACACAAATATTTGGTGTTGATTATGGTGACACTTTTTCTCCGGTGGCCAAGATCAGTTCAGTCAGCCTTTTTCTTGTAATGATTGTAATTCATCATTGACCGCTTCATCAGCTGGACATTAAAAATATCTTTTTACGTAGAGAAATGGAGGAGGAAGTTTATATGGATCAACCTCAAACTTGTACTATTCTTGGAAATTCTAGACTTGTTTGTCAGCTTCGTCGTTTTCTTTATGGACTGAAACAATTCCCATGTGCTTGGTTTGGTCGCTTCAGTTATACTTTGATACAATTTGGTATGACTAGATATGAAGCAGATCACTCAATTTTCTTCTTTCATCCCTCCACTGGTTGGTGCATCTTTCTTGTGGTATATGGTAATTACATTCTTATCACTAGAGACAATACAAAGGGTATCTAGCGTCTTAAAACTCATCTTTTCAAAAAATTCAGACAAAAGACTTGGGTCCATTTAAATACTTCTTAGGTATTGAAGTTTCCAAATCCTCACCAGACATTTCAATCAATCAACACAAGTATATATTATACATTCCTAGTTAAATGGGTATGCTTGTTTGTCGTCCTCTCGATACTCCTATGGATCCCAACATTAAGCTTCTTCTGGGTAAGGGGGGCCATTGGAAGACCTAGGAAGGTATCAACGACTTATGGGTAGACTCAACTATCTTATAACCACCATACCTGATATTACATTTGTGGTGAGCATTGTGAGCCAATTTCTAAATGCTTATTGTGATAGTCATTGGGATGCAATCATTCGAATTCTTAGATTGACCTTCAACAATGATAAGTAACTCAGTTGCATCAGGATGATAATGTAATGGTACACTTTCATTTATACCTAAATCTGCTCTTATTCTAGAGATGCCAAGTCCATTAAGACTAGGTAATTTATCAACATTTACAAAGGTATTTTAGTTTAGTGTGATTTGAATCAAACATTTTTGTGATTCAAATTAGAGTGATATGATTCAAATCATGAAATTTGTGATTCAATCATGAAAACTAGAAAACGATCTTTAAGCTCATTGTAAGTATGATTCGAGTAAAGTGAATAGTGTGATTTAGATCACACTACCAAAATCTCATTTTTGCAAAATTTCAAGTAATTTTTTAGATTATAGTATAGTCATAACTTGAACCATTCTCAAATATAAATCTTGATCCAAAAATGCAATAAATTTACTTAAAGCATATTGTTTAAAGTATAATCACACACTTTGATTTATGGATGCTAACAATGGATTTAAAAATCAACTATGAAGATGTGCAATCGATGAGATGACTTAATATCTAAATAAACAAAACCAAAATCTTAATAGGCAAGCAATAAATACTTTTACCTATGAGGCAGAGACATGCAACATGCAAATTCAATGAAGATAGTTTTAATCGTCCGCCTTACATAAAGCACAACACGCACCATTCCAGATATTCACTCATTCATACACTTAAACTATTTTCTCAATTATTCACTAACTTAGGTGTTGGAGTTCTAATCTTGCAGGTCCACTCCGATATACTAGAAGCTCACTCCACTTAATTGGAACTCAAGTTCATTTGATCTTTACTTGTCTATGGTTCCTGTATTGATCATTGGCGTCGTTTTTAGGAACCGACTTCTAAAGTTCAAGTAACTTTCCACAGAGAGACTCCACCTCTTTGCCATGATCTCAAATCACTGATCTTATCTCTTTCAAAGCATTGATCCCTTCCTTGTTAAGTTTTTTGTTCTAGCCCAAGCTATCATGGTAGCATCGAAAGAAACTACTTTGACCATCACACATAATACCATTGTCATGTTAACTCTGATCTTAGTTACTTCCCATACTGTTCCAATGATGTAAAATATAGCACCTCCAAAAGTTGGAAAAGAAACCTTCCAAGTTATTCCAACCTTTCAACCTTCCCTACATCCAGTCAAAGGCCAAGCTTCAAAGCAACACTCATCACAACCTATAATTCTTGGACATGAAATGCTCCACAATCTCCGATAGTTGCAAGCTAGTTTAAATGCATAAGAGGCAAACAATCTTCCAAACAATGTATACAACCTAGTACAACAACATAATTTGTACTCCATCGTTGAAAGAATACTTCAGATTGAAGAAAACGTGTAGTTCACTTCACCTAGAGATAATTCATTAGAAAATAAATCACATATAATTTTAAAAAGAAAATAAGTTATATTAATTAAATGGAATAATGTCATAGTTAAATGAATATATATATATATATATATATATATATATATATATATATATATATATATATATATATATATATATATATATATATATATATATTATATATATATATATATATATATATATATATATATATATATATATATATATATATATATATATATGGATTAAAAACATAAATGGACAATATTTTGGTTTGAATGATTTTCTTTTTAAAAATATAAACTTATAATTAGAAATTGAAGCTCTTAAGGTAGAATATGAAAAAGTAGAAAATGGAAAGAAATAGTGTTTTTAATAAATGTCTCATTAGAAAATAAATTACATATAATTTTAAAAAGAAAATAAGTTATATTAATTAAATGGAATAATGTCATAGTTAAATATATATGTATCTTTGGATTAAAAACATAAAAGGACAAGACTTTGGTTTGAAAGATTTTCTTCTTAAAATATAAACTTATAATTAGAAATTGAAGCTCTTAATGTAGAATATGAAAAAGTAGAAAATGGAGAGAAATAGTGTTTTTAGAAAATCTCTCATTAGAAAATAAATCACATATAATTTTAAAAAGAAAATAAGTTATATTAATTAAATGGAATAATGTCATAGTTAAATGAATAAATATAGATCTTTGGATTAAAAACATAAAACTACAAGTTTTGGTGCTAAAATAAACTTTAATATATGGTGTCAAGAATTCTGAATATATATATATATATATATATATATATATATATATATATATATATATATATATATATATATATATATATATATATATATATATATATATATATATATATATATATATATATTATATATATATATATATATATATATATATATATATATATATATATATATATATATATATATATATATATATATATATATATATATATATATATATATATATATATATATTTAAAATACTAAGTTATTTTAAAAATATAATAATTATAATTATTTTTTTTGGATATAGTTAAAACTCATATACGTAGTTTATTTAGATATTTATGCTACATATAAATAAGAGAATGACTAAATATTTTATTTTATTCAATAAAAAAATAATATTTACTATTATTACTATTATAGTTAATAGTTTATTGATGTTTATTTTTATGGAATATTTTTAAAAAGTATTTATTTTTAATACATATCATGATGATGTAAAAAAGAGTTATCTTCATAATGTAAATTAGAATGATTTTTTTAAAATCATAAACTTATATTTAAAAAATGAATCTCTAAATATAGAATAGAAAAAAAACAGTAAAAACGGGAGACAAAATAGTGTTTTTAAAAATATCTCATTAAAAATAAATCATATTTTGGCACCAATGTTTAGTGTTTACTAGAAAGTGTACCGGTGTATTGATTAGATAAAATAAATTGTATTGATTAAATAAAATAATATTATAGTTAAATGAATAAACATAAACATTTTGATTAATAAGAATAAAAGAAAAAATTTGATGTCAAAATAAATTTTTATTTTAAAAATTTATAAAGTAATGCAAACGGATGATAGTGATGAATTGAAAGTGTAAATCTTTTACATTGTGTATAATAATTAATCCCTATTGATAAAGGGTTTAATTAAAATATACTGTCAGTGATAGTAATTAATCCTTATTGATAAATGATTTAATTGAAATACACTGACAGTGTAAAATGATTTTATACCGTCAATCTATAAAGTAATGCAAACGGATGATGATTTGACTTTTATTTTTAAAATCTATAAAGTAATGCAAACGGGTGATGATGATGAATTGACAGTGTAAATTTTTTTACACTGACAGTGCATAATAATTAATCCCTTGATAAAACTCTAACCACACGTCTAATTATTCTCAATAAAATTTATAATAATTGATAATTGTGTTTTTCTTGTTTTATATCTATGATGATATGGTAGATTTTTGGGATTAAAATTTTTAAGAAGAATTCTTTTAAGTTAAATTGCATTCCAGAAATAGAAATATTAAACAGAGTCATTTTTAAAGATATATAAGATAAATTATTTTACATGATCCATAATTTGACATTCACATTATTAAATTGTAATTAAATAATATCTTACAAAATACCGTTGTGACGTTTAAACTGTCACAAAAATAGGGCTCATGTTAAAGTTAAATGTGATAATCGGCTACAAGACTTTTGATAACTCAATACAGTTTTGACATTAAGAATTGATGACATGCATTTTATTAGTAAAATACATTGATATAAAGAATCTATTCCCTTACATTATTGAAAATGAAAATCAATATAAAAACATGGAAAAATAACGTAGCATAAGTTTATTAAAATAAAAGTAAGCAATACTAGTTCTTTCCGCCAAACACAGCCTTGAGCTTCTGAATCTGTCCTACATCAAGTAGAGTAGTCTTTGAAAGTACATCAGTTGATAAATCATTGCCAAATAAGAGCAAATCAAGTGTTTGCACACTAGGATCTGAGCTACTAAAAGCTGCAAAAGCAACAGCTTTTTTAGCACCAGTGTTTACCAGAAAATGCAACTGTCCTTTAGGAACAGCTATAACATCACCAGGTTTAGCATCTTTCAAAAACACTTTTGTTGGTGTAATAAATCCAACGTTCAATTCACCTTCAACAATGATAATTATTTCAGTCGCATCAGGATGAGAGTGTAATGGTACACTTCCATTTACACCTATATCTGCTCTTACCGTAGAGATACCAAGTCCATTAAGACCCGGTAATTTATCGACATTTACAAAGGTTATTCCAGTATTGAAGTTTTTTGTTGCATTTCCAGGTACAAAGCCAGAGAAGACGAAATCATCGACTGTTACATCTTTTTCTGACTTGCATTGATATCCTAGAGAAGTTTTTGGAAGTGATAAATCTGCTACACAGAAATCATTGTTAACAGAAGTACTGTTAGGTATATATGATAAGAGAAGAGCAACAGAAAAAAGAATAACGTGAATAAACCTCATCTTTTAAAATTGGATGTGGGATAAGAAAATAATGAAATTTGTTTGTTATTTATAGTGATATTCTTACAATTTGGGGATGAATGGAATATATCGATATTAACAGTAAAATTAATTACGGTTTACAAATTCTATAAAGAGATTTTTTTTCCGGAAATAATCTATTTTCTATAATAATTAAAATACTATCACATTAGTAAAATTTATTTTAAATAGTTATAATCGTAAAATTTGTAAAAATAACATTTTTTCCGGAAATAATCTATTTTCTATAATAATTAAAATACTATCACAATAGTAAAATTTATTTTAAATAGTTATAATCGTAAAATTTGTAAAAATAACATTTTTTTCCAGATATGCAGGTTGATAAATCAACCGAGTAATAATTTCACAAACTTCAATATTTTTAATCAAATGAAAGTATAAATGATAACTCATTATTGTGTTTTAATTTAAAATTGTCACAATAGTAGAACTTGCAAAATAATTTTTTTTCGAACATACATATGAAAAAACCAACCAAAATAATAATTTCACTTTCTTCAATATTTTTAATCAAATGAAAATATAAGTAATAAATATAGAGATTAATTGAAATACACTATCAGTCTAAAGGGATTTTACACCATCACCTAATTATAGACGTTGGATATTAAAAGAAGTTTGACTTTTATTTTAAAAATCTATAAAGTAATACAAACGGGTGATGGTGATGAACCGACAGTGTAAAACTTTTTACACTGACAGTGTATAGTAATTAATCTCATAAATATATATTGTGACCGTTTTAAACGTTATTTTCTTTTGAGAATATTGTTACCTAATAAATAAACAATATTTATCTTTTTTAAAAATAATATTACGTATATCACAATAAAAATATTGGTGCCTATATCACAAAAGAAAACTCAGTTCTAATTTCTCATTTTAAATAAATCACATTATTTATTTATTACTTAACTTTTTTTTTGATAAAAATATTGAAGAAAGTGAAGTTATCACTAATATTTTAATTTGGTTGATTTATTTATTTTCAAGTTTAAATTTTTATTTTTATTTTTATTTTTATATTTTCAAGTTCTTCTATTGTGACAAATTTAAATTAAAACACATAATTGATTGATCACATATATTTTATTTGATTATAAATATTGAAGAATGTGAAATTATTACCTATATTTTAATTTTAATGATTTAATAATTTGCAAATTTGGTTATTTTTATTTTTTTAGCAAATTCTACTATTATTACCATTTAAAATAAATCATACTATTGTGGTAATATATTCTAATAATTATAAAAAATAAAAATAATTTTTGAAAGATTTTCTTTTTATGGAACGTTTAAATATTGAGCATAATAAACATAAAATTAGTAATGTTCTATTTATATTAAATTTATAAATTTAAGCATTAATTAACTCTTACGATTGATATCGATAGTTCTTAGTAAATTTATATTGTTTTTCAATGATAGATCATCAATATGAGATGTCAAGTAAGTAATTAAAAATATCCTTTTGATTGTGCAAAATAAACTTTAGTCGTTGATTGTCGGTGTAAAATATATTCACGGTGCACCATCTAAGTTTGAAGGATAACCATAAGGTATTGTCAATTCATTTAACCGACAAACCACTTTAACTTCTTGGGAAGTTAGACTATAAGTATCCTTGGGTTTTAATAATTTTCTATTCGGTTGAGGCTTCAACTCCAACTCTTTTCGATTACACCAAATTTCCATGTTTTTTCTAGCCTTCTCATTATCTTTTATTTTGCCTTGAACATCTATCACTCTATTAAATATATTATCAAAAAAATTCTTCTCGATATACATAACATTAAGATTATGTCGTAACAAATTATCTTTCTAATATGGGAAATATACTTCTTTTTGTCCAATTGCTGCGAACTCGGTTCCATACTTCACCTGGTGACAATCGACGAGGAGGCAAATCTGTTATTCACTCATATTTTTTGAAATCATTATTGTTTCTTCTATAGACATAATGTTCAGGTAGGAATCTGTGGTGACAGTCAAACCCCGAACTCCCCCTCCCCCTTTTTCAACGTAAACGCCTTGGTGTATTCCATGCAATGAGGAAGACCCATTTTGCCATGTGTACCCCAACCAGACAACATGCTATATCCGGGAAAGTCTTTATAGTCCACATTAAGGCAACTCAGAAAGAAAAGTTTTTTTATAAGATCATTCTCCAATCTACAACCTCTTTAAATTATCAATTAAAGATTGTAAATATACATTGATTCTGGATTTTGGACTCGATGGTCCTAGAATGAGGCAAGTCAAAAATATGTATGGTTTTGTCATGCATATCTCAAGAGAGAGGTTGTAAGGGGTTACAATAACTGGCCAACAAGAATATCCATTTCCTGACGCTTGGACATATGGAGTAAAACCATAAGAGCATAATCCAAGCCTCATATTTCTAGGTTCTGTAGCAAAATCAATATGTATTCGATCAAAGTGCTTTCATGCCTCACAATCAGATGGATGTCGCATAGTGCAAGAACTTGTTTTGTTTGTATGATTCCATGTCATTTGACTTGCATTGTGCATTGAAGCAAACATTCTTTTTAACCTTGGTATTATCGAAAGATAAAACATGGACTTTACTACTAAATATTTTTGCTTACAATTAATGGCTTTATTGCGAACTTTATATCTTGGACTCTTACAGAACTTACATTCCTCCAACGCTCCATCATTAGTACCAAACTCATTGTCATAAAACAACATGGACCCACTAATATAACAATTAATCTTTCTTACTTCTAAACCCAACTTCAACACCAACCTCTTTGCATCATAAAAACTTGCAGGTAAGTTGTCTTTCGTAGGAGTTGCGTCCATCATCATTTTTGCGAAGAATTCCAAACACTAATCAGGAACATTCCAATATGACTTGGCGACCAATAATCTCACACACATTGATAATTTTGAGTTTGATGATCCCGCAAACAACGACGTATTCATTTCTTTCAACAACAGATAAAATATTTGCGCTTCCTCATTCGACAACTCTTCCCCATCAAAATCTTCAGGTTCATCATAGGTCACATTCACCTCAAAAGCACCACCAACCATCTCATCAACCAGATTAAAGTGTTCATCATATTCCATACGTGATCGGCTACTTGAAGCATGCGTATTAATAGTCTCTGGTACATTACTCGGTGGTTCTTCTCCATTATATGTCCAAACCCAATAATTTTCAATGAAACCCCTTATCTTCAAATGACATTCTACTTCTTCTGGATCACTAATTATAGATCTACATTCACATTTAAGACAATGACATCTTACTCCTCCTTCGCTTTTACAACATTATTGAGCAAATGCCCAAGTGATAAATTCTTTAACTCATTCCTCAAATTTTGGTTTAAGTCCACGTCTTCCAGAATACATCCTATCGTACATCCAACAACAATGTACTGATAGTATTTCATACTTCACGTTTGTACAACCATCCTATTTAATAAATAATATATTATATATACTCATTTAATATATTAACTACAAATAAATTGCATACTATTTTGTTTTTAATAAACTTATATAATATATTCTTTAAGATAAACACATTATTTTATTTTTGTTTTAAATAAACAGATAATATTTTATGCTTTTAATAAATAACTATTATGATCAATTAAAAGAAAACATATATCACATATAACATATAATATGCATAATAACCATATATTCTATTTTAAAAACTTATATAATAGATTCATACTATTTTGTTTTTAATAAGCTTATATAATATATTCTTTAAGATAAACATATTATTCTGTTTTTGTTTTCAATAAACATATAATAAATATATAATATTTTATGTTTTTAGTAAATAAATATTATGTTCTAATTTTATGAAAACATATATTAACACATATAACATATAGTACACATAATAACCATATATTCAATTTTTTAAATTAAATATTATGTTTTAAAAAATAATTATTTCATACTATTTTGTTTTTAATAAACATATTATTCTTTTAATAAACATATAATATAACTATTACATACTATTTTGTTTTAAATAAACATATATAATATATTATGTTTTTAATAAATATGTTGTTTAAAAAAAATATTATTCTGTTTCTAAAAAAATAAATAATATATTATTCTGTTTTTCAAATAAATGTATAATGTATTCTATTTTATTTATATTTTGGTTATACATATATAATATATTTTGTTTTAATTATATATTATAAAAAATACAAATATAATATTTTATGTTTTTAAAAATTAATATATATGTTTATAATATATTCTGTTTTTATAAAAATAAACAAAAATAATATTTTGTTGTTTTAAAAAATATATCTAATATAGTATTCTGTTTTTTTAAATATATAATATATTACGTTTTTAATTATATTTTGTTTATACATATATATTATCTGTTTTTTAATTATAGATTATAAAAATAAAAATAAAAATAAAATATATTCTATTTTTAATAAAAATATATATTCTATTTTTAATAAATCAATATTCTGTTTTTAATTAAAATATAATATATTTTATTTTTAAAAAATAATATATCCTATTTTAATTAAAAATATAATAAATCCAGTTTTCAATATATCTATATATTTTATTTTAATAGTATATTATAAAAATACAAAATATTTTCGATTTTATTAAATTAATATTTTATATTTTTGGATTAAGAAACTTTATATATCAAAAATCTAGAAGAAAAAACATAAATATATTAAAAACAACAACCAACAACCAAAAAAATAATCTATACTACCAGCAACCAACAACTTAATGATTTTATATATTAAAATCTAAAGAAAAAAATATAATAGCTAAAATACATCAATGAAGAAGCAACAAATTTTGCAGAATCTTTGAGTCTTGATAAAGCTCTTAGTCTTGATGAAGGTCTATAATATTGAGAAAAAAATTAATTAATAATTAAAAAAAGAAAAATCAACAAGATAATTAACATGAATAAAACAAAAATCAACAAGAAAAATTAATATCTTCAACTGAAATTGAAAGAAGGTAGAAATTTAAAATCAAATGGGATTTTAATATGAAGAAATGGGTGAAAAAAATGGGGGTGAAGTTTGGAATGTTGCTGGAAATGGGAGAAAGGAGGAAGAGAAAAAATTGAGAAAAAATAAAGACATGAAACTATGAAAATCTATCGCGATCCTACATTGCGAATTTCAATCAAACAATGTATGTTGTAGCAAATAACAAATGACATAACAATAACTAAAAGATTACATGAAACTATGAAAAGAAAACAAGAAGGGTTGTTTATCTATGTATCATAAATAAACAAATGGTTGTTATAAGTCCCCCCATTTTTCAGTTCAGTCAATTATTACAACATGTCACAAACATACAAAAACCTACAAGTTATAAATCAATCATAAGCGTTAGAAACGCAAGTTGAGTTATAAATATATTGAAATGAAAAAAGGTAAAATAAAGCTAAAGGATTAACTCACCATTAGGCGCCCTTGAGCCGCCTTTAGAAGGGAAAGTAGTCGTGGGTAGTTGTTGTGTACAAGCCCTATGGTTAAAGCAACAATTGTTAGACTATGATTTAAAACTTGGATGCGTTCCAATAAAGTACGATAGTACTATTGCGATAAGCTCACTAAGAATTTGGTACTCCATTCATGATCTAAACACATTGAGATCTCATAAATTTTCTTAATGATCATGTCAAAAAAAGATGTTGTTTTTTAATACGTTGACAATAAAAATCAGCTTGAAGATATTTTTACAAAACCATTATCATTGGAACCTTTTCACAAGATCTGTATGGAATCAGGAATCTTGGATTCCACGTGTTTTAAATAAATCGATACCTCTGTTTAGTTTAATTTGCTATGTATGTTTTGTTTTCACTAAGACCATATTGTTTTGCAAATCATAGTCTCACGGATTACATTGGTATGTCTTTATAACTCTTACATCCGATTTTATATCATTATATATATATATATATATATATATATAATATATATATATATATATATATATATATATTATATATATATATATATATATATATATATATATATATATATATATATATATATATATATATGTTTGTTTTTTATATGTTCATTGGTTTGCTTATTACCTTCTTTATTTTACTCATTCATCTCTAGAATGTTTTTTATTATTCTTATTTGTATTTAAGTCTTTTTAAATGTGTGTTGCTAATTATGTGCATTTAAACATTCATATACTTGTTCATGCATTATTTAATATTCCTTACATGAAAGTTTTGATCACTCATATTTTGTTGAATGTTGTTGCATGTCTATTTTTCATTTTATTGCATGTAACACATCTATCTTCGTGTTTTCTATCCGATCTTTATTGTTATATACTCTTCTTAGTTGTTTAACTCATGTTTTTATGTGAAATTATTCGCTTGTGTTTGAATATCTAGTTTTAGACTCATTTCGATCTATCTATTTTTGATATTTTCAAAGTGGGGGAAGTTATAATGTGAGTCTAGAATTGTTTTATGAGTTTTATGTTGTGTTGTTTGTGTGTAATGTTTGAGAGGGAGCACAAGAGTTTATTTGCTATGGCTTAAAGTCGACTCAATTCCAAGTGAAAGTTTGCCAAACATCAAAAGGGGGAGGTTGAAGTTGTGTGTCGCTAATGTATTCAGGGGGGAGAACCCCAATATAGTTTTGTTGTTTGTCTTATCGCTTTCGTTTCATTTATTATTGTTTATTAAGTCTGCTTCATAATTGCACGTCTCTAAATCAAGTTTTGAATCAATTCATTTTTAGCATGCGTAATTTAATTGTTATATTTAAGTTTGATCATGATGATTTTAGTCAATTGGTTGAGTTAGTGGAATAAGAACCATATGTGTTATTGGTTCAAGTTAGGTGGAAAGAGAAATCTCACAATATTTTAAAAAACATAAAAATTTGAGATTTCATGTGCATGACTCGAATCATGTACATATCATGACTCGAATCAAATTGAGTAGAGGAAATAGATGATTTTCAAACTCTGTGGCTCGAATCACAATTTTAACTTAATTCTAATCAGGAAACTTTATGACTCGGATCACACTTGATTCGAATCAGACAAATTTGGTCATCCTCTGCCTCATTTGATTTGAATCACACTTGATACCTAACTCAAATCACACTAATTTTCTCAAATTTTTTTGGCTATGTCCAAATTGACTAGAATCAAGCTTTAAACCTGATTTGGATCATGACCCTTTGTGACTTGAATCGAGGATAGAAGGTGACTTGAATCACATAAAATTGGGTCAATTTCTTTATGAGATCTTGTTTCACTCTACTTGCTCACTTAACTCAAATTATAAAATGTTCTTAACTCGAATATAACTAAAGTTTTCAACCATTGTTGTGTTTAATCTCAAGAACTTATGAATTCATTTTTTCATCTCATTTAAAAAAAATCATAATCTACATTGTTACTTTGTGAAATTAAAACCCCCTCATTTTGAAAACCAAAAAACTCTTACAAACAATTTTTTTTTCATCTTTAACCTCTAGTTTGATTTCAGATATTAGTTATGGAGATTTACAATTGTTGAGGATGACGTGTTTTGAAATTAATCGTTCTTGAAGATTTGGTAAATATTTCCAGGAAGATTGCAAGATTGAGGTTGCTGTCATTGGTAGTGACAAATTCTATTGAAAAGAATGAGGTTCTTCTCTCTAGTTGACCTTGGTAGTGACTGTGTGGATATTACGAACAAGGTTGAGTTCTTCTCAATATTCAGACAGTTCACCGCTTAAGAAATTGGTGGGGTCAAGGGGTGATTGTCACACACGAAGACTATGAACAAATTCGAGAAACTAAAAGATTCAAGAAGCGAGAATCGAGTAAACATTTCACATAAGACTTTTGCACTAAGTTGTATACAAGTCAATATCCAAATATGAGACTTATTTTTCTCAACATTATTTTGGATTAGTGATTGTATGAACTCTTGCAATATTTATCAAAACATAGTTGAAGAGAACAAATTCCAATGGGAAACCATCGAAGAGTGGAGTAGGCTCCTACGAGGACGATAGAGCTGAACCACTATATATCTCAATGTATTCTCTCTCTCTCTCTCTCTCTCTCTCTCTCTTTCTCTCTCTCTCTCTCTCTCTCTCTCTCTCTCACACACACACAGACACACACACACACATACACACACACACACACACACTACTCTTTCATTTCAATTTTCATGGGATATTGCATGCTTAGGTTATCAATTCTTAGTGTAGTTTATTGTTTATTTCAGTTGGTAGAAATGTATTATGTAAGGTTAAGTTTTGTTAGAATTGGTACCTAGTTCAGCTTTAGTTTTGATTAAAATCTGGAAAACTACTCTTATTATATTCGAGTATTAATTGAATCATTGTACATGACACATCTTGTGTGATCTACAATTACTCAATTAATCATTGTCTTTGAACAATCTTTGAGATTTGTAAATTGTGTTTTTGTCAACATGGTTGAATTTTAATACAAGCATAAGATATTTATTTCCGCTTTAAGACTTTCGCGCATTTTTGAAAAACCTCTGATATTCTATTTTTAGAAAATCGGTCGAATTTTTTAATAAGGGCCTATTTATCCCATCTAGACCGTTCCTCTTTTCCATATTCTCATCCAACAAGAAATACTTTGATCATATACATCCTGAATTTACTACAGAACTCAGAAATGTCAAACTCAAATTGTACTCTGATGGTTACACTCCATATGTCCAAGCGTCCGCAATTGCATATTCTTGTTGTCTAGTTATCGTTACCCATTACAACCTCCCCCTGAGATGTGCATGACAAAACCTTACATATTTTTTAATTGCTTCATTCCAGGATCGTCGAGTCCAAGAGCAGAAATTGATGTGTATTTTTAACCTTTAATTGATGATTGAAAGAGTTTGCAGATTAGAGACCCAACTTATGATATATTACACAAACAAAAGTTTACTATGTGAGCTATTTTGATGTGGGCTATTAACGAATTTCTAGAATATGACATGTTATCTGGTTAGGGTACGCAAGGTAAAATGGGAATGTCCCCATTACATGGATTACACAAAGGCATTTACATTGAAAAAAGAAGGGAAACGTTTGTGGTTTGACTGTCACTGTAGATTCCTACCTAAAAACCATGTATTAAGACGAAACAAGAATGATTTCAAAAGAGGTGAATAAGTAACAGATCCACCTCCCCCTCTATTGTCACCGCCTGAAGTATGAAATAGAGTTTATGAACTACCAAAATTCACAGATTATGGAAAAGCATGCATAATTCAAAGATACGGGGAAAAACACAAATGGACAAAAAAGTATTTTTTAGGACCTTCCATATTGGAAAGATGATTTGTTGCGACATAATCTTGATGTTATGCATATTGATAAGAATTTTTTTGTTAATATATTTAACACAGGGATGGATGTTTAAGGCAAAACAAAAGATAATGAGAAGGCTAGAATGGACATGAAACTTTTGTGTAATAGAAAAAACTTGGAGTTAAAGCCTCAACCGAATGGAAACTTATTAGGTTTTTTATTAATGTGCCTGAAAAGATTTCAGATCCTACTCCTATGTATCTCCAGGTGTGATAGAGAACTCAAGGTTACGTAGTTCTTCATAGCAAAGAACTGTTTCTTAGTTGCTTTTATGGAGTGATGCTTTAGACATATCGAGTGGTTAAACCTTTGCTTGCTGCTCACTCTTGGAGGCAGAAGCCTTTCTTTATTTCACGTCGACATTGATAAAGCATACTCATTTCTGAAAATGTTTTTGAAGTCACGCGAGGGCGGAAAACAAGTTTGATTTGGTTGAGTATGTTTTTAAGAGGATGACGAAAGCTCGAGCAATATGGCGTGCGGCAATCGTTCGCTTATCTGATGAGTAGTAAGGCGTGCACCTCCAATTCCTTTTTCGTGCAATTTAGCATTTTGAAATTGTTTGTGGAAGTCAAATATTTGCATTAGTGAGGCGAGCGCCTCCCACTTGCTTATTTGAGGAATAATGAGGTGTGTGCCACCCATTCCTTTATACAAGTTTGATTAGAGTATTTTTATCGGAAGACAGAAATTCGAGCAATATGGTGAACGCCAATCATTCAATTATTCAAGGAACAATGATGCGGGCACTTTCCATCCCCTTTTCATCTGAAGTTTAATTAAGAAACGAAAACTTAGAGTTACCTTGATTCGGGAAAAGACTTGACGTTGGATCAATCATGTTTTATGTTGCAAGATGAATTGTGAAAATGGTTTGAAGTGAAAATTGCTCGACATTGGATCAAGCACTATTTTTATTCTTTTTGAAAGCGGTTGATTTTACGTAACAAGAATAAAATAAAGGAAAGTGGTAAAATTATAATATGTCACGGATACGAGGATACTTTTTTTCGAATGAGGATATAATAAAGCGATTAAAATACAAGCCTGTTAAACAAGTAAACAAGTGAATGATCATTTAATCAATTAATTAAAAATTGATTAAACCAATTAATTAAGCTAATAAAAATTAGTTAGCAAAGTTAATCAATCTTAATTAACATAGCCAACTAATTAAAACAAGATTTACTTAATTGATTAAATGTAAACAACAAGAGATCAACGTAAGAAGGCCCAAGAGAAAGCCAAAGGACCAACAGCAAACCGAAATCTCGAGTAATGAATCTAACTCTAAGCTAATTTAAAATGGATTCATGTATGAATCACTCTATAAGAAATTGAGCAAAATATGATATTACAAAGTCGAATTTGCAACACATTGAGAAATCCAGTAACTCGATAAACTATATACAATATTTACAGCGGAAAAATAAACTAAAACTTAAAATATTGAATTTAGCTTTAACCTAACTTAAGGTAGATTCATGTAGGAATCACTCTATAAGAAACCAAACAACGAAATTTATGCATCCAAAATGATTTTTGAAAGCTAAATTAGATTTAAACTCCGAAATTGCAACACAATAAAAGACAACATCAACCAAATCATTTTACAATATTACAGGCTTATTTACAATGATAAAAAATAAACAGCAAAATCCAACTAGAGTCCATAATCAAATTACGTCAAATGTAAGGATCATTCAGATCCGATTTAATCAATACAATAGCGCAGCAAAACAGAATGTTAATCGATGGACATAATATCATAGGGATCAAAACACACTAATCCAAGAACAAAATGGAAATTTATTTAATCAATAAACAAAAACTAGCTATTAAAAATTGAATACATTAAAACAAAACTTAACAAATAAAAATATTAAAATATTATTACAATTAAAACAGAAAATTACAATAAATGAAATAATGGTCCAAATAGAAACATTAACCCTACTGATAAAAACCCATAAAAGAAAATGATAAAAAAAATAAAAAATAAAATGAAACAAAAAGGAAAGGAAGTTACGATGGTGGATCTGAGGTGGTACGATGGTTTTTGGCCGGAGGTTATATGATGGTGGTGTGGTTAGGCAAAAGGTGGAAGAGAGGTTGCAGCGCCAACAGTTTTTGCGATTGCCGGAAAAAAGAGAATGAGGTTGAGTCGTTGGTGATGAAGAGGAAAATGTAAGGGTGGATCGATGGATAAATGGAATGATGAAGAAAGAGGTAGTGCAAGTTTAAGGAGGTGAAGGGTGAGCTCGGTTATGGTGGTTTTCAAGTGGAATTTGTGGGTGTCCGGTCGATTACAGTGTGGTGATGAGACAAGTGAGGGAGAGCGGATTGTAAAGTGTTTGTTGAAGGAGTTGTGTGGTGTCGTTTGGTGTAGTGGAGGTGTATTGGTGAAGCTTGTTATGTGCACCACGTGAGGTGGTTCTCTGGTCGGTGTCAGAGGGAATATTATGGTGGTTATGGTGAAGGAACAACCAAGGTAGAGTAGTTGTAGATGAAGAGGGTGCGGCTGGAAAGAAGAAGGGGATAAGCTCAAAGAAGAAGAGTGAGAATTAAAAAAAAAAAGAAATAAGAAAAGAAGTGTTCTTCTGGTTTTCATCATCAGGCCAACCTTTTCCTCTTTTCTTTGAAAAATGAATTTAACAATAAAAAAACTTCTCTCTTAGCACCGCGTGGAATTGTTTTCGTTAGAATTTTTAATGAATACCAACAATACCCTTTCTTTGTGATTTTAAAGTGAAAATGAATTAAAACAAATTAGTCAAATAAATTTTAAACAATTTCAAATAATCAAAATAATATCAGAAAAACTACCCAGTAAATTCTATTCATTTTTTGTGAACACCTTGACGAAAAAAGAAAAAAATATTAAAATGAATAAAAATATGGCGTAAAAGTGTCAGGAAAAATAAAATGAATGCACTGAAATAATTTGTGCGAAATAAAATTCTGAAAAACAGACAGGTTTTGATCAAATTTTGAAGTAAAAAATATCCAATTGAAAAGGCTTAGGTTGATCGATTTGCGAACGCAAATGAGATTGAAAAAAAACGAGCATGTCAGGATGAACTGTGCGAATCGTAGATCAATAAAACTGACATCTGCAGGCCCGATCTTAAAATTTTTTCCCAGGTAATTTTATATTCATTTTAGAATTGATTCAACTGATCTGTCTGTAAAATCGAAATTTTATTCTGGTCGACGTTTTTGATATTATGTGTGATAAAATACATGCTATGATATGCATATGATGCATGTATTGATTTATTGATCGAAAGTCAAATTAGGGTATGACAATGTTACCAAAAGAAGTCAATTTACCTTATTATTCTTCCATCTTCCTAGCCGTCATTCTAAAATGATGAATGTGCATTGACTGACCTGAAAATAATTGTAATCTGGTCATGTTCATGTCTTGATTAGTTGCGTTGAAGTTAAACCATACCTTGAGTAAGTATACTAAGTACATATTTAGTTTAAATACATTGAATATAAAACTTATTACCTTCTAAATTACATATATTGTGTTTCGATATAGGGCCTTCAATACCTACTATTTTTAAAATATTGGTGAACAAGCAACTACCAGTTACATACATGCCTATCTTCCATCATGGTTCAAGCAACAATTGGCATGCAATCTTGCACCAACTCCGGAACACTCAATTTGAGAAACTTGTCTGAAGACCCTGTTCAATGTGCAAATTAATGGCATACATACTTTGCGAATATGTATAAATTTCACATTCCTACATAGACAAAAAGGAAAAAAAATCATAAACAATGAAATATTCATAAAGAAGTTATAGATGGCGGTGAAGACGACTTCTATGGCGTCCTTACACATATTTACGACTTGGTATACAATTATGTGGACTAGGAAAATAAATTTGTCTTGTTTTATTGTGATTGGTATGATCCGTCTGTTAGAGGCACAAAATAGATAAAAATACATAACATTGTTAAGATGTGAAGGGATTGAAGGGACAAACAGTATGACCCTTTCATAATGGTACATACTATAAAGCAAGTTTATTATGTTATTTATCTTTCAATTCAACGATGTAAGCGAGGCTAGTATGTTGTAATCAAATCAAAACTATTAGGTCATATTGAAAATGAAGATCTTATGGAAGACATGGCTTACCAAGATGATAAAATTTCACAAATTAACGATGTGATTGAAGTTAAATTGTCATACCCCGATTTTGGTCCTGAATTTTTTTCCATTTTTTGTTTGGCACTTGGCCTAAAGTTCATTTGCATACATTCATTCCCAAATCCATATTTTGTGATAAACATTGGTTATTATCTAGCTTTTTTATCATGGTGCTTTGTGATTACAAAATGGATTTTAGTTATTTGACTTTTTTAATTTTTCAATTTTAATTTAATTTCAAAGTAAATCTAATTCCAAATTTCGAATTAATCTTAATTGTTTTTTTTACTAATTATTCAAACTCTAATTGATTTTTATTTTCGAATAAATGTTAGAATTGATATCAAAGTAATTTTAACAAATTATAGACTAATTTGATTTTAATTGGTTTTATTGGTTTTTTTGGATTTTAAATTGACATTTAGATGAGTTTTAGACTATTTCAAAATAATCCCTATCCATTTCTACAACCACAAATTCATTTCATTACTTTAGAATAACCATGTCAAAAAATAATAAAATAATAATAACAAAGCAAAATCTCACAAACATGATCCATTTTCCATCCATAGTGCATTTCAAATCAAAATAGTACATACTCATTTCATAACATTCAGTAATATTTAACTTTCAAACATCTCCAAACTCATTTTCATACATACATTTTCATGTAACATTCAAGCATAACAATGCATCACATCCATATCCATTTCTAAATTCATTTCTAAAATCCATATCCATTTCCATAAGCTACAAAGTCATGCTCCAAATTACATTTCACAACATTTTCTCACAAGTACATCATATTACATAAATCCTACAAATACAATCTTAATGAACAATCAAAACTCCATCAAGAATCTAAATTCCAGCATTCCAATAATTCATTCCAAAAAAAGAGTTCAACAACACATCAATATCATGACAAAAGGTTTCAACATTCCTAATAGAACCTCCAACCAGCTAACTCTAATTCATTCCAAAATAATGTTGCAAATATGAAAAATTCTGCTGAGTTTTCTTCCTGTACTGAATTTCTAAAGACTGCAACCGTCAAAAATAACAAGGGGTACTGGCTGATGGTCATGTGTCGTGGGCTTGTGAGGCATTTTCGAAGCATCGTGCAGAAGAGTTGACCTCATTCCGAGCTCTACATTGGTGTTGGACATTATTCATGATCAACCTTTGGAATCATGGTCTTCTTAATGCCTGCATAATGAACAACTGCAGTTCAATATTAGAGCACTCCAAAAAACAAGGGATCGAATACCGTCACAAATGGAAGACAAATTGACTCAATCGGACAATGTAACAATCAATCTTCTGTGGATTTCATTTTACCGGTACAGCACATCAAATCGTTTCTCCTCAGGATGTTTACTTGATTGCTTGAACACATCTTCTTAACATATCGCACTCGAGATCGCCAGGCACGTTGAGACTGCATTTTGTGTATGGCGTCAAAGAACTCATCAGAATGTGCCATGATCTAAAATTCTGCATAAGCATCAAATGCGGTAATTATGCATAAATTCGGCAATGCTGCAATATACGTGAAAGGAAGGGTTAGAAACCAGGGAGTTTACCATTTTTCTATGCCTTGGATGTCCCTGGACCAATTTATCGTCAAGTCACGCAGCAGACCTCAAACCGGTATGTTTTGTCAACCTACAAGCATAAGCAAGGCACACTCCTGGAACCTTCACCAATCAGCTTCAAACTTCCTTTAGTGAGCCCCGTCTTCTCATCCTCACCGATCCAGAACCCCGTAAACAACTAAACAAGAAATTTGATCATCTGGTTCTTGGTCCTGCTGCTGGCCAAGGCTTGTCAAACCGTTTGCAATGCCAAGGATCAAAAGCTCTCAATAGGACCCATTCTTCAAATGACAGATTAGGTGTAGATGGAAGTATTACATTTGTAACTGTCTTTACTATTTATAATTCTTCTCTTGATAGAGTAGATGATAAATCATCAAAAACAGTTGTTGGCAACACTTCATATAATAAGATGGGCAGGTCAATGGCTGTGTTGAATGTCTTCATTCAGGTAGTAATGCCCCAGAGCGACTTGATTATTCTCACAGACCCAGTTTTTGACCTTTCAGTGCACAGAAATAGGGTCTCTCTATATCCCATACAAGGTGAATATTCAAGAGATAAGTTGATGCTTCAAAGGATCAGGTCTTACATTACCTTTTAGAAACAAGACTTTACAAGCTTTCTCAGAATCCAAGGGATATCACTCACTACATCTTCACTGATTCTGATATAGCAGTGGTTGATGATTTAGGGCATATTTTTTCGTGACCATCCTAATTTTCATATGGCTCTGACCTTCAGGAACAACAAGGGTCAGCCTTTGAATTCGGGACTCATTGCAGTAAGGGGTACTTCTGATGGAATTTTAAGGGCAAGGCAAACCTACAACCTTGAGTAACACACGGATCATTAAGGCATGATTGAAACGATCCCAAAGTTTCACTGCAGTAAAAAAAAACTTTAAATTAGTCAAAGAGGTAGAATTTCAGAAAAATCCCCAAATTGGAATTAAGACAAAAATGAAGAAGAAAGTTTGAGCTCAGATTACCTGTTCCAAATCTAGCATCAAATAGGACAAGCTCGATTCTGAGCACGAAAAGCGCTTCTGGAAATTTCCCCTTTTGAACTCCACCAGACCAAACCTGAAAACCCTAATTCGTGAGGGATAAATAATGAGTTGAGAACACGAAATAAGGAGGCGGAATTGAAAACTTGAAAGCAAATCAAAAACCTAATCCTAAGATAAAAGAAAACCAGCATTCGAAGAAGTGGAGGGAAGATTCAAGCATTACCTGAGCTCGCCGTCACCGTCGAAGGTGAGCCCTTTTAACAGCCTTTGCCTCTGTTTTCATGGAGAGTGAGGTTTGAGGAAGGTTGGGGACGCGAGAGCAAAGAGAGACGCAGCGTGAGAGTGACACAATTGAGTGAGATTGTGAGAGAAGTGAGCATTGATGAGCGAGGTTGAGCGATTGAGAGAGATGTTGAGAGTTGAGAGAGAGCGATTTTGAGATCGAGAGAGGTTTGGAGCTCGTGAGATTGTGAGAGACGCGATTGAAAGAGGATTTTGGTGAGAGAAATGTGAGGTTTGGTGTGAGTGAGATTGTGAGTGTTGATGAGCGTTTTCGAGAGCAGAGAGAGATTTCATTAAGGGCGTTTTTTGTGAAGCAGATGGGGAGAACGAGGACGATGAAACTGCTACTCTGTTTCCTTTTCTTTTTTTTAATTTATTTTTAACGAGGATAAACATGCAAACCATTAAGTTTTTTTATGATTAAACTTTCTAGGTTTTCATTTATTAATGTTTTCATTTAATATACTACATTAACTTATGTTTTTGATTCCCAATCTCACTAGCCTCTAGAACCCAACAGCCAAGCGGCTGGGTTTAATTAGGTCAGTGCAACAGTTTTCTTTTTTATTAGTTTTTTTATTTTAATTCCAATTTTTAATCCATCTTAGTTTATTTATCCAATCCAGCATCAGAATAACAACTAGTCATAAGTGGCCTGGTGGAGAGGGGTGATTTCCGGGTCTTTATTTTCTTTTAGCATTTTATTTTCTTTTAGCATTTTATTTTATGTTTATGTTTTTATTATACTCATGGTTGATCTGCTTTCTTTTAATTTCATCATTCAATCAAAACCATTTTAAACTATTAAAATCATATTTTTCTCGATTCAATGTCGAGCCCATTTCCATACCCTTGTAAGTCGATTGCTTTTAAGCATCGCCATCAACCTCACATAGCTTACTCTTGGGCTTTCTTACAATGAGCCGGTTCTCTTGCACTTACACTCATGCATTGCATTATTTGTTGTTTGGGCCCGATTTAATTATTTCATGATTTTGAATCCCCATTTGACAAAATGTACCCCTCTTCCCCGATGTGTAATAATTTTGTACTGTTTTATTTCTTTATGTGTTTGACTGTTTAGTTAGATACTAACACAAGAATAAAATCAACAATTTCCAAAAAAATACAAAAATATGACTCGATCCAACGTCGAGTATTTTTCTCAATAAACAAACCAATCCATTTCTCCCTCCCGTTCTATTCCATTTCTTCCAAACTTTCACCAAACGCTTGATTCAACGTCAAGCCATTTTTTCTAATAAAAAACTCAAAAAATATTAATTCATATTCAAGACCTTTTTCAATAAAGATGGAAGTGGAACGTGGTGTATACCACGCACTCCTGAGACTAGGATTCGAGATGTATATCTCGCCAATCCTAGCTCTCGCCATCATCCAAGTTTATCCACTTTGCTTTCTTTCAAAAACTCATTCAAATCTTTCTCAAACGTCCACCAATACTTGATCTAGGGTCAAGTCATTTTCACAACAAAACTTAAAATACCTAATTCTTATTTAACATTTTTTCAATAAAGATGGAAATGGAACATGGCGTATACCGTGCACTCCTGAGGTTAAGATTCGAGGCGTATGCCTCGCCTATCTTAGTTCTCGCCATCATTTAAAATTGTCAATGTGGTTTCGTCAAACCCTTTCTAGATCAAATCTAAGATACCTAAATCTTATTTAACACTTTTTCAATAAAGGTGGAAATGGAACATGGTGTATACCATGCACTCCTGAGGTTAAGATTCGAGACGTATGCCTCTCCAATCTTAACTCTCGCCATCGTCTAAAATTGTCAATGCGGTTTCTTCAAACCCTTTCTCAATTAAATTCCAAAATACCTAATTCTTATTTAACACTTTCTCAATAAAGGTGGAAATGGAACATGGTGTATACCATGCACTCCTGAGGTTAGGATTCGAGATGTATATCTCGCTCATCCAAGTTCTCGCCATCACTCAAGATACATCCAACCAATCAAATTTTTTTCTCGCCGCTGTGCGGTTAATCAAAAAACCTTTTTTTCATAAACGAAAGATATATTGTCTTAAGGTGATGTAAAACAATGTTTCGGCCACGATTGTTGAGTAGAGATAAGTGACGCTTTTCCGAATGTAGATTTATACATCCGTTCGATGTGTGGTATGCGTCCACTCCTCATCTGTTTTGGGTAAAACAATGTTTTCGTCGATTAATACAGTATAGCCTTCGCTAAAATCGACCAACAAACAAACATTTTTCTACCCAGAACTACGTAAGCCTTGATTTCTCTTTTGAGATACGTAGGAGCAGGATTTTTAAATCTTGTCAGGCCCACTAATAAAAAACTTAGGTTTAGTCCTTCGTCAAAAATCCAAAAACATTCTATTCTCATCCTTTTTTCTTTCTTTCCCACTTAATAACTTGAAAAGCCTAACATTTCAAACTAACATTAACGCACACAACTGACCTAATGGTTCCCGTTGAGTACAACGGACGTGAGGGGTGTTAATACCTTCCCCTTGCGTAATCGACTCCCGAACCCTGATTTGGTTGCGACGACCAATAATCATTGTCGCTTTGTCTTGGGTTTTATCGATATTTCCCCTTTCCTTTTTAGGAATAAATAAAGTTCGGTGGCGACTCTGTTCAGTCCATCATTGCGAGCGTGCGATCGCGCTTCGCTTTGAAGTCGTATCCCCATTTTTTCGAGGTGCGACAGATGGCGACTCTGCTGGGGACTACACCCAATCCCTAAGCGAGTCAAGCCTAGTTAGGACGTTTGTGTGCCTTTGTCTATTTAATTGTGTGGCTTTTCCTTATTTATTATTTTTTTATTATCTTTATTATTATATTGATATATCTGTTGTATATTGGTTCTATTGTGATTGTTGGTACTTGGGTATTTGATTGCAAACCATGTGGGAAAGACTCTACACCCGAGTCTAGAGTGAAAAAAAATAATAACATAAGATAGGACGATGGTTGAGTAGTACGGACTCCCGAGGTGAATACTTCGTAAGGGTCGGTACGAGAACCTCACTTAGAGTAGATTCTTTTGCAAATATTGTCGCCCGAGGTGTATACCTCGTAAGCGTCGATGTTTCAAAGGGGTCCATGACTCTAAGGACCTTTTAGAACATTGAACCTGTGGCCAACTAGAAATGATGGTTGTGTAGTATGGATTCCCGAGGTGGATACTTCGTAAGGATCGATACGAGAACCTCGCTTAGAATAGATTCTCTAGATGGAGTTGACGATCGGAAAGTATTTTCCGTAAGCGTCAAACAGTCTTTTGAATCCATGACTCTGAGTACCCCGTCTAGAACCCAGTCGATGGTTGCGTAGTACGGACTCCCGAGGCGAATACTTCGTAAGGGTCGGTACGAGAACCTCACCCAGAATAGATTCCCTTGATGGAGTTGACGACCGGAAAGTATTTCCCGTAAGCGTCAAACATTCTTGTGAATCAATGACTCTGGGGATCCTTTGTAACAAAGCCTTAGATCATACCCGGTGAGAACCCCGTTTTGGAAAAGCAATCAAATTTATCCATACCTCTCGAACCTTTGAACCTATCCAAAGAAAAGAAAAGAAAAAAAAGCATTGCATCCATTCATTCATTGCATACGCATAAAAAGCAAAACTCTTAGTTTGTTTCACATTATTTCAGGAATCCAAGACTTGTTAGCAAGATGAATCCTGAAAGAAGAGGCACTTTTCAGTTCAAATACAAGAACGTGGACCTTACCAGCCTACAGAAGTTGAGTGCCAAAATAACACCACTCAAACTCAACAGCTTTGTACAAAACTATGGAAGAATCCTGGACATCCTAAATGAGAAGATGGACATGATGACCACAGTGACTATTGCTCAGTTCTATGATCCACCTCTACGTTGTTTCACGTTTTCTGACTTCCAGTTGGCTCCTACCTTGGAGGAGGTTGAGAGGATCATAGGCCGGAATTTGAAGGACCATAATCCATTTCCTAAGCTCGATGAAGATATTCCTCCCAAGAGAATAGCTTCAGCTTTGGGTCTGAAAGTTTCTGAAGTCGTGGATAATTGGGATGTGAAAGGACCTTTCAGTGGTTTTTCTAGGAAGTTCTTGGAATATCAGGCTAAGAAGATGGAAAAAGAAGGGAATTGGGAATCCTTCTATGTTGTGTTAGTCGTGTTGATATATGGGATAGTTCTCTTCCCAAATATTGACCATTTTGTGGACCACCTGGCAGTGAGAATTTTCCTCTCTGGTAACCCTGTACCATTCCTTTTGGCAGATCTCTACTACACTCTCCATGATCTTCATGAGAAGAAGGGAGGAATCGTCTTATGTTGTGCGCAGTTGTTGCATGCCTGGTTTAGATCCCACATGCCCGAAGAAGGTCCTTTTGTCTCAAAGGAACTCAAGCCTTTCCAGAAGTTAGCTTCCCTTACCTCCAGTCATGTTAAGTGGTATATCAGGGATTGGGAAACCGAGAATGTGATTGTCAGCATTGGAGACTTTCCCAATGTGCCTTTGATAGGAACCAAGGGTTGCATCAATTATAACCTTGTGCTATCTCTGAGGCAGCATGGGTACCCTATGAATGGCCCTCCAAAAGCTGAAGCCTTGGAGCCTTTCATCTTACATAGTGTTGAAGCGGATCATCCCATGGTGAAAAAGATCAAGAGGTCTTGGCGAGCAGTTATCAGAAAAGGTAAGGAGTTGGGTAAGAGAAATGTCATTGCTCAAGAGCCTTACACTTGTTGGGTTAGAGAGAGGGTTCAGATGATTAAACTCCCTTATCCATTTGATCCTTCTATCTACCCATTGGTTTCTGAGCTAGAACCCATATTACCTGAAGATGTAGAGAAGCTCAATGCCCGTATCAAGAAGTTGGAGTTGGAAAATGCTGATTTGAGAATCAAGCTTGGCCGAGTCTCGATAGAGAATGGGAACTTGAAAGACGATAAACAAAAGAAGGACAAAGAGCTTGAAGTCTCCAACAAGAGAGCTAGAGAGTCTGAAGCAAGGAGAGAAAAGTTTGGACAAGCGCTCTATAGCACTAAATCTGTGTTCAAATCAAAGGAAGAGGAGTTGGATAGAGCTTTACTCCGGATTCAAAAACTCAACAAGACCCTGGAGCTGACCCTTGAAATGAAAAGGGAAGCACGGCTGATTTCCGAGATTCGTACTCGTGAACTGGAGAATACCATTCAAAAATACAAGGATACTCTGGAACGTGAGAAGCTGAAGACTGAAGAGTCAGAAAGAGTTTGCACACGGTTGAAACATCATTTGGATCGAGCCGATGCTAGAATCCAGGCACTTGAAGGTGGGGATCAGGATGCTGCATATATGGTGTTGCTAGGTGAATGCAGATATTGGAGAAACCTCTATAGGAACATAGAGGTGACAAAGGCTGAAGACGTGCGCATTATCCAAGATCTCCAAGGGCTTTACACTGAGTGGAAGGGCAAATTTCTGAAGCTGTCCGGATTTACGAGTTCCATTATGCAAGAGCTACCTAAGAAGCTGCAAGAAGCTGATTGGTGCATGTGTCCAGAGAACACCCCGCATCAAGTCTTTAATTTCATTAAGTTTTGTAAGGCAATGCTAGAAGGGCTGACTACCGACCTTGCTACGGTTCGGAAAGCCCATAAGCCATGAGCACGTTGTTTGTATTTGAACTTGGATATGAGATTAATGAAAAATCGCTTTTGAGATTCATTTTATTGTGTTTCATTTCCTTATTATTTTAAATATTTGCGAACAAGTGTTGTGACATTTTTGAAATGAATGATTGAAACTAACCAAGAGTTTTGCAAACAAAATGCATCCATACATGCATTCATGCATTTTCAAAACAAAGTCTCATTCTGTCCTTTCTTCCTCCAGTTTCACGCTGAATTTTCAACACCAATATAATACTCGTGCCAGAGCTCGTCAAAGGATGGCAGATCAAGAGCATGAATTGGAGCGAGTGAGCTCAGAGCTCGAAGACCTGCGTGGAAACATGGGTCAGGTCATGGAAATATTACAGGTCATTAGGGCAAAGTTAGACACCCAAACAACGGTTGTGTCAGAAATCGCCGGTCCAACGATTGAACCCCAACCTGCGAGGACGGTACCAACAACCTGGCCAACCTATGGTTTACCTCCCGGTTTCACGCCTACAGTGGAAGGCGCCCCTGGTTTTGCACCATCCGCTCAGCAGACGGCTCCTCTACCGACCATCAATGAAAATCATCCAGTGGTTCACACGTTCGCACCTCCTCTCGTTCGTGCGCATGTGCAACCCTACTTCGAGGATCAGCAACATGCTCCAGACTTTTCAGATGAAGATGAGGAAAGGCAAGAGGACATAAGTGGGATGAAGGAGAATTACCAGATGCTTGAGAAAAGATTGAGGGCTATGGAAGGGGATCAAGTTTTTGGTGCTACTGCTAAGGAGATGTGCTTGGTATCAGGTCTTGTGATTCCTGCGAAGTTCAAGACCCCAGATTTCGATAAGTATGAGGGCCACTCGTGTCCTAAGAGTCACCTTATTATGTACTATCGGAAAATGGCTGCACATGTAGAGGATGACAAGCTTATGATACATTGCTTCCAGGACAGCTTGAGGGGTGCTCCCTCCAAGTGGTACTTAAGCCTTGATCAAAGCAGGATTCGTTGTTTCCAGGACTTGTCTGATGCCTTCATCCAACATTACAAGTATAATATGGATATGGCCCCAGATAGGAGGCAACTGCTCAGCATATCCCAGAAAGACAAGGAGTCTTTTAAGGAATACGCGTAAAGATGGAGGGAAGTGGCCTCGCAAGTCGAACCACCTCTGGCTGAGAAGGAGTTAGCAGATTGGTTCATGGATACAGTCAAACCTGTGTTCTATGAAAGAATGGTGAGTAGCGTATCTGCGAGCTTCTCTGATCTGGTCGCCGTGGGCATAAAGGTCGAGTTGGGACTGAAGAATGGAAAGATGGTGACTACCTCTGAAACATCTGGTAGTAATGCCAAAAAGTTTCCTAGAGGGTTTCAAAGAAAGAAGGAGGGTGATACGAATGCAGTGTCAACCAGTCAAAGGAGGAGTCATTCATGGAAGAAGCAACACCAATTTGCTCAACAACAACCGATTTATCCAGTACAATATGTTCAACAACCATATGTGGCAGCAGTCACACCAAATTTTAACCAACCACAAGCTCATGTTTATCCACCCGCTCAACAAGCGCCAATATACCAGCAGGCACCAGCGCCACCTGCTTATCAACAGCCGAGGGCACAGGCTCCTCGTCCACAAAATCCTCAAAATCAAAATAGGGTACAGAGAAGTAGACTTCCGTTTGCTTCAATCCCTATGACATACACTGAATTGTACCCATCATTGCTACAGAAAGGGTTAGTGACTCCCAGATCTTTGGGTCCTCCACCAAATCCTTTGCCTCCGTGGTACAATCCAGATGCACATTGTCCTTTCCATGGGGATGCCCCTGGACATGATTTAGAAGGATGTTATGCTTTAAAGCATATTGTGCGAGACCTGGTTGAGAAGAAGATTCTTTCATTTCGAGATGTCGGACCCAATGTCAAGAACAACCCTTTGCCAGCACATGGTGATGTTAATGCCGTCGAAGATGCTTCTGATGTGTGTGTAATCAAAAACGTGGAAGATGTTAAAACTCCATTGCTAGCGCTTCATGCAGGATTGGTGAGGGCTAGATTGATTGACGCATGTCACGATAGTTGTGAGGAATGTGCCATTCAGCCAAAAGGATGTAAAGTGGTACGAAATGACATTCAGAATTTGATGAATCAAGGTGTTTTACAAATTTCTGGTCCAACAATAAATGAGGAAGTTGCGGTCATTGAACCTGTTTTTAACATACCAGAACCGTTTGAGGTGACTTATCACAGGAGAGACGTTGTTCATCCGTCACCCGTGGTAGTTTGCATGCCTACCCCATTTCCTTTTGAGAGCACCAAGGCGGTACCCTAGAAGTACGACATAACAGTGGTGGATGGAGTGGTAGATGGAAAGCCCAAAATTGCTGAAAGTAAGGAAGTTTTGGAGAATGTTGACACCGACATCATCAATATCGCAGGGACAAGCAGGATGACCCGTAGTGGTCGGATTTATACTTCCAATTTTAATGTGAACCCTCAAGAGCCAACAAGGGGAGCTGCAAATGTAAATCCTACCCCAGAACAGGGAGGGGCACAGCCGGCTGTGCAAACAGATGAAGCAAGTGAGTTCCTAAGGATAATAAAGAAATCTGACTACAAGATAGTTGATCAGTTGCATCAAACACCATCAAAAATATCTATCTTGTCTTTGCTTCTGAATTCTGAAGCTCATAGGGAGGCTCTGCTGAAAGTGCTTGCTCAGGCTCATGTTACCCAAGATATAACGGTCGGCCAATTCGATGGAGTGGTCGCCAATATCACAGCCTGCAACACTCTAAGCTTCAGTAATGAAGAGCTGCCCAAAGAGGGGAAGAATCACAACCGCGCTCTGCATGTGTCCATAAAGTGCCAAGAAGATGCTCTGGCTAGAGTTTTAGTTGACACTGGATCGTCCCTCAATGTTCTACCAAAGAGGGCACTTTCTAAATTATCTTATCAAGGTTCAAAGTTGAAGCCTAGTGCGCTTGTGGTGAAAGCATTTGATGGTTCGCGAAGGACAGTAGTTGGAGAGGTAGAGTTACCAATACAGATCGGGCCACATGTGTTCCCCATCAATTTCCAAGTCATGGACATAAATCCGGCTTATAGCTGCCTTTTGGGACGCCCATGGATACATGTTTCTGGGGCAGTGACTTCTACTCTACATCAAAAGATGAAGTTCGTTGTCGATAACAAGCTCGTCATTGTCTCGGGTGAAGAAGATTTTATCATCAGTCAACTCTCCTCTTTCCGTTACATTGAGGCCGATGAGGATGCCTTAGAAACTTCTTTTCAAGCACTTGAGATATCCAATGCCACACTTGAAGAGGTTAAGGATCCTATTGAGAAAACCAGTTTGTCATTCGCCTCTTTGAAGAGCGCAAAATCAGCAGTTGAAAGTGGAGGCCCTGCAGGTTGGGGGCAAGTCATCAACGTCAATGAGAAAAATGACCGTTTTGGTTTGGGGTACAAGTCTTCTGCTAATGAAGGAGCCCTGGTCCCTGCAAAGGACCGTGTGCGGAGCATACAAGAGGTTTTCCTGAGCAAAGGATTTATCCATGGAGATCAAGTTGGTGCAGTGGAAGATGACACTGAAGATGGAGAAACATCAAATCTGATATACCGATGTGAAGCAGCCCTGACAAATTGGGAAGCAGTTGAGATTCCAGAAGTTTTTCCTGTGTCAAAGTAATTGTTGTTTTCCTTTGTGTTTTTGAAAATCCTTAGCTCTGCCCAAGGCTAATGGATCATTTATAGGGCCCCTTTTGAATTTCAAAAATCATTATGACGAATAAAGAGCATTTTGTTCAAATTCTTGTCGTTCATTTATCTGTTGTTTTTCTTAAAATGGCAATCCTTTCAAAAACTACAAAAATATTTTTTTACTTCTTTTTCATTTTATTTCCATTTTTTTAAAAAAAACCATCATTAAAAAACATGCAGAATAATCAATAAACCAGTTGAATTCGATGACCCCGCTACTTCCTATAATTTTGAACTCCCCATCTACCAAGCGGAAGAGGAGAGTGAGGAAGATTGTGATTTCCCTGAAGAACTGGAAAGGATGCTCGAGCACGAGTCAAAGGCCTTTCAGCCACATCAAGAACCAGTGGAAACAATCAACCTTGGCACTGAGGAAGACAAGAAAGAGGTCAAAGTTGGGACTACACTTGAAGCAAGCATCAAAGAAAGATTGATCAAGTTGCTACATCAATATGTAGATGTATTTGCTTGGTCGTATCAGGATATGCCAGGTTTAGATACTGACATTGTTGTCCACAAGCTACCACTACAGTCAGATTATCCGCCAGTGAAGCAGAAGCTTCGAAGAGCAAGACCTGACATGGCTCTAAAGATTTGTGATGAGGTGAAACGTCAATTTGATGCCGGTTTTCTAGCAGTTGCCAAGTACCCTCAATGGGTAGCTAACATAGTACCTGTACCCAAAAAGGATGGCAAGGTCAGGATGTGTGTTGATTACAGGGATCTAAACAAAGCTAGTCCAAAAGACGATTTTCCTCTGCCACATATTGACACTCTGGTAGACAACACTGCTAAGTTCGCAGTCTTCTCCTTTATGGACGGATTCTCGGGTTATAATCAAATCAAGATGGATCCAGAGGACATGGAAAAGACCACATTCATCACCCCTTGGGGGACATTTTGCTACAAGGTAATGCCATTCGGTCTCAAAAATGCTGGGGCAACTTACCAAAGAGCAATGGTCACTCTTTTCCATGACATGATGCATAAGGAAATTGAGGTTTATGTGGATGATATGATTGCAAAATCCCAAAGTGAAGAGGATCATATAGACCACTTGCAAAAGCTATTTGAGCGTCTTCGGAAATTTTGACTACGACTGAATCCTGCTAAATGCACCTTTGGTGTCCGATCTGGAAAGTTGCTTGGTTTCATTGTTAGTCAACGAGGAATTGAGGTAGATCCAGACAAGGTTAGTGCAATACAAGAAATGCCTGCTCCGCGTACAGAGAAAGAAGTTAGAGGATTCCTGGGACGTTTGAACTACATCTCTAGGTTTATATCTCACATGACTGCTACGTGTGAACCTATATTCAAGTTGCTCAGAAAAGATCAAGCAGTTGAATGGAATTCTGACTGCCAAATGGCTTTTGAGAAAATCGGACAATACCTGCAAGAGCCCCCTATTCTAATTCCACCTGTCCAGGGGAAACCACTCTTTATGTACTTAACTGTGCTTCAAAAATCAATGGGATGTGTGTTGGGACAACATGACGAAACCGGTCGAAAGGAACATGCTATCTATTATCTGAGTAAGAGGTTTACCGATTGTGAATCCCGATATTCACTCTTAGAGAAAACTTGTTGCGCTTTAGCATGGGCCGCTCGTCGTCTAAGACAATACATGATTTGCCACACTACTTTATTGATCTCAAAAATGGATCCAATAAAGTATATCTTTGAAAAGCCTGCTTTAATTGGAAGACTCGCCCGTTGGCAGATGTTACTATCTGAGTATGACATCCAATATGTGTCTCAGAAAGCCATCAAAGGAAGTGTGTTGTTCGATTACTTGGCAAACCATCCCGTTGAAGATTACCAGTCGTTGAAGTTTGACTTCCCTGATGAAGACATTATGGTAGTAAAAGATTGTGAAATCCCAGGACTTGATGAAGGACCTGAACTCGGATCTCGGTGGAAACTCATGTTTGATGGTTCCTCCAATTACATGGGGCATGGCGTAGGAGCTGTCCTATTGAATCCAAATGGTGGATACACTCCTTTCATAGCAAGGTTGTGTTTTGATTGCACAAATAATATAGCAGAATATGAGGCGTGCATCCTAGGCATTGAAGCAGCAATTGATCTCCGAATCAAAATCCTCGAAGTATGTGGAGACTCAGCCTTGGTGATATACCAAGTCAAGGGCGAATGGGAAACCCGTGATACCAAGTTGATCCCATATCGTGCCTATGTCATGGAATTAATAAAATACTTTGACGAAATCACTTTCCGTCACATCCCGAGAACTGAGAATCAAATTGCTGATGCTTTGGCTATGTTGGCTTCAATGTACCAAGTTAGATTCCATAATGAAGCGCCTCTCATTCAGATCGAGCGGAAAGTCGAGCCTGCCTACTGTCAGTCAGTTGAAGAAGAAGCCGATGGTAAACCCTGGTTTCATGACATCAAATGCTTTTTGCAAAATCAAGAATATCCAACAGATGCAACATCCCTTGACAAGAAAACATTGAGGAAGTTAGCATCCAAATTCTTCTTAAGCAATGGTGTGTTGTACAAGAGAAATCACGACATGATTCTGCTCAGATGCGTGGATGGACGTGAAGCGGACCTGTTGATCAAAGAGATTCATGAAGGATCCTTTGGAACCCATGCCAATGGGAATGCCATGGCCAAGAAGATTTTGAGAGCTGGTTATTACTGGTTGATCATGGAATCCGACTGCTTCAATTATGCTAGAAAATGTCATAAATGCCAAATCTATGCCGACAAGGTACACGTGCCTCCAACCCTACTAAATGTTTTGACGTCACCTTGGCCTTTCTCAATGTGGGGCATCGACATGATTGGCGTCATCGAGCCTAAAGCTTCCAATGGTCACCGCTTCATCCTGGTTGCCATTGATTACTTTACCAAATGGGTAGAAGCCGCCTCTTACGCTAATGTGACAAAGCAAGTGGTTGCACGGTTTCTCAAGAAAGAGATCATTTTCCGTTATGGAATTCCAAGCCGGATCATCACAGATAATGGGACGAATTTGAACAATAAGACCATGAAAGAATTATGCGAGAGTTTCAAGATTGAGCACCATAACTCTTCACCATATCGTCCAAAGATGAATGGAGCTGTTGAAGCTGCTAACAAAAACATCAAGAAAATCCTGCAAAAAATGGTAAAAACCTATAAGGATTGGCATGAAATGCTACCCTTTGCACTGCATGGATACCGGACTTCCGTCCGCACTTCAATAGGGGCAACCCCGTTCTCTTTGGTATATGGGATGGAAGCAGTTCTCCCAATTGAAGTAGAGATACCTTCAATGAGAATCTTGATGGAGACCAAGCTAGAAGAGGCTGGGTGGATTCAAAATAGATTTGATCAGTTGAACCTCATAGATGAGAAGCGAATGACTTCTTTGTGCCATGGACAATTATACCAGAAACGGCTTAAAAGGGCTTTTGACAAGAAAGTACGTGTTCGGGAATTCAGAGAAGGAGACCTCGTGCTTAAGAAGATCTTGCCAATACACAAGGACTCACGTGGGAAGTGGACTCCCAATTATGAAGGCCCATATGTTGTGAAGAAAGCCTTCTCCGGAGGTGCCTTGATTCTCACAACTATGGATGATGAAGAGCTCTCACACCCCGTGAACTCTGATGCAGTTAAAAAATACTATGCCTAATAAAAACCCGCTAAATCGAAAACCTGAAAGGGCGATTTAGGCAACAAAAAAAGGGTATCCCGGTGGACTGAAAACCCGAAAGGGCGGTCCAGGCAAAAGTTAGGGATAAATAAAGAATGGTAGCTCGCTAAGTTGAAAACCTGAAAAGGCGACTTAGGCGAAAAGGAGCGTCCCGGTGGATTGAAAACCCGAAAGGGCGATCCAGGCAAAAGTTAGGGGCATAAAGGCATAAACTGCATCAGTTGTTACTGATTAACACCGAAGAATTTGAGGTGGAAGATTAATCCAGTCATTCCCCTTAGGAGCAAGGTTTTGGGGGAATCGTATCTATTAAGGACGTCAGTGGTCACTGAATTCAATGTAAACCTTTCCTTATTGCCATTTTCAAAAAAAAATCTGTAACACTCTATGGAGATACGCCATTTGTGTGCTACCATTCTTGAATAAAATACAAGTTTTTCCCAATCATTGTTAGTTTGTGTTCATCTACGCTTTTCTTTGTTATGCAAAATGTCATTTATTTGTTAATAATGAAATTTTGAAACTTGAAAAGAATTTGAAATTTAGAACAAAATTACTTTGATATATGTGAAAATCAAAGGAAAATCATTTGTTCCCCCGAAAGGCTCAAAGTTTGCATAAATACTCCAGGAGCACCAACAAAAGTCCCCATGGAGTACAACTTATGAATCCTCTAGAAGGATGGACCTTTGGTTATTTATAACTGTCAATCATGATAGTTTCTCCTCTGTATGCGCTTGTTAATTGTACGGGTATGAGTTATTGGTGTTGAGGAATCAGAATCTCTGTCCCTACAAACTCCCAATCTGCCAAGCGTCAGCATTCTCATAATCATGATCATTCATATATCATGCATAAAAAAATTCAAATCATGCATAGCCGAGATGTACTTCTTGCTCATTTTGCATTGACCCAGGTCTTGTTGTTGATCCTATACCCTTTGACCTCTAATTCCAGTTTGTATTTGGTGCCCTTAAACCAACATCCGGTTTTTGCAGTTATTTTCAAGTCCAATTGTTGTTGGCAAAATCCGTTAAAAGCTGGTTGTAGTCCATTGCTTACGGTCAGAGTCCATTTGTTGTTATTCCAATATCGGGTCATATATGAACCTGTTGTTCAAATGCATTCAGGTCATATTTGAACCTGTTCTCAAGAGTTTTTCTATAATTGTTTCCATTCAGGTCATATATGAACCTATTTGTTCAATACTATTCAGGTCATATATGAACTTGTTGTTGAGCTTTATTCCGGTGTCAGGTCATACATGAACTTGTACTGAAGATTTTTTTTCTCTGTTTATTCAATACTATTCAGGTCATATATGAACCTGTTGTTGAGCTTTATTCCGGTGTCAGGTCATACATGAACCTGTACTGAAGATTTTTTTTCTCTGTTTATTCAATACTATTCCGGTCATATATGAACCTGTTGTTGAGCTTTATTCCGGTGTCAGGTCATACTTGAACCTGTACTGAAGATTTTTTTTCTCTGTCTGTTCAATACTATTCAGGTCATGTATGAACCTGTTGTTGAGCTTTATTCCGGTGTTAGGTCATACTTGAATCTGTTCTGAAGAGTTTTTCCCTGTTGTTCAATACTATTCAGGTCATGTATGAACCTGTTATTGAGCTTTTATTCCGGGGTCAGGTCATACATGAACCTGTACTGAAGATTTTTTCTCTATTGGTTCAATACTATTCAGGTCATATATGAACCTGTTGTCGAACCTTATTCCAGTGTCAGGTCATATATGAACTTTTTCTGAAGAGTCCTTCTCTATGATTGTTTCAGTGTTGTCAGTTCATATATGAACCTGTTCTGAAGAGTCTTTCTCTATGATTGTTCCGGTATTATCAGGTCATATATGAACATGTTGATACACTCTTCTTGAATTTTTCTGAGTTTGTTAGGTCATACCTGAACCTGCTGTCAGAACTTCTTGATATTCCCCAGCGTTGTCAGGTCATATATGAACTTGTTGTAGCATCTTTTCCTTTATTCGGGTTTAGTAAGTCATATGTGAACTTGCTACCGAAATCCCTTGTATTCTGAGTACTGCTTATCGAATTCCACTTCGATTACTCCCCAGTGTGTGTCTGATTCTCCAGCAGGACTGTCTTCCCCAGCAAACTCGTATTTTTACCATTTGTCTTTCTCCCTGTGGACCACCAGCATTCCCCACAGATTGGTCTGTCTAGTAGCATCTCCTGTTAAGGGTCCACCATATCCCTAACAGATAAAAATTACAAAAAAGAATCATGCATCCTGCATCCATGCATATCATATCATATCATATCATATCATATCATATCATATCACATCATGTCATAGGGATTCAGGATCAAAATCCGGGTCTTCTTAGTATTTAACCATCTCCCACTATGATCATATGAAGAGTGTCCTGCTTCATACTCTCTAGTTGAAGACGCTTAAATAGGGGCAACTGTCATGCCCCGATTTTGGTCCTGAATTTTTTTCCATTTTTTGTTTGGCACTTGGCCTAGAGTTCATTTGCATACATTCATTCCCAAATCCATATTTTGTGATAAACATTGGTTATTATCTAGCTTTTTTATCATGGTGCTTTGTGATTACAAAATGGATTTTAGTTATTTGACTTTTTTAATTTTTCAATTTTAATTTAATTTCAAAGTAAATCTAATTCCAAATTTCGAATTAATCTTAATTGTTTTTTTTACTAATGATTCAAACTCTAATTGATTTTTATTTTCGAATAAATGTTAGAATTGATATCAAAGTAATTTTAACAAATTATAGACTAATTTGATTTTAATTGGTTTTATTGGTTTTTTTGGATTTTAAATTGACATTTAGATGAGTTTTAGACTATTTCAAAATAATCCCTATCCATTTCTACAACCACAAATTCATTTCATTACTTTAGAATAACCATGTCAAAAAAATAATAAAATAATAATAACAAAGCAAAATCTCACAAACATGATCCATTTTCCATCCATAGTGCATTTCAAATCAAAATAGTACATACTCATTTCATAACATTCAGTAATATTTAACTTTCAAACATCTCCAAACTCATTTTCATACATACATGTTCATGTAATATTCAAGCATAACAATGCATCACATCCATATCCATTTCTAAATTCATTTCTAAAATCCATATCCATTTCCATAAGCTACAAAGTCATGCTCCAAATTACATTTCACAACATTTTCTCACAAGTACATCATATTACATAAATCCTACAAATACAATCTTAATGAACAATCAAAACTCCATCAAGAATCTAAATTCCAGCATTCCAATAATTCATTCCAAAAAAAGAGTTCAACAACACATCAATATCATGACAGAAGGTTTCAACATTCCTAATAGAACCTCCAACCAGCTAACTCTAATTCATTCCAAAATAATGTTGCAAATATGAAAAATTCTGCTGAGTTTTCTTCCTGTACTGAATTTCTAAAGACTGCAACCGTCAAAAATAACAAGGGGTACTGGCTGATGGTCATGTGCCGTGGGCTTGTGAGGCAATTTCGAAGCATCGTGCAGAAGAGTTGATCTCATTCCAAGCTCTACATTGGTGTTGGACATTATTCATGATCAAACTTTGGAATCATGGTCTTCTTAATGCCTGCACAATGAACAACTGCAGTTCAATATTACAGCGCTCCAAAAAACAAGGGATCGGATACCGTCACAAATGGAAGACAAATTGACTCAACCGGACAATGTAACAATCAATCTTCTGTGGATTTCATTTTACCGGTACAGCACATCAAATCGTTTCTCCTCAGGATGTTTACTTGATTGCTTGAACACATCTTCTGAACATATCGCACTCGAGATCGCCAGCCACGTTGAGACTGCATTTTGTGTATGGCGTCAAAGAACTCATCAGAATGTGCCATGATCTAAAATTCTGCATAAGCATCAAATGCGGTAATTATGCATAAATTCGGCAATGCTGCAATATACGTGAAAGGAAGGGTTAGAAACCAGGGAGTTTACCATTTTTCTATGCGTTGGATGTCCCTGGACCAATTTATCGTCAAGTCACGCAGCAGACCTCAAACCGGTATGTTTTGTCAACCTACAAGCATAAGCAAGGCACACTCCTGGAACCTTCACCAATCAGCTTCAAACTTCCTTTAGTGAGCCCCGTCTTCTCATCCTCACCGATCCAGAACCCCGTAAACAACTAAACAAGAAATTTGATCATCTGGTTCTTGGTCCTGCTGCTGGCCAAGGCTTGTCAAACCGTTTGCAATGCCAAGGATCAAAAGCTCTCAATAGGACCCATTCTTCAAATGACAGATTAGGTGTAGATGGAAGTATTACATTTGTAACTGTCTTTACTATTTATAATTCTTCTCTTGGTAGAGTAGATGATAAATCATCAAAAACAGTTGTTGGCAACACTTCATATAATAAGATGGGCAGGTCAATGGCTGTGTTGAATGTCTTCATTCAGGTAGTAATGCCCCAGAGCGACTTGATTATTCTCACAGACCCAGTTTCTGACCTTTCAGTGCACAGAAATAGGGTCTCTCTATATCCCATACAAGGTGAATATTCAAGAGACAAGTTGATGCTTCAAAGGATCAGGTCTTACATTACCTTTTAGAAACAAGACTTCACAAGCTTTCTCAGAATCCAAGGGATATCACTCACTACAGCTTCACTGATTCTGATATAGCAGTGGTTGATGATTTAGGGCAGATTTTTTCGTGACCATCCTAATTTTCATATGGCTCTGACCTTCAGGAACAACAAGGGTCAGCCTTTGAATTCGGGACTCATTGCAGTAAGGGGTACTTCTGATGGAATTTTAAGGGCAAGGCAAACCTACAACCTTGAGTAACACACAGATCATTAAGGCATGATTGAAACGATCCCAAAGTTTCACTGCAGTAAAAAAAAACTTTAAATTAGTCAAAGAGGTAGAATTTCAGAAAAATCCCCAAATTGGAATTAAGACAAAAATGAAGAAGAAAGTTTGAGCTCAGATTACCTGTTCCAAATCTAGCATCAAATAGGACAAGCTCGATTCTGAGCACGAAAAGCGCTTCTGGAAATTTCCCCTTTTGAACTCCACCAGACCAAACCTGAAAACCCTAATTCGTGAGGGATAAATAGTGAGTTGAGAACACAAAATAAGGAGGCGGAATTGAAAACTTGAAAGCAAATCAAAAACCTAATCCTAAGATAAAAGAAAACCAGCATTTGAAGAAGTGGAGGGAAGATTCAAGCATTACCTGAGCTCGTCGTCACCGTCGAAGGTGAGCCCTTTTAACAGCCTTTGCCTATGTTTGCATGGAGAGTGAGGTTTGAGGAAGGTTGGGGACGCGAGAGCAAAGAGAGACGCAGCGTGAGAGTGACATGATTGAGTGAGATTGTGAGAGAAGTGAGCGTTGATGAGCGAGGTTGAGCGATTGAGAGAGATGTTGAGAGTTGAGAGAGAGAGATTTTGAGATCGAGAGAGGTTTGGAGCTCGTGAGATTGTGAGAGACGCGATTGAAAGAGGATTTTGGTGAGAGAAATGTGAGGTTTGGTGTGAGTGAGAAAGTGAGTGTTGATGAGCGTTTTCGAGAGCAGAGAGAGATTTCATTGAGGGCGTTTTTTGTGAAGCAGATGGGGAGAACGAGGACGATGAAACTGCTACTCTGTTTCCTTTTCTTTTTATTTATTTATTTTTAACGAGGATAAACATGCAAACCATTAAGTTTTTTTATGATTAAACTTTCTAGGTTTTCATTTATTAATGTTTTCATTTAATATACTACATTAACTTATGTTTTTGATTCCCAATCTCACTAGCCTCTAGAACCCAACAGCCAAGCGGCTGGGTTTAATTAGGTCAGTCCAACAGTTTTCTTTTTTATTAGTTTTTTATTTTAATTCCAATTTTTAATCCATCTTAGTTTATTTATCCAATCCAGCATCAGAATAACAACTAGTCATAAGTGGCTTGGTGGAGAGGGGTGATTTCTGGGTCTTTAGTGTAGTGGGTTCGATACTCGTATTGTAGCATTTTATTTTCTTTTAGCATTTTATTTTCTTTTAGCATTTTATTTTATGTTTATGTTTTTATTATACTCATGGTTGATCTGCTTTCTTTTAATTTCATCATTCATTCAAAACCATTTTAAACTATTAAAATCATATTTTTCTCGATTCAATGTCGAGCCCATTTCCATACCCTTGTAAGTCGATTGCTTTTAAGCATCGTCATCAATCTCACATAGCTTACTCTTGGGCTTTCTTACAATGAGCCGGTTCTCTTGCACTTACACTCATGCATTGCATTATTTGTTGTTTGGGCCTGATTTAATTATTTCATGATTTTGAATCCCCATTTGACAAAATGTACCCCTTTTCCCCGATGTGTAATAATTTTGTACTGTTTTATTTCTTTATGTGTTTGACTGTTTAGTTAGATACTAACACAAGAATAAAATCAACCATTTCCAAAAAAATACAAAAATATGACTCGATCCAACGTCGAGTATTTTTCTCAATAAACAAACCAATCCATTTCTCCCTCCCGTTCTATTCCATTTCTTCCAAACTTTCACCAAACGCTTGATTCAACGTCAAGCCATTTTTTCTAATAAAAAACTCAAAAAATATTAATTCATATTCAAGACCTTTTTCAATAAAGATGGAAGTGGAACATGGTGTATACCACGCACTCTTGAGACTAGGATTCGAGATGTATATCTCGCCAATCCTAGCTCTCGCCATCATCCAAGTTTATCCACTTTGCTTTCTTTCAAAAACTCATTCAAATCTTTCTCAAACGTCCACCAATACTTGATCTAGGGTCAAGTCATTTTCACAACAAAACTCAAAATACCTAATTCTTATTTAACATTTTTTCAATAAAGATGAAAATGGAACATGGCGTATACCGTGCACTCCTGAGGTTAAGATTCGAGGCGTATGCCTCGCCTATCTTAGTTCTCGCCATCATTTAAAATTGTCAATGTGGTTTCGTCAAACCCTTTCTAGATCAAATCTAAGATACCTAAATCTTATTTAACACTTTTTCAATAAAGGTGGAAATGGAACATGGTGTATACCATGCACTCCTGAGGTTAAGATTCGAGACGTATGCCTCGCCAATCTTAACTCTCGCCATCGTCTAAAATTGTCAATGCGGTTTCTTCAAACCTTTTCTCAATTAAATTCCAAAATACCTAATTCTTATTTAACACTTTCTCAATAAAGGTGGAAATGGAACATGGTGTATACCATGCACTCCTGAGGCTAGGATTCGAGATGTATATCTCGCTCATCCAAGTTCTCGCCATCACTCAAGATACATTCAACCAATCAAATTCTTTTCTCGCCGCTGTGCGGTTAATCAAAAAACCTTTTTTTCATAAACGAAAGATATATTGTCTTAAGGTGATGCAAAACAATATTTCGGCCACGATTGTTGAGTAGAGATAAGTGACGCTTTTCCGAATGTAGATTTATAAATCCGTTCGATGTGTGGTATGCGTCCACTCCTCATCTGTTTTGGGTAAAACAATGTTTTCGTCGATTAATACAGTATAGCCTTCGCTGAAATCGACCAACAAACAAACATTTTTCTACCCAGAACTACGTAAGCCTTGATTTCTCTTTTGAGATACGTAGGAGCAGGATTTTTAAATCTTGTCAGGCCCACTAATAAAAAACTTAGGTTTAGTCCTTCGTCAAAAATCCAAAAACATTCTATTCTCATCCTTTTTTCTTTCTTTCCCACTTAATAACTTGAAAAGCCTAACATTTCAAACTAACATTAACGCACACAACTGACCTAATGGTTCCCGTTGAGTACAACGGACGTGAGGGGTGCTAATACCTTCCCCTTGCGTAATCGACTCCCGAACCCTGATTTGGTTGCGACGACCAATAATCATTGTCGCTTTGTCTTGGGTTTTATCGATATTTCCCCTTTCCTTTTTAGGAATAAATAAAGTTCGGTGGCGACTCTGTTCAGTCCATCATTGCGAGCGTGCGATCGCACTTCGCTTTGAAGTCGTATCCCCATTTTTTCGAGGTGCGACATAAATAAATTACAAGTTTGTGTGATACAATGTTTGAGGTTCAACAAGTTGATGTGTGTATCTTGTTGTTAGCAAATAATGTGGATGGAGAGCATGAATAGCTTGGATCCGAAGACAATGTCAGATTAGATGAAGATAATGAAGATTACGATGATACACAATTTGAATTAATCATCTATAGTATATTATATTGATTAATGTATTTACTCATTTTTACTTATTATATATTGTGCTGATATATTGTAAATATTGTGTGATAATATCAGGGTCGTCCCAATCAATTTTGAGGCCCTGTTCTATTTTAAAATTAGATATTTAATAGATGAAAACACAACAAATTAAAATATATATATATTTTATTTAATTCTAAATAAAATTAAATATATAGAAACAAAGATGATAAAAAATATTATGTAGAAATTTGATTTATCGAAGTTTAGTTATTCGCGTCTTTCTTCTCTTATCATCTTCTATTTATAAAAAAAAGTTCATACCATTTAATAAAAGAAAAAAATCTTTGAACAATTTCCACAATATTAATAATGAAGTGTATTAAATTTAAAAACAATATGGTGACATTTTTTTATAAAAGTAAAAATATACATAAAATGTAAGAACAAGGAATCGAACCTAGAACCTAGGTTGTATTACTACCAAAATAGTATGGCTACCACTAGGCTACACTACAATCTTATGTTAAAATGGAATTAGTGATATATATTTGTTAGTCTTATATTTATATTGACCCTATCGATCAAATTCGGGACCCTAAAAAGTCGGAAGCCCTGTGCAGTAGCACTCCTCGCACCCCCACAGGGCCGCCCCTGGATAATATATTGCTTGAACTAATGTATTTACTCTTTTTACTTCTGTTGATTTATTAACTATTTTATATTCTACTCTCAAAATAGACAAAATATGGCCAATATCTTATAAAGTTAAGGGTAAGTCCTTTCACAAGAAGATATGGCTCCTTCGTATGTGTATTTTTCTTTGCCACAGTCTAGTCAGGTGGCTCGTCCAACTATGACCACTTATCCACCTCTTACTCACCACCAAGAATTTCACTATGTTTCCACCCGATTATCCACCAGGTTTTATCCGCCCTTCTAGACATATACTATAATCATACCAGCATGTAACCCCATATGTACCTTCATCATACCAACATCCAGGGGGTCTAACTTTCCATATCCGACACATGGACCATCATTATATCAATATCCTGGAGGATCTAACTTTCCATATCTCCCAAATGTACCCTCATCATACATGGAGCTTAGGGACCTAGCTTTCTATTTCCTACACATGTACCCTCTTCATCCCAACAGCCTAGGCGATCCCGCGTCCCACATACCCCACATGTACCTTCATGATTCCATGCATTATATAAAAAAATTAAAAGACATTCGGAGAACTTGTGAAAAAGCATAAGGAAGTGTATGAGACTTGGTTTAACAAATTTCATATAATGCTTTCATTTTTGCAGTAAGCGGGAATGAAGAAGATAAGAGCGGTGAAATAATATGGATGACTGATATTCTCTATTAAATATTTATATTGTTATTTGAATTTTTAACTTTTAAATATTAATTTTTGAATTTTCATTAATTATTTTTTAATTTAATTTTTATTATTATTTTTTAATTTAATTTTTACAAAATTTTATTATATGCCTCCAATTTGCCCATTATATCTATATTACTATAAATATTAAAATTAATATATTTATATTATTATTATTATGATACTAGAATTGTAACATGATTGATATAATACTCAACATTGAATAATTTTAAAAGAAGTAAGCAATTCTAGTTCTTGCCACCAAACGCAGCCTTAAGCTTTTTAATCTGTGCTACATCAAGTAGTGTAGTCTGTGAAAGAACAGCGGTTGACAAATCGTTGCCAAATAATAGCAAATCAACTACTTGCGTGCTAGGATCTGAGCTACTAAAAGCTGCAAAAAAAACAGCTTTTTTAGCACCACTGTTTACTACAAAATGCAACTGTCCTTTTGGAATAGCTATAACATCACCAGGTTTAGAATCTTTCAAAAATACTTTTCTTGGTGTGATAAATCCAACCTTCACTTCACCTTCAACAATAATAACCAATTCAGTTGCATCAGGATGAGAGTGCAATGGCACACTTCCGTTTATACTGATGTCCCCTCTCAATGTAGCGATACCAAGTCCATTAAGACCGGGTAATTTATCGACATTCACGAAGGTTATTCCAGTATTAAAAGGCTTTGTTGCATTTGCAGCTACAAAGCCAGAGAAGACGAAATCATCGACTGTTACATCTTTTTCTGACTTGCATTGATATCCTGAAGGAGTTTTTGGAAGTGATAAATCTGCTACACAGAAATCATTGTTAACAGAAATACTGTTAGGTATATATGATAAGAGAAGAGCAATACAACAAAGAATAATGTGATTCATCTTCATCTTTCAAAATTGGATGTGGGATAAAAATATAATGACATTTATTTGCTATTTATAATGATATTGTTACAATGAGGGATGAATCTAGTCAAATGAATTTGTTACAATGAGGGGATGAATGGAATATGTATAGTATTAGTTGGTCAATTTTGTAAAATAATTAATTCAAAATATATATTTAATTGATTTGAATTTATTATTACGATTTTATTAAAATATATGGAAATACATATATTATAATGCATAATTAAAAAATATTTCTCTATTTTTTTAATTCTTCTTTTTGTAGAAATATTTTGTTGAATTTAAATTTATTACTTTTTCGGTGTATTTGAAACTTTTAAAATAATTTTCTATTAAAATATTTTAAAATTCTTACTATAAAATCTTTTTTAATTTATACCCAGAATAGGAAAATATAGAGACTGGTTTCTTTTATTAATAATGATAATTATAATACAAAGATGAATAGAACACAAATTTATTAGAATTTATTATCATGATTTATATTAAATATATGCAAATACCTATATTCTAATATATATTAAAAACATATTTAACTATTTTGTTTAATTCTTTTATTGTAAGAACTATTTTCTTTAATTTAAATTTAGTACTATTTAGGTGTATTTGAAACTTTTAAAATAATTCTAATATAAAATATTTTAAAATTAGACCAGAAATACGGTAATATTGAGATTGGTTTTTTTATTTATAATGATATTTTTATAATATGAAGATAATATATATATATATATATATATATATATATATATATATATATATATATTCGTCTTCATATAATAAAAATATGATTATAAATAAAAGATCAATCTCCATTTTCTCATATTTCGGGTCAATTTTAAAATATTTTATATTAAAATTATAATGAAAGTTTTGGATACAACTAGATAGTAAAAATCAAGGGATACAACTAGATCATTTTTATAACAAAAGTTAGATCTATAATTTTAGAAATTAAAAAGAATAATTACAAGATCAAAAGGAAATTAAGGTAAATTTATATTAAAGATAAAAATATTCTAGTTATTTTTCATTTATTAAGATAATAACACATTTTGATTTTTTTGGACTTTTAATTAATTTTGGGATTTAAAAAATAAAATAGTTAAAAATTTAATAATAAAAAAAAAATTTAAAAATTAAAAATAATTAAATAAATAAAAATGCAATCTTTTTTTGATTTTTTATGAAAAATGAAAAATGATTTTTATTCTAACTTAAACTAAAAAAAGGGAAAAAATATAAAATGAAAAATCACACATTTATATTCATAAAAATTGTAAAATTACTTGTTTGACAAAAATCACCCAAATACCTTTATTAAATTTTCTTAATTACTAATAAAAATAAATCTAATAAATCTAATTTACTCTTTAAATTTTTTTGGAAATTAGAACAAGTAAAACTCTTTCTCTTTTATTTTGTATTATTATTAAACTAAAATAGAGATTAAATAACTAAAATTCAATTATTTCACATAACATTTTTATTATATTTTTTTAATGATTTTTTGACTATTTTTTAATAAAGAAAAAAGAAATAAATGTCTTAAAATGGGGAAAGTTGAGATTAATAATTTCCTAAATAATAAATAATGATTTTTCTAAAATAATTAGCAATGATCAAAAATAATATTTTTGGTTTTTTCTAATAATTACCTAGTTAGTAGTAACTTAATAAATAAGAACATCTTTTTTTCATTTTTTTATAGTAATAATAACAATAATTTATGCCTTTTGGAATGTTTGGTTTAAATAGCATAATAGTACTAATGATAATAGATTTAAAATAAGATAATAATTATATGTATATATATTTTTTTTTTCTTTCTTTTTTTTGGATAAAAAATACATAAAATAAATTAATATGTTTTGATTGTGTTTTGATTGTGTTTTGATTTTTGTGGCCCCCTCCACTTATACAGATGTGGCATGATTGAGATAAAAAATATTTTTTAATTAGGTGACAAGAATGACTAAGATAATTATTAATTAGTATGTTTTTAAATGAATTAATATTTTATAAAATAAATTAATATGTTTTTAAACTAATTAATTAGTTAAAACCTTTAAAATTAAAACCTATTAAATACATTAGTAGTCCAATAGACTCATTATCATGATAGTGTTTTAATCGGACGAGTCATTGAATTTCTTATCAATTTTATGTATTTTTATTTTATAATATAATATAATTTTTAATTTCAGTATTTAATTTAATTAATTATAATTAAAAAATATAAAATTTTTAAAAAAATGAAAGATACATACGCCACTTACATTGACGCATACACCAATACATGTGGTATCAATACATGTGTGCGACAATGCATGTGACGACTAAATGCTTTGAATTTGCAAATATGCGCCAAGGTTAAAGGTGTCTCCTTTGAAAGTGATTATTTTGAAAAAAAAATAAAAAATTAATTATTTTGAAATTTAAATTGAAAAAACTAATTATTTTTTTAAAAAAAATCGAGAAATGCATTTAAGGCTAAAAAAATTTTATATCCCTTGGTTTCATACTTCTCATTCTTTTTAATATTCTTTTTTATAAAATAAAAAGCCATACCTTTCCCGGTAAAACGAAACCCTAATTCTCCTCCGCATTCGCAATTCTCTCTTACTTCAGTTCCCAACTTCTGGAATCCGCAGTTGAATTCATTCTTCTCAGACTAAAATTTCCGATCCTTGGCACTGTTTATGTCATCGAAGGTAGCTTAATCTCATTCTTCCTCTTCCTCGATTTTCCTGTTATTGCTATCACTTGTATTGCATTGCATATCTAGCGAGCATGAATTTTTTTTTATCTTTGTTTCTTGCCGATTTTCTTACGTCTTTTTTCCTGCCGATTTTTCTGGCTTTTTTTCCTGCCGATTTTTCTGGCTTTTTTTCCTGCCTATTTTCGTCTTTGATTTATAGTTTGAACTCTGAACTATTTGTATATATTGCTTCTATGAGAGTCTGAACTATTTGTATACTATTATTGCTTAAATTCCAATTAATTGGTATTGAATACTATTACATTATGTTTTGTTTAGCTTTTGGTAGAGGGGAAAACAATTCTAGAGGGGTAGAATTGACTTTGGAATGATTCTGCGGTGTTTGGCTCTTTTAAAGTAGAATCAATTATGCTTGATTCTACTTGAAGCTAGAATTTATAGTTTTTGAGTTTAATGTAATTTTTACATTGAGATTCACTGTTCAGCTCAGTTTTGCATAGTTATTCGAACATAATTCACTTTCATTCAACTCATTTTTAACCAGAATTAATTTTACCGAATCAATTCACTCAATTATTTTTTTCCTCCGCAAAACCAAACATAGGCTATGTTATATGTTTTATATTTTTTAATAGTTTAGTAGCATGTATGATTAAACGTATGTTCTGGAGGTCATTTGTTCTATTTCCCCCAAGAACAAAATAACAACAAACATTTGACGTTAAAAAGATGTTTGCTCTTTCGGTTGTATTCAAGTTAAATTAGTGAAGCTTCTCATAAAAAAAGCTAAATTAGTGAATATTATAAGTTTTCTGTTTGAAGTTTAATATGATGAGTGATTAAGTATAGTTGATTAAAATAATAATCATTATATTGAATCTTGAATTATCCTTGTTGGATAGATAGAGAAGAAACTTTTTATGACTTCACATGTTAATGCACTAGGAAACTAATGTGAAATGCAGCTAAAATTTTGTGAAACTAAAGACTTGAGGTTTGATGATTAACCAGAGTAGTCAATAGCGGGGCTATCCTGCTATAGCGGAGCAGAGGCCGACCCCTTTAGGAAGAACCTTAGTGGTGCAGAACACTATAGCGGCCGCTATAGGATAAATAACATGATAGCGGAGCAGAGTGGTTACCGTTTCTGGCCCGCTATCTGTTTATGAACTTCAAGAGTCATGTGTGCTTTGATTTATGAATATTTTATGAGTTGAGTTATTTGTTTTATTTTATATTCAATATATGTTGATAATTATCATCTGTAATCTGTCAAAAAATGATCAAATAGAGCGGTCATTCCGCTATAGCTATCCCGGTATCCCACTTTTGGGGTCAGCGCTCCGCGCCGCTATCCGGAAATGATTACTCTGTGATTAACTTTAACCAAAGTTAATAAGTGTCTTCTTTAATGCGATGAGCTGTGTGCCATGTATAAATTAAGTGAGATATGTATTGTTTGAGTCATGTTTTATGGTTTTGATTATTAATATGATATCTGTACACACTGCCTATACACATTATGCATGAAAAACTAGTTATCGAACAGTATTTTTGCAGCTGATCTGAAAATGGAACAGCCGGAACATCGGGCATGGATGTATAATCGGCGTACTGTTGGTCGAAAAGGGTTTACACCTGAATTTTTGCAAGGCCTCAAAGAGTTTCTCAATTTCGCTTGTCAACAACCACAATGTTTGAATGAGGGTGTAATAAGTTGTCCGTGTAAGCTATGTAAAAATGAGAGATGCCTAACTCCGAAGGGAGTGAATGCTCATGTTCGTCAAAAAGGGTTTACACCCGGATATTGGTATTGGACATCCCATGGAGAAGAAGTTCCTCAAATGAATTTTGATGTTGATATGGACTCAAATGCATTTCCTTACAGTAGTCAAGAAGATATTGGGTTTGATGATGCTGATCTTAATGACCAAAATTTTGTACAAAATGAAGGGGTGCCTCCAAATGTGGAAGCAACTGAGATGTATGATATGTTGAATTCGACTAATCAACCTTTATTACGGCCAGGGTACAAAAATACATCAAACTTGTCTGCTGCTATTACAATGTTGAATTTACGATCTAAACACAACATGTCACAAGATTGTTTCAATGACGTGTTAAAGTTAATGGGAGAGTCAAACCACAATGGGAATGTAATTCCTTCAAATTCTAGGGATACAGAGAGAACAATGCAGCCTGCTAAAATGTCAAGAAAAAAGAAACGTGCAGAAACCCATGCTCCCTTGATAATTCCTTCAAATGCTAGCAATACAAAGAAAACTCTGCAGCCAGCTAAAATGTTAAGAAAAAAGAAATCTGCACAAACCCGTGCTCTGTTGGTAAGTCCATCTGATACCCTTCAAATTTTTTCTAACGGAGCTACTCAACCTCCATCTCGAACTAAACCTCGAACTAAACTTAAACGACCTCCACCCACTAAACCACTAAACCTTTGTGCGCAACCCCAACCCACTCAATCATGTCCTCAACTTCGCCCGCGACCCCAACCCACTCCACCCACTCAACCTCAACTTCGCCCGCGACCCCAGCCCACTCCACCCACTCAACCTCAACTCCACATGCAACCTCAATCCACACCACTCAATCAACCTCAACTCAGCATGCAACCTCAATCCACTCCACCTCGACCTCAACCTCAATCGGTGACACCTCGGTCTGAACCTCACCCTGTCATATCTCAAACCATTCCTACCCAAGTCCTTCGATGGCAAGAATTTTCAACAGTCAACTTAACTTCGAACAAAATCCCTATACTTCCAGAAGGAGATGGGTGAGTCCTTTTAACAGCTTAACATATATATTCGTTGTTATAATGTTTTTGTAATTAATTTTTATTGTTTTACACAGGTTTGATCAACACACCTTGGTAGTTAAGGCAATAGGTTCAATCATACGTACTTACTTGGCTGAGGGAATACCATCGTGGAAGCAGATATCTAAAAAGCAACGAGATTCGTGGTTTGATATATTTAAAGTAATCAAATTTCAATCTTTCATTTAATTGTTTTGATATTAGTTAAAAAATGTGTATTGTAATAATTTTTTTTGTTGTTGTCAAAATCAATGTAGTCAATGTTTACATGGCCACCTGAACATAAAGACCTGGTGCGACGTAACTTTGAGAAAAGGGGTTCAGCTAAAATGGTTCAATTAATGCAAGATGCTCGAAGAAATTTAGATCACAAACCAATTTGGATGGAAGAGTGTGTGTGGGCACAGTTGAAGGCACATTGGGAGACCTCAAAATACAAGAGAATATCTGAAATAAATAAAAGAAATTCGGAGGCTATGGCTGATGCTTCTCTTCACACTGGTGGATCAATTCCTCATCGTTTGCATTGGAAACGAATGGTATTATTAGTTTACTATTATGTTTTGCATTTAGTTTTAAATGCTAATAATTTTAATAATAACATCAAAAGTATTTTTATCAATTACAGAAGGAGGCAAATGGGACAGATCCATCCATGGCTGAGTTTTATTTTCGTACGCATCGAAAGAAGGATCAAAGTTGGGTGGGTCCATCTGCAGAGTCTGCTTATGTAAGTTCTCTTTTTTCTAATACAGACATATTTGGTATTTTCTTTATACTAACTCTTGATTCTGGTACACAACATGCATATGGGATTTATATATCTGTTTTGCTGGAATCAATATATGTTTTGTCAAGTTTTATTTTTGTCATCTTTGATTACTGTTATAAGCTTCACCTTACACTCTTCTGCAATTTTAATTTTCTCATTCAGTAATTTGGCATATAAATCCCTTAATATGTAAAAATAAAATTGCGGAAGAGTGCAAGGTGAAGCTTAAGGACATATAAATGATCTCCGGACTATAAAAACATACCGACATAGTCCGTGTAGTTGAGTATATTTATGAAACTGATGAGATGGCTGTAATATTGTTCATATTAATATCATTTCTATAGACTATATTATTGCAGTTTTACCATCTTCATCACATATAAATGATCTTGTATTATATGAGATAACATTTGATTTAATTTCCGTTATCGATGGTTAACGTTTTTCTAAATAACAAATGTTAGTAGTTAGTTAGTGTGTAATGTTAGTGGAGAGGAGAGAGTTGAATTTAAGACCTCTTTATCATTTCATTGCCATGTCCTCCACCAAAACCAACTTTTCCATTAGTGCTGTGATTCAATTTTTTTTTGTCATTCTCTTGTTGCCCGGCTTTCTTAGCTTCTTAAATTAATTGGTTCTATCTTGTCATTTTTTAGTAGTTATTTTTTTTTTTTTTCTGAATGTGATGCAGAAGAAATTTGAACAAAGAAAATTGGAATTATCTTCACAGTTTGATTCAGGAGAGAATAGTGGCGATAATCAACAATCCATAGAAATGCCATGTGACTTGGATATATGGGTAGATTCAATTGGACATAAAAAGGGAAGGGTTTTTGGTCTCGGATCTGTTACCAAAACATTGGTTCCATCTGTTAGGCCTCCTGGAAATTCAGGAGATGTCAATGCTTTAAGAAGTCAGATTCATGCACTTAGCGAGTCGTTGCATAAACATGAACAAGAGAAACTAGAAATGGAACAAGAGAAACTAGAAATGAAACAAGAGTTGACGGAGACTAGAAAACAAGTAGCGGCTTTAATGCAACATCTAGGATTTGCTGGCTATGAACAAGAGAAACTAGAAATGAAACAAGAGTTGATGGAGACTAGAAAACAAGTAGCGGCTTTAATGCAACATCTAAGATTTGCTGGCTCTTCTTCCCGTCCATTTTCATTATCTCAAAACAGCAATGATACTGATAATGGTGATGATGGTACTGATATGGAGTAGGACTGTATCTGTTTTTTAGGACTTGAGTTAGTTAATTTTTTGCATAAGTTAGTTTGGACTTAAGTTAGTATAACATTTTGCTACAAAAGTGTTATGTGACATGTCTTATGTATTACTCGGATGCTTTACTGGGTAAAAGTAAATATACCTGCGAATTACTTGTGAAATTTCTTTTGAATTCGTCTCAAATTTGCAAGTAAAATTCTTTTGACTTGGGCCAATTTCTAATTCTAACTTCAATTAATTGATTTCTTATGTCATTTTTGATTAATTTCTCTCTGACTTACCCCATTAATGTCTTTTCACCTAAATATGCATTTTTACTTTATTAATTGATTTCTTAAATTCTACTAATCAATTAATCAAACATATTCTTAACTAATTAATTTATCTGAACTCATGAATCAGTTACTTTTAACATGATTACTAGTTGTAGACATTTAGACAATTTGGCGTCAGATCGATTTTCCACATAAAAAACAAAGAGTCAAAAAGAATTATCAACCCTATCAATTTATTTATCTAGTAAAAATTTATTAGTGTGCCAAAATTTATTTATCTTTTCAAAAAATCCGATTGAAACAGTTTAACTTTTATCGAATTTTTTCTTAAAATATAGTACAAATCATAGAATTCATAATTCAAAATATGTAGAAAAATTCGTAGCTATTTTCGCAATGAATTTCACAGGTAAGAGTCAAACATTTCAAATTATATTATAAATAATGGTTTTGTATTAGATTTATTTTAAAATTTTGATAAAGATGCGTAAGTATTTTGAAAGTTTCAGTTTAAATGCATAAAATTAAAAAAATACAAAAAACTCATAATTTAAAATTTGTAAAAAAATCTGCAAGTAATATGTTTCCGCAGCAAATTCCGCAAGTAAAAAATTAAACTCATAAATTATTATAAAAAATTAGTTCTTTTGCTGGATTAAAAAAAAATGACACCCCATGTATTATTGAATATTCTGAAAAATTCGGTAAAAATACATAAAATTAAGTATCGATCTTTTAAAATTTTGGAAAAAATATTTAAATTTCATATAATTCAAAATGGCAGAAAAATTCGTAGGTAAGATATTTTTTCAACAAATTCTCCGATTAAAAATTAAACACTTATTTCATCATATTTTTTTTTTTTGTAAAATCTAGTACCCCTATATAAAATATTGTATCTTTTAAAATTTTCAATAATTTCTTTAAATTAAAGGATATTATGGTCAAATCAACATTATGAGGGGTGTCAGATCCAACGAAACTGAAGCGATGTAAATTCTCCATCATTAACAACCGATAGTCATTTACACATTGATATTTTTAATTTTAATGAAGCAAACTATTAAAAAAGAAGAAAAATGACAAAAAGGCCTAGGCCAACTATAACACCCCAATTCTTAATTTATCGAATTATTTGAATTATTATGATTTAATTTAATTATTGTGTGTGATAATTGAATTAATATGGGTGTGAAAGATGTGTGATCTCGAGATGGAAGTGTGGAGAGAGTGATTAGAGATTGATTAAGGTGAGTTATAATTATTAAAGTCTATTTTTAATAATTAAATAATAATATTTTAATTTAACTATTTAATTAAAATGAGAAAATAGAATAATAGAAAATAAGGAGTATTAGTAGTATTTGTATTAAAATAAAGTTAGAAATGATAATGGCATTTTAGTGAATAGGAGGATAAGTGAGGGTCATGCTGGAAGTCTCTAATTGAGGGATTAAGTTACTAGTGAAAATGTTAGTATGGAGTTGTGAGAGTTTAAAAATATAATTTAGTAGAAAGAAAAATAGGCAAGGGTTATGGCATAAGGAGAGCATTCATTGAAAGAGCTTTGAAGAATTTTACGGAAAAAATTTAAGATAAAGAGGGAGAATAACCTCTAATAAGGGATTATGCATTAGGGGTATGGTAGATCAGTCTTTAACCTCCAATAGGGATGATCATTGTGATGAATTTTGTGTTTGTCGTTGAAGAGTTTATATTCTCCTCGTTTTATTGATATAATTTTTTGTGAATTGATGTTTGAAATTTTGTTGGTGTATACATGTATGTTTTCCACCATTGTTTACATGATGTATGGTTGATTTAGATGTTAAGAGATGATAAAAATTCATATGATCATATACAATGATATATGGTATGTTTTGGGATTGTTAGAGGTCAAAACATGGGGTTTGAGGTTTGATGAACGACTGAAAAACAAGAGCAATCGGACAAAATTGGGAGCAATTTAGGATTTTTTGGGCTCTACTACAGGTCGTAGCACGTGCTACGGCCGACTATAGTGGCCTCTATTTTTTGTATCAGAGGTGTGCCTAAAAAGGTTTTTTTTTGCTACGAGTCGTAGTACGTGCTATGAGCGGCCGTAGCACCTCCCTGAATTTCATACCAAGTGAGACATCTTCGAGCATAACTTAAGTTTTGTGACTCCAAATGAGACGTCGTTCGAAGCTTTGGGAAGCTAACGCGCGGAGCTACCTCATGGACTATTTGATGATGTTTTATGATGATGTTTTGTGAATTGAGAGTGTGATGATGCCATTAAATTTAAGTTGGTGATTGTGTAGTATTGATCTTTGAGATTTATGTCTCGTTTTGTTGATGCGAAAGCCCCACCTAGAGGAAATCCTTTTGGAGGTGTTGTTGTCTAATGAGTAATTCGTTATGGCGACAATATTTTCAAATAGGGTCCTTGACTCTAGGAACCTTTTTGTCTAGAACCCTAAACTTATTATTAAGACTGATGGTTGTGTAGTTCTGACCTTCGAGATGTATGCCTTGTTTGGTTGATACAAAAACCTCACTTAGAATATATCCTTTTGGGGTATTGTTGTCTAATGAGTAATTCGTTATGACGACAATATTGGCAGCAAATGTACTAAACGTATTGAAGTAATAAAATTTATAAGTTCGTCTCCACATGGATGAGTTGATTTATTTTAACAAAGAGATTAACGTGCTATATAAAAGTAAACATGGGATTTTCATATTTAGTTCGGCAAAATAAAAAGCGTACATAAAATTGGTGGTAAACTTGATCAGATTAACGATAATTAGACCTGGTTTCAAATCCCTTGTATGTCATTATTGATGTTGGTGTCTATTTTCCCCTAAGATGATTTATCAATGATTACAACAATTTAACTTAGCTGTTACATCCAATTCCTTGGTGTATAATTCACTATTTTACACTACGCTCCCTAATCCCTTAGGTCAGCTAGCTAGTTAGAACATGCAATGTTTATGTGCGTTAAACCCTAAGTCAGAACTTATAATTTCTTATCCCTAATCAATTACTAAGTTGAACAAATTAATTATTTCTGATTCATAGAGTTACGGTCGGTAATCACTACAAGTTTATATCGATATATGTATTCATAAACACATATAAAGCAATGAACACAAAATTAAACTGAATAATAATACTGAATAAATCAAAGATGAAAATAGTATAAAGAGGCAAAGATATGTCCCAACATGTTCATACATGTTCATCTAACAAGACCTAATCAATAAAACTTAGTTATTCATACTAATAAAAATCATAACTGAAGTAATAAAGAAATAATACATGAATTTTCTGCTCTAAATTTGGCTTCCGATGATGAAAATCTTTGCTCCAGAGTTTCAAAAATTGATTCGCCATCAAGTTTGAGTCATAAGTGTCCACCTTATAAAATCCCATTTATTTTCCATTTAAACAAGTAAAAAACGTGTTAGCGAAGCAGTCTATCGCGACCACGATGAAAAGCATTGCGGTGACCAAACGTTTAGTCTTAAATCCGAGTTATAAAACTCCATATATGATCAAATTACTAAACATACGTTATAATGTGAATTGTGCTGAAAAATATTCGTTTCTTCACGATTCTTCATAATTTTTTGGTTTTGCTTTGTTTCTTCAATTTCTTCACTTTCTTCCTATTTCTTCATAAAACTTCAATTATTTATGAAAATTTTTAAGATTATTTTATTTTATTATTTGTAATATAATTTGATTTTGAAAAATATAAATATTTTTATTAAAAAATTAATTTTATTAAATAAATTGTGATGAGACGGAATACCCAAATCCCATAGGAATCCGTTTTAGACGGATTTGAATTTAATTCTCAATAAAAGGTTTAGAGTGAAAAATAAAAATTATTTTAAATTTTAAATTTGGGAAGGAGATAAAAATTATTATTGGCATGCCTATTCATAAGGAAGTGAGTTGTGAATCAATGTTCTAGCGAATTTTCCTTCAAATATTAAATTGAAAAACGAAAATATACACAATAAAATATATCACTCACTTTCATGCTTTCTGCTGTTCATTATTGCTTCTTCTTTTATAATTTGAATTTTATCTTAAATCAAAAACCCTATTGTTACTACAGTTCTCTCTTTGTGATCGATTCTCGCTCTTATCTCTTTCTTTCATTTCTGAATTTCTGCAGTGTAAGAAATCATTCTTCTCAGAATTAGATTTTCATTATTGCCTATGTTTCTAACAGTCGAAGGTACCGTTACGTTCTTCTTCTTCGTTATTGCTTTTGCTATTATTAATTTATTATTAGTAAATCACCGTGCTGTTTGAATAAACAATTTAATCAAATATGACAGTCAGTGTGGGATGGAGGGAATATTATATTTCTATTTAGACATAATTAGTCATCAAGTCCCTTAACTTAATTTTATATTTAGTTTTAATCCCTTAATTAAAAAAGATTACAAGTTAGTCCCTTAACTACACTTTTGTTATCCTATTTGATCTCTTCTATTAATATCTGACAAATAAACATTAAGTTTTTGTGACGTGGAACAACAATAAGACTATTGATATAAATTTGAATCAACATAGTTAAAAATTCATTCACTATTTAAACTCGAATGTTTTCGAGGGAATCTCGCAATTTAAACCGGATATCCATTTTTAAATACATATACTGACTTAGATTTGTAATAATGGTCTTACTATCATATGAACGTCATCAGAACTTAATGTTTTCTTTTATTGTCAGAAATTGACCGAAAGTATCAAATAGGATAACATAAAAGTAGTTAAGGGATTAATGTTATAACGTTTTCTTAATTAAGAGATTAAAATGGAATACTAAATTAGATTAAAAACTAAATATGTACTAAATCTTATATTTATAATATTTTTTGAACATTATACTATTCCCTCACTCTCAAATTAGATGTCTTTATAATTTCACACAAGATATTGATTTTATTAATGTTGATTTCAATAATAAAATATGTGTCATTTATTATAATAGTCTTATTAATAATTGATAGCGTAAAAGTTATATGAATTAAAATAAAATAAAAGTTAATGAAAAAAATCAGTTTTATAAACTCTAATTTATAAAGAACCAAAAAATATTTATACACATAATATAGATAAATAAAGGCTCATTATTATAAGAAAGTTCATTAATCAATGACTTGCTAATTCAATATAGAGAACTCAATTAATTGTTTGGTAAAAAATAGACAATTTAATTTTTTTTACACCTACACTTACACTTGAGAAGGGGAGCATCAAAATAGAGGATAAAGTCTATAATTGAATTTTAACTTAGGATTTCCGGTTAAAAGTAAAGAGATCTTATTTCGTTCTAGAATTAGAAATGAGAGAGGTCAAAAGTAAAGAGATCTTATTTTGTTCTAGAATTAGAAATGAGAGAGGTCAAAAGTAGGGGTGGCAAACGGGCATGTCCACCCCGTTTAGGCCCGCCCAGCAAAAAAATGGGGCGGGGCGGGGTGGTCATAGTTGAGGATGTGGGTCTAAAACTTAGACCCGCCCCACAAAAAAGTGAGGGTGGGGCGGGGAAAGCCCGCGGGCACTGCACTCTTTAAGCCTAAAAATACAAAAATTTATGTAAATACACGTGCCCGCAAAAGCTCGTGAAAAAAACAGGACGGGGCGGGGCAGACACATTTGAGGGTGAGGGTCTAAATCCTTGGCCCGGCCCGCCAAAAATGACGGGTAAAACGGGTATGGCCCACGGGCCGGTCCCGTTTTGCCACCCCTAGTCAAAAGTAAAGAGATCTTATTTCGTTCTAGAATTAGAAATGAGAGGAGGAACGACGGTGATGGCTTATCGCTGCCTTCTAATGCGGTAGCGTGGGATATATATACAAAATTAATATTTTAACACTCAATTTAGTATGTGAGAAAGAAAAGTAAAATAAAATTGAATTTGAAATTTTTTCTTGAATTTGACGCCTTCTCTTCCTATAATAAAGAGAGAATAACAAACTATTTGTTAGATGTGAAATCCGAAAAACTATTAGATATATTTGCGGTTGTGATCTTTCGTAATTATTAAGATGATAATCTTTGTATATTGAAAAGATTTAAGATGGAGTGAAACCCTTTTTTAGTGGTTGGACGGGATCAATGTGGTCGGAAAGAGAACATATCCTTTATCATTTCATCTGAATACTTTTGAATCCATGTTTATTTAATATGTTTTCTCAAATTATTATTCATATTGAAGTTTTAATGCATAGTTGGTGTGTGCACTTCATTGTCACTAATTGAGTAATTGTGTTAGAAACCATTATAGCATGTAATGATACCAAATCTGAATGTCAGCTATCCGTACTTGCCCGGGGAAGCTTACCAGCAATTTCTATTGATATTTGCAACCAACAAATTCTAACATGATATCATTTCATGCACTTTGAGTGGCATAATGTCATATATATTTTCTCCATTTGATTCTTTGTCTGGTGAAAAATGGTTAATCATGCGTAGCCATTATGTTTTTTCTGTCCCACCACTCAAAACTCAACCTCACATTTGAATGGTTAGGAATGATTTTCTAATTTTCTTCTTTCTAACCAATGCAACCAAAAAGATGGATATAGATAGTCAATTAACTAATCATTAACAACTTACATCCCTCTCGACTCTTCACGTCATAATTTGAGGAAAAAAGTTTTTAAATTTAATTATATGTATTAGAGTCAGACATCAGACACACCTTCAATCTATAGTTTTTAAATTTAATTATATGTATTAGAGTCAGACATCAGACACACCTTCAATCTATAGTTTTTAAATTTAATTATATGTATTAGAGTCAGACATCAGACACACCTTCAATCTATAATATCAGACATCAGGTATCAGACATACCTTCTAATTTTGTGTTTTGGCCTTACAGTTTTTCTTGATGCATAATCATATTTAAGTTAACAAAACACATGTTCAATAAACAACTGTCAACATTCTGATCTAGAAAGCATGTTACATTCACTATGCAAATTCTCAAATGTCAATTATTGTTGAATAACATATCACCAAACCATGATGTTCACAGTATCATAGGATGAGTGTAATGTGTATTTCCTCATTAGGATGAACAAAAAATTTAATAACTTAGCCACAGTTTATTCTCTTTTAGATTATAAGCAGGAAAAAAATTTCTTTAGCACCGACACATCAGATTGAAAGTACTAACGCATTAAGATTAAGAAGTAAAACAAGAATTGGTCTAACAAAGGCTTGTATTACCGATTATTCTGTATACTTAATCAGATATAGTCATTAGAAGCTGTTGAAATGTGAAGGAATAGTTTCTGCATAATTAATGACACTATAATACAAAAGTTCTGCAGTTGAAAATGGATGATCACTCGGTACAATTCACAAAATCTTTATGGCGATAATATTCTCACAGGTCGAGTTGGTAACAAATGACAATCTGTATTTATAGAAAAGCAAAAAAAAAAAAGAGTAAAATTTGCACAAGTATACATATCTACGGTCACAATTTTGTCGAAGAACATATGTAAAATGTTCGTCTCTAGTCATTATTTCTGCGGACATTTTTTAGCCATTCGACAACTTCTCTGATGCTTGGTCTCTTGAAAGGATTCATGTTCACACACAAGCATGCTACATCGAGTACCTGCAGCATCTCGCCTTCAAATCCTTTCCCTCGTAGAGCCGAGTCAAATACTTGTTCTTGTTTTCCTTCGTTTTTCATCTGTTGAACCCAACTAACCAACTCCCTCGAGATTTTCGGCTTACATACATCCATAGGCCTCCTTCCGGTGAGAAGCTCGAGCAAAACAACTCCAAAGCTGTACACATCTCCTCTCAGAGTTGCCACCCATGCTTGTCCATACTCCGGAGGAATATAACCTAATGTACCTACAAGTTCGGTTGTAACATGCGTATGATAAGGAAGAATCAACCGCGACAATCCGAAATCAGCAACATGTGCCTCAAACTTCTCGTTTAGGAGTATATTGCTCGACTTTATATCGCGGTGCACGATGTGCGGTTCGCATATCATATGCAAATAAGCCAAACCACAGCCTGCTCCTTGTGCGATCTTCAAACGAGTAGGCCAATCGAGTTGAGACGCACCATCGGACTTTTCATGCAACCAGTAATCGAGACTTCCGTTCTCCATGTAATTATATATGAGTAGTCGATAACCATCGTGCACGCAGTAGCCTTGCAATGCGACCAGATTCTCATGTTGTGCATTTGACAAAGCTTCTACTTCTGCTTTAAATTCCCTTTCCATAAGGCCTAAATCTCCTGAAAGTTTCTTGATGGCTAGCTGAGTTCCATTTTGAAACGACGCTTTATAAACCAAACCGAAACCGCCACATCCTACTATATTTGCTTGACTGAAATTTTCAGTGGCTTTTATGATTTCTATTATGGAAAGATCCTTTGTTTCATTGTTTTTGCTGGGGAACAATACCACTAGGCTAGCCTCCCTATCAACCTCCGGATGAACACCGCTGTTCGAGTACTGAGAAATCGATTCAAGTTCAATCTTATCAGAATCTCCTCTTGGATTGATCCTTCTCTTAGAGAGTATCCACAGTGTCAACAATGTAATCAAGGTAGCTATGCCGAAACACACTACGATAATAAGTATGACTATTATTTTCTTGGATTTGCCTCTAGCTAAAGTATCATTAGTATTTCGTTGAGAAGAACAAGGGCGCTGAATAACCAGACCGCACAATTGCGAGTTTCCTTCAAAGCTGGTGTTGGAAAAAGTATCAAACTGACTACCAGTCGGTATCCGTCCTTGAAGATTATTGTTGGCTACACTGAAAAAAGACAAGAAATGCAATTTATTGAGTGAACCAGGAATTTCACCGGATAGTTCGTTTTCCGAGAGGTCTAGTTTCTCTAAGTTAATCAAGTTTGAAATTTGATCCGGTATATTGCCAGAGAAGTTGTTTTTCTTCAGGTCCAGCTGAAGAAGGACTTTCAGTTGACCAACCTCGACCGGGATACTGCCACTAAGGTGATTGCTTCCGAGATATATTGCCGGTGGTAAGCTCGAAAGTTGATTGTATTGCAACAAAGAAACATTGTTAGCATTAGCAAAAACCGGTAACTCCAAGTAAGTCCTTTCAACTTTATCATTTGCTTGTTGTGATGTTAGCGCCGGGAGTTCCGTGAGCTCTATCGGAAACAGGCCAGTAAGTAGGTTAACAGACAAGTCTATGTAGAAAAGCTGAGGTAGTTTACCGAACCAAGAAGGTATCGAACCATTGAATTGGTTAAAGGAAAGGTCCAAGGCCTCGATTTTCATCAGGTTTTTAAGCCAACTCGGTATTTGACCTGTGAAATTACAGCCACCTAACCCTAAAACTTGGATATTCTGAAATCCATCAGGTTCTATCACGTCCACACCGTTCGGCATCACTTCATCGTAAAAATTCTTGGAGACCATAAGTGTACTAAGCTTCTTGAGACCATTGAGTATTCTAAGAGCACCAGTGATATTTTTCAGCTTGTTATCCGAAATCGACAAGAACGAAAGAGACTCGAGTCCAAGTATCTCAGACGAAACCTGCCCCTCAATTTGATTAGACGCAAGCCTCAATGCAGCAAGTGACTTGCAATCATAAAGGGTCGGCGGTAAAACACCACTAAACCTATTGTTACCAAGATCAAGCGTAACAAGCCTAACCAATCCCGAGAAATTGAACGCCGAAAGATTTCCGTCCAATCTATTAACCCTCAAATTCAACACAGTAAGATTGTTACAATTCATCAAAGACGGCGGAATCGTACCAGTCAAATTGTTGACATGAAGAAGCAACTTTTCCAATTTCAAAAGCTTACCAATATCCTTAGGAATAAAACCTGTCAAATGATTGGAGTAAAGCTCCAAAACTGTGAGATTTGTAAGGTTAACAATTCCATCACCAATTGTTCCATCAATTTTATTCAGTGGCAACGATATTTCAATGAGTGAAACAGCATCATAAATATCAATTGGGATATTCCCTGATAGAACATTGAAACCTGCTCTAAATTTCTCAAGCTTAGAACATCCACCTAAACCAGTCTCAATAGCACCATCAAAATCATTGGAAGAAAAATCCAAGAATCTCAAAGAAGAATTCTTATGTACACCAACACAAAAGTTTGAAACTGGAACATGACCTACGAAGCTGTTGTTACTAACATTGAAAGATATCAAATTACCTCCTTCTGCAAGATTCTGAATCAGAGAAACCGGTAATGTTCCATTGAATGAATTACTAGACAAATCAAACACCTGAACAACACTGCTGTTTCCGTTTCCATTTCCATTCCCAAGTGGCAATTCACCAGAGAAATGATTGTAGCTCAAATCAAGTACTAAAAGATGATTAAGAATTGAAAAAAACTGATTTTGAAGATTACCATGAAGTTTATTATGAGAGAGATTAAGATGAGAAAGAGATTGAAGAGAAGTAATAACAGAAAATGAAATGAAACCGTTGAGACCTCTAGAGGGTAAGAGAAGATGAGTAACATGCTGATTATTTTGATCACAAGTTATACCTTCCCAATCACAACAATCAGAAGAGAGAGACCAGTTAAGAGGTAGGTGAGGTGAAAAAGTAGATATATTTGAAGAGAAAGACAAGAGTGAATCTTGGTCAATTTGGTTACAAGAGGAAGAGACATGAACAAGAAAGAAGGTTAGAAATAAGGTTGTTGTTATGATTGAGACCATTAATTTGGAGAAAAACATGTAAGTGTTGGAAGGGAAAGAGGGTAGTTGTGATGTTGATGGAGGGTTTGATCTCATGAGGGGAAGTGTTTGTTGGAGTGTGGAAGATGGAGGAGGAAGATGAAGGGAACATAAGGGTGAGATGAACCAATGAGGGACAAGATTTTTGAGGTGGCATGGGGTGAGACCATGACCATCCATTGACCATGAAAAAAATAAGGCTAGGAGAGAGAAACAAAAAATGAGAAGAAGTGGGGGTGACGTTTTTATTTAGTTTCTAAATTTTTTTTATTGAGATTTAGTTTCTAAAACATTGGTTAAGACTAAGTGTGCATTTGTATTATTTAAATTGGATGGAGTTGACAAGTGGAGACAAAAACAAATTCATTATAAAAAGGAGCAATGAATGGTTCCTTCCTTTGCTATTAAATTATTAATAAAATGAAAATATTAGCGTTTACTTTTGGGCGGCCAGTAGTGGAAGAGTGGAATTTCTCAACCATCATCATCTCATCATTCATTTACAATTAATTTCCATTAACATTATACTCAAATTCTATCAAGTGTTAAATTTTTGTGTTGCATTAATGCATTATATATTTTTTTTGTTGAATTGACACCAATCAAATTACAATGGTGCCTAGCTCTTTTTTTATGTCTCCTCTTTCTCTTCTATGGTGCCACCTAATTGAAGCAACTACCGTTTGTTACTCCACTGGTTTGTTAGTTTATTATTTTCTTTTAGATCCACTATGAGATTATTAATTGTATATTTACAATGTAAATAAAGGTTGATGTAAATATTTATATTGTTCCACAATGATATGATCTCTAAAGATAACTTAAAAGATAAGATTTGTCTAAATGTTATACAACAAAATTAATTACTTTTATAGCCAAACAATTCAACACAGAACATTGATAGGATGCCTATGACCTAATACCTAGAACATTCAAAATTTTAATGTTATCTAGAATATTTAAATTTTTAATGTTAGATGTGACACCATTTGATTTTTTTTATGTGAATTTATAAAATGTGACTAATAGTAGAATATGAGATGTGAATTTTGAAGTATGTGGTTGGTATTATTAGTACTTTTTTGATTTAGTTTATAGTTAAAAAGTTGGAATTAAAATATTCAATTAAAATATAATCTATTTTTTTTAAGATACCACAAACTCATAAGTGGTGGACGAGTGAGATATCTTGATCGTAATAAGATTTTTGTATTTGAGATTCATTTGGAAGTGTATATACATACAAACAACAAATATAATATTAAAACGATAAGTTATAAGAGGAAAGACAATTGATCATACCTCGATTTTTCCTTTTCTCTATTGATTTAGCTATCTTTATCACTTTGTAAAAGTAACAGAGAGAAAATAATTGACCATACCTCGATTTTTGTTTTCCTTTATTGATTTATTTCTCTTTCTCATCTTTGTCAATATAACATATAGAAGATAACCGATCATACATCGATTTTCCTTTCATCTACTGATTTATCTCTCTTTCTCATCTTTGTCAAAGTAATATAATATGCTCAATTTTTTATATAAAAGAAGTTGTAGAAACTTGTTCAAATGGTCATACCAGGCACAAGAGGCTTGTTTTAAACAGTAAAAAGTCCTTTTAAACTTAAAGACATGATTATGAAAGATAAGTTTTTAAATCGCAGAGGTTGATCAACATACACTTTGAATGTAACTGATTAAAAACTCGATCTTTACAATCATCCATCCATTTGGAAGAGACTTAAGCTCAAAACATAGTTGAAGAGGTGTCTGAAAGGGAGACTTAGGTCTGTGGCTTTATTGCGATTAGTCTTCTTGTGAATACCTTTGCTGTGAAGTGATTACCGAGAGAACTAGGCTTAGCCGATCGAAATAAAAACTCACGTATGAGTACCAGTGACTTCATTTTCATATGCTTTCTCATGTAGTGAACTGCTTGATCTGAAAATTTACATAAGCATGCTTTGTTGCTTGAGGACAAGCAACGATCTAAGTTTAAAGGAGTTTGATAAGTGGTTTTTGTACCGTTATTTCTAGTTGTTTTTACTTAGCATTTCATTGCTTTTTGTCTATTTTATTTATGTTTACCATGTTTTACGCTTTGGTTGTGTGTTTCTACTATTTTTAGGGCCTAATGAGTATTTAAGATAAAAAGGGATCGAAAATAAGCGAAACATAGAAAAAGGCAAAAGTCAGAAAATCTCCATACAAAAACCACGACGCTGCTACGACCACCCCTAGCAGCAAGGCACATAGGTTTCTCACTTTGCAACCCTCCGGTACAAAGACCAAAGGCATGCTATGGCCACATGTAGTAGAAGGGCGATGCAAATTTCACTTCTTTCCATTTTTGACCGATTCTCGTGTTTTTGGCTTTTTGGCATGATTTGATTTGATTTATTTCTGATGTAATAAGCATTGAATAAGAGATTTTATCATAGTTTTAGATTTTTCTATAAAACTCATAGTTGATTATGAGAGTACGATCTCAGTTTTTATTCTGCAAAGGTTCTACGTATTTTTCTATTGCTTATGTACTCAAGTCTCCTTTGGAGCAATTTGGATCAAAGCTATCAATTCAGGTTTTTATATTTGTCTTCATATTCAATTGCTTGTCTATTTTCAATTTCCTATTATGAATCCATCTGTAAACATCGAATTTGGTTATGTTTGCTCTCACCATGAGTGAGTAATCCATTAGGGACTTGGGGTTATGGGGATCATCGTATAACCTTTTGTATGATTCGTCACATGTCGATTATGAGAGTATTTTTCTAAATTTATTTTATTGTCTGAGTTCATGCATTCAAACTCTTGTGCGAATGTAAAGTGTTCTCAAGTACTGATTGTAGTCTGAAAGGATATGTGTCGGTACCAGAGCGCATGTTTTTAAAGAGACAAATCCAATATAATGAAAGCGCTTGGACAAATTTGAGAAATTTTTATAGCCGAATAAAAGTAACAAATCTTTGACAAATAATCCGGTCGTGCAAAAACAGACGAATTATTTGTCATCGATAAGGCAATGCGTAGGCGAAAGCAGGTATTACCCATATTTATCCACTTTCTATAAATCATGTCGAAACTCTCGTAATATAAGTAACTTGGACTGTACGAAGGTGTTAGAGTGAGAACCATAACCCTATGTCTTGTTTTCCTCAATTAGAATTTAAGTGATTTTGCAAATAAGTTATTTTCATTTATGTGTTTTTTGTTTAAGTTGTTTTCACCAAAACTCATATTACTACTTTGCACTGTCGTCCACTTGCAGCATGTCAATAGAGGGAGTGTTATGGGTTCTAGATATTTTGTGGAAAACTAAATTACCAAACAAGGGGAAAATGTTTGGTCGGAGGTTGTTGCTTAATGAACTGCCAACGAAAATAAAAATGGCAAAGCAATGAATCATCAATGGCGTTCACAATATGGTATATCATATGTCTTTTAAACCTGAAGAAGATGTTTCTCATTTATTCTTCAGTTGTTAAGCTCTAAATTTGGAAGCAAGTTTATTCCTGATCTAGTTCAAGCAATGATCCCGGTTGAGCATTTAGAGCAATTTAGGGATAAGTTAGTGGCTTACGCTAAAGGGAGTTTGTTTTGCTTCTTTTGGGTGGGGTGTGTTGGTCCATGTGGTTGAGTAGAATTTTATTTATTTAAACAAGAGTTTGTAGTAATATAAGATATAATGAATATGTTTGAGGTTAGATATTGAGAATGATTTATTTATTTTTTCAAAGGTTATAATGAATTCTTTTGAGTTGACTCTTGTATCTTTCTGGATCTGTGTTTTTCTTGATATGTGTTGGCGACCTTTTGGTCTTTAACTCTATTAGTTTTGATGAGTTGGAGCATTCGTTGTACTCCCTTTTAATATATATTTGTCTAAAAAAAGTAGTCTATGATAAATTGGATTACCTTAATAGAGTGAACCTATGAGAGAGAAAAAACAAAAATAATAACTTAGTCTAGAAAAATCATTTTTTAATTTCCAAAGTTCTCATATTAGTTTTAAGTTATCGGTTTAATATACGTTACCCCCTGCAAAGTGAGCAAAATTTGATTTATCCCCCCCGGTAGCCCTTTTGTTGACCAATAAAACAAAGTTAGTTGTCTAGGTGGCTTTTTATTCCATTTTTTTCTTTATGTAAGTTGACATGTCAACATGTAATTAGAAAATATTTTCTTTTAACCCTCGTATAAATTTAGGGTTTCCACAATTCCATCGTTTCACACAGTTTTTGTCAAAGGAAGACAAAAAATGAGTAAGGAAGACACCATTGAAGCTTTTATCGACGCGTTTACTGAAGCAGAAGTTTGAAATCACCATTTTCCAATGTCTGAGATTATGTTTTTCGAACTCTGTTTCTTTAGTGATTGTAATGTTGATTGAATGTAAGATTCTTTGTAGTGATTGTAATGTCTGAGGTTAATGGAATATATTGGAAATGATAGAAGATATGTTTTCATTTCATATCACCAAAAGATATGTGTTTGATTATGTTTGAATCTCAAAAATTATGAGTTTGATTTTGTTTGAATCTCAAAAGGTACGAGTTTAATTGTGTTTCAATCTCAAAGTTGGAGGTGTTTTAATCTAAATTTGTTTATTTCTTTTACAGGGATTGGTGATTGTGTTTGAAAAAATGTTTGAGAGAATTGAGCACAGGTTATGCCTCAGACATTTGTATGCAAATTTCAAGAAGAAGTTTGGAGGTGGCACACTTATAAGGGATTTGATGATGGGATCTATCAAGGCAACTTACTATCAAGCTTGGCTGCAAAAGATGAATGAACTAAAACAAGTGTATATCAATGCTTGGAATTGGATGATGAGAGTTTCTATCAAAAGTTTGTGTAAGCGTGCATTTACTTTTGTTTTTACCAAAATTGTGATATTTTAATAAAAAATATTATTGAGTCATTTAATGCTACAATTTTAGTTGCTAGGGATAAGCATGTCTTAATAATGTGTGAGTACATTAGAAAGTACCCTATGAATCGGATGGTAACACCTGTCACTAAACTTGAGAAATGGCATCATAGAGTTATGCTTATCCCTAAGAAAAAGTTAAATAATGAGGTATTTATGAGTGGTCATTGGACACCAACTTGGGCTATTGTTGAAGAATTCCAGGTTACACATTCATTTAACACATATGAATTTAATGTTGATATTGCCAAAAGACCATGTAGCTATAATTTGTGTAAATTGATTGGTATTCCATGCAGACATGTTGCTGCATTAAGTTATAGGAAAGAAAACCCTGAAGATTTTGTGGATGATTGTTATTCAAGTCAGAAGTATACCCAGTGTTATAGTTTTTCTGTGAGTCCTATAAATGGAATGAACATGTGGCATGAAGTTCAAGCTGATGAACTTCAACTACCCGTGTACAAAAATGGACCATAAGACCTAGGAAAGTTATAATTAGGGAATGTGGCAAAGATGGTGCTAGGAGAAGAAGAACTGGTGTGTCTTATAAATGCACCAAATATGATAAATTTGGTCACAATGCAATGTCATGCAAGAGCGCTTGTCAAAATCCAATGCTTGGAATTGGATGATGAGAGTTCCTATCAAAAGTTTGTGTAAGCGTGCATTTACTTTTGTTTTTACCAAAATTGTGATATTTTAATAAAAAATATTATTGAGTCATTTAATGCTACAATTTTAGTTGCTAGGGATAAGCATGTCTTAATAATGTGTGAGTACATTAGAAAGTACCCTATGAATCAGATGGTAACACCTGTCACTAAACTTGAGAAATGACATCATAGAGTTATGCTTATCCCTAAGAAAAAGTTAAATAATGAGGTATTTATGAGTGGTCATTGGACACCAACTTGGGCTATTGTTGAAGAATTCCAAGTTACACATTCATTTAACACATATGAATTTATTGTTGATATTGCCAAAAGACCATGTAGCTATAATTTGTGTAAATTGATTGGTATTCCATGCAGACATGTTGCTGCATTAAGTTATAGGAAAGAAAACCCTGAAGATTTTGTGGATGATTGTTATTCAAGTCAGAAGTATACCCAGTGTTATAGTTTTTCTGTGAGTCCTATAAATGGAATGAACATGTGGCATGAAGTTCAAGCTGATGAACTTCAACTACCCATGTACAAAAATGGACCATGAAGACCTATGAAAGTTATAATTAGAGAATATGGCAAGGATGGTGCTAGGAGAAGAAGAACTGGTGTGTCTTATAAATGCACCAAATATGATAAATTTGGTCACAATGCAATGTCATGCAAGAGCGCTTGTCAAAATCCAAATGCTTTGAAAAGAAAGGTAATTTTCAAAATAATAGTCTAATAATGTACATGAAGTTCAACTTGCACTGTCATGTTTTGATTATGACTTAACTTCTTTTTTTATAGAGGAAATCCAAAACAGACTGGGTTGAAGCAAGTCGGCTTAACGCAATTCGGTTTGAAGCAAGTCAGGTTGATGCAAGTCAAGTTAATGCAAGTCAGTTTGATGCATGCCAGGTTGATGCAAGTCAGATTGAATCAAGTGAGATTGAAGCAACCCAGGTTGAATCAAGTGTGGTTGAAGCAAGCCAAGCTAAACTAATACCAAAGAAGAACAAGGTTGTGCATAAGCCTCATAATAAGGTTCAAAAACCTATTGTGAAGCTGAGAAAAAGGTCAAGTGAAAGATTGAAAGTCAAATGGTTTCAAAAACCAATTATAGGTCATGGTTTAAATTCTGACCAACCTATAACTTTGATATAGTACGATGAAGGTACATTAATATAAGAAGATAATGCAATGATACCTAACTCAAAGCTTGGTGTGTGTCTCAGATCCATGAAATATTTGAGCAAAATTTCAAATAGGCCTTCTAAGTACTTACGAATTATGTTTTATATATTTATTTTGTAATGAGTGATGCACTTTTGTGTGTCATTTTGTATATGATGACTGATGCACTTTTATGTGTCATTTTATAATGATTTTGTAATGACTTATGTACTTTATGTGGTTCTTCTTATCTTCGCAATCACTTTTGATTATATGTATTACCTTAAGTTTGGAAATAACCAAAACCAGAATATTTCATTAATCTACTAGTAATTGATAGAATCTCATTTGATACATCACAAATTGAAAACAAAATCCAAGATCGTACATGTTGCTTCTTGTAACGAATACCAAATATTTCATTAATAAACTAGCAATTTATACAATGACATTTGATACATCACATTTTGATACAATGTTATTTGATACACTACATATTGCATAAACTTGTAGACGATGGAAAACAAAATCCAAGGCAACATAAGTGAAACCATTAAACAATGACTTTTGTTCTTCTCCATTTGAAGCTTCTTATTTGTTTTTTTATGATTCTTTGAATTGACTTCTACCCCAAATTCCTTGTCAATGTCCTTCAAAAATTTCCTCAAATAAGCCATTATCATTTCACAATTATTGCAATTTGTTGGAATCCAGTGACTTTCATTCCTTCCATGAACCTGACCAACTTCATCATCCTAGATAAATAGGTCACAACTTTCCACACTCTACAAATTACATGCAAAATATGGATGAGTTTAAATTGGAGAAAAATGAAGAGAAAGATTAAAAATTTCTTACCCCAACATTTCAACATCTCTAGTATTTCCTATTAGGGTTTTTGACTGTGTTTGCGGTCCACATTTTCATTCCTTTATCACATCCATATCTGGGTAAACTCAATCCACTTGAGTTGTCAATTGATGATATTTTACTTCCACCCATTGTTTTTAACCCTAATTCCTAAAATGAATGAAACCTGGAATGTGGAATAAACGAGAATGGGATGATGTGCAGAATAAATGGAGAAGATGAAGAAACAAACGATTGAAGAAGAACACAATGAAGAAGCAAAACGAGATAGAAGTTGAAGAAGACGAAGATGCAATCGAGCACGGTAAAAAACAATGAAGAAGAAAACGATAAATAACATGATGAAGAATACGGTGGAAACTAATTAGATGTTGACATGTTAACTTAAATAAATAAAAAATAAAATAAATAATCACCTAATCGACCAACTCAATAAATATAAAAAAATTCTTGTCTAATTGAACTATAAAAGGTCAAATTAATAATAAAAAATTATATTAGAGAGGAGGGATAAAGTTTTTTTTTATGAGAAGTAAACCAAATATCAAGTTTATTGCCTAAAAAAATATTTATATAGGAACTGACAAAATATTGACATAGCATCCAAGTGAAAAGTGAAAATACGCACATTTATTTTCTTCAAGCAAAGAGAACCTACGTGTATATACTATGAATCAATATATACCCGTTACAATAATACAAGAAGAAAATAAAACATTCAATATTTTTTCCTTAAATAGGTTGGTGTTATATTCTTGTACTTGCATATATACAGTTTTATTATCTTTTGTAATGTGTAAATCCGTCGCACTCATACACTGTTTTTCTTTATTTATTTTTGTTTGTTTGAGGTGACTCACACTATGGTTGGTTGTGTTGTGGCACACGAGATTAATGGACACTGTTTTAACTTTTTGAGACAAATTGATTAAGTGTATAAGCTGTGTGAGGTGAAAGTTATAGTTGATACGTTACTATGTGTTTGTGATATATTAAAAAGTGTTAAATAAAGTAAAATAATTTAGGAGTGAGAGTTTTGTATATAGTCTAAAACTAATATTTTTGTCGGTAAAATTTAGCTCAAATAATAAATATTAGTATTATTAAACTTAATATCTTTATTTAAATTTGAATTCAGAGCCTTACAACTGCATGAATTATAGGTAAAACTAATTTTCTAGCAAAATAAAAGATAAATTAGGTTTAGTAGTAAAAATAGTAGTGCTTGTAATCAATTATCAAACTATAGTTTTGAAAACTAACGTTAATTGAATTTAATAGTAGAATAGCCGACTCTCAAAATCAATGTTTGAATTTCAAAATAATAAGACATTGACTTTCTATTAAAATAGGAGTAGTCAACTTTGAGTTTTGACACACTTCACGCGGTTGTAAATATAGATTTATTAAACTTTTAACAGACAAAATTTAGATTTCTCAGTGGAGATGAAAATATATGGGATTAAATGAGGGGAGTTAGAACATAGGTTTGAGTCGGATTAAATATTTTTAGATAGAAAAACTTAGGTTTATTTGTATATCTATTTAATTAAAAAGCTTTATAAGTCTATCAAATCATTCTATAAGTAAAATTAGGAGAAAGATTATGAACCAAACCGAAACGCTGAATTGAAGTTAAAATAATTGAATTGTTATGTTTGGTTAATGAATCTATTTATATCGTAGACAATAGTTCTACGATTGTACCGAATCAAACCGAAACCAAAAATGAAAATATTAAAAACAAATTTAAAAAAAAAAATTCAAAAAAATTGAAAAATAATTTAATGGTTCAGTTCTTTAATAAATGGTTTGTTTTCAAAAAAATTGTCTTCTAACGGTTCGAAATTTTTAAATGGTATACCAAACCAATAATTTTGGTTTGGTTCAGTTCTAAATAAATTGAAACGGTTCGGTTCAGTTCGAGTGAACTTTCACTATAAGTTAATTCAGTTCGATTCGATTTTTTCACTGAACCGTGCAGTGAACAACCCTAAGTGAAATATTATATTATGTTTTATATTTTGAGTCAAGTTATAAATTTATTAATCTTTGAATAATTTAAATTTATTAATGTACATTAGTTTTTTTTTTTTGCATATTTAAATATATTATTATAAATGTAGTTATATATTTGTGATTCCCAAATAAGGTCGGATACGTCCCTCATCGGGTGTCCTACCATGACGCGTCACCCGAAGTATAACTCTCATGTGGCAGGGGGTTCGTCCTAAGGGAAAACATGGACAATAACATTTATCCAACCCATAACCGCATATGTGAAGTCATGTCCATGACTTCATAGGAAATATGTAGTCAACAACTCCCTCAGTCAAGAGGGAGCGATTACCATTTTTTGAGAGTTCACTAAGCCTCAATCTATATGCCTCTAAAAATACCTCAACTTTGGGGTTGGCAAGACAAATCATAATACACACAATATACCATTAAAAGATACAAATCTCTTCACCTCATATGAGCTTGCTCTCTCAATATCCAAAATCACCATTGAATAGAGCCTCTCACCACCATGAGAAAGCCCTAACCCACCAAAAAATTACTAAGGCCTCAACATAGGGGTTATCGCTAACGGGATTTCACGCGATATCGAGGAACCGGGACCACCGTCTTGTTTAAAGAGAAAACAGGAGAGTCGCCACCAAATTTTATTTATACGCCTCTATCGGAGAGGCGAGGGAAAATAGTCGATAAAACCCTCGAAAAAGATACGTGCACAGGAAGCGCTAAAAAATGGGTAAGGAATCGGTCTCGCAACCGAGATTTGAGTTCGAAAGTTAGTTACGCAAGGGGAAGGTATTAATACCCCTCACATCCATGGTACTCCATGGGAACTATTTGGGTTGTTTGCGTATGCGGGTATTTATCACAATTATTGTTTTACTTTCAAAAAGAATGTGTGAAATGGATGGGTTTTGGTTTTTTATTATGGTGCTCGCCAAGGATTGTGGCCCTTGTGCCTACGTATCACTCATCTAGGATGAGGAATCAGAGCTTCGTAGTTCGGAGTAGAAAATATTTATGGGTTGATTGATTTTACCTCTAAAAAAATGGTTTTCGGGATGATGCCCTAAGGCAAAAAAATTAGGTTTGATGGGTTATGTTGATTTTACATTGAACAAGGGTTTATGAAAAAGAGATTATTTGTGATTAGATTGCACTAAAGTCTAGGGGAAAAGGTGAATATTCTAGACAATAAGTCAAACGTCTTGTGTCCAAAATAATCAGAGTAAGGGTAGGAATGCTCCATTCTCACTCATTCTCCACCACTTAAGGCTCGTTGCGCATAATACTAATTGTAGTTGTTAAGTGTATTGAATTTGATTATGAAAAAAACCGCTTGACATTGGATCAAGGGTTTGTTTATTTGATTGAGAAATTTGGCTTATGCAACATGAATACAAACTAACCAACAAGAAATAAAGGGTCTCATTGTAAGGTAGCCCAAGAGAAAGCCTTGTGTGTGTGGGGAGTGACCTAAGATAAACAAAGCATAATGGTCTTACAAACATGTCCCTTTAAGGCGGTGCCATGATGCCATTCTTACAACCGGAATGTAAGTACAGATGAAATCCAAAGTTCACAAAGTATCACAAAGGTAATGGAAAAAAGCCTCCAAGCAAAGGTCTTAGGATGCGATCCTCTACGTCCGAGTGGATTAAGTGAAATGGATTGTTTTTAGTCCTATAATTTTATCATGTTTTTGTTGTTTTCAAATGTAATGATAACAATAAAGTAAAAATAAATAAATAAACATGCATGATTAAGTTTATACAATGAATATGGTGATGATAAATACTTAAATGTAAAGGACATAAAAGTAAATAACAATGATAGTGTCGCACCTCGAAAAATGGGGATACGACTACAAAGCGAAGCGCGATCGCACGCTCGCAATGATGGACTGAACAGAGTCGCCACCGAACTTTATTTATTCCTAAAGAGGAAAGGGAAAATATCGATAAAACCCAAGAAAAAAACGACAATGATTATGGTCGTCGCAACCAAATCAGGGTTCGGGAGTCGATTACGCAAGGGGAAGGTATTAGCACCCCTCACGTTCGTTGTACTCAACGGGAACCATTAGGTCAGTTGTGTGCATTAATAATAGTTTGAAATGTTAGGCTTTTCAAATTATTAGGTGGGAAAGAAAGAGTAAAAGAGAGGAAAATGTTTTTGGATTTTTGACGAAGGACTAAACCTAAGTTTTTTATTAATGGGCCTGACAAGATTTACAAATCCTGCTCCTACGTATCTCAAAAGAGAAATCAAGGCTTACGTAGTTCTGGGTAGAAAAATGTTTGTTTGTTGGTCGATTTTAGCGAAAGCTATATTGTATTAATCGACGAAAACATTGTTTTATCCAAAATAGGTGGCCGAAACATTGTTTTGTATCACTTAAGACAATATATCTTTCGTTTATGAAAACGGTTTTTGATTAATCGCACGGCGGCGAGAAAAGGGTTTGATTGGTTGGATGTTTTTGAGTGATGGCGAGAACTTGGATGAGCGAGATATACATCTCGAATCCTAGTCTCAGGAGTGCATAGTATACACCATGTTCCATTTCCACCTTTATTGAAAAAGTGTTAAATAAGATTTAGGTATCTTAGATTTGATTGAGAAAGGGTTTGACGAAACCACATTGACAATTTTAGACGATGGCGAGAGTTAAGATTGGCGAGGCATACGTCTCGAATCTTAACCTCAAGAGTGCATGGTATACACCATGTTCCATTTCCACCTTTATTGAAAAAGTGTTAAATAAGAATTAGGTATTTTAAGCTTTTGTTGTGAAAAATGACTTGACACTAGATCAAGTATTGATGGACGTTTAAGAGAAATTTGAATGAGTGTTTGAGAAAAAAACAAAGTGGATGAATTTGGATGATGGCGAGAGCTAGGATTGGCGAGATATACATCTCGAATCCTAGTCTCAGGAGTGCATGGTATACACCATGTTCCATTTCCATCTTTATTGAAAAGGTCTTAACTATTGAATTAATATTTTTTTGAGTTTTTATTAGGAAAAATGGCTTGACGTTGAATCAAGCGTTTGGTGAAAGTTTGAAACAAATGGAATAGAATGGGAGGGAGAAATGGATTGGTTTGTTTATTGAGAAAATACTCGACGTTGAATCGAGTCATATTTTTGTATTTTTTGGAAGTGGTTGATTTTATTCTTGTGTTAGTATCTAACTAAATAGTCAAACAAATAAAGAAATGAAACAGTACAAGATTGTTACACATCGGGGGAGTGGGGTACATTTTGTCAAATGGGGATTCAAAATCATGAAATAATTAAATCGGGCCCAAACAACAAATAATGCAAAAGTATGAGTGTAAGTGCAAGAGAACCGGCTCATTGTAAGAAAGCCCAAGAGTAAGCTATGTGAGGTTGATGACGATGCTTAAAAAGCAATCGACTTACAAGGGTGTGAAAATGGGCTCGATATTGAATCGAGAAAAAATATGATTTTTATAGTTTAAAATGGTTTTGAATGAATGATGCAATTAAAAGAAAACAAATCTATGTTAGGATAATGAAACTATGAATATAATAAAGCATAAACATAAAAGAAAATGTTAAAAGAAATAAAAATACTACACATAGGTATCGAACCCACTCCACCAAAGACCATAGAAACCCTCCCTCTCCATGTGGCCACTTATGACTAGTTGTTATTTTAAGACTAATTTAAATATACAAACCAAGATAAATTAAAAAAAGAATTAAATAAAAAAACTAATAAAAAGAAAATCTGTTGGACTACCCTAATTAAACCCAGCCGCTTGGCTGTTGGGTTTTCAAAAGAGAAATGGATTGGGAATACAAAATAATACACTAATATACACCTTTTTAATAAAACAGAGGAAAAGTAAATACCGTTAATTAAATTTCTGGTTTAAAGCATGTTTTTTTTTTGAAAAAATAAAAATAAATGAATAAAAAGTATAAGGAACAGTAATGAAAATCCTCTCATCCTCCTCACTCGCATCTTTCCGTCTCTCACATGAATCTCCCTCACTCTCAACGCGCTCTCAACCTTCGCCCAATCTCCCAATCGCGACCTCAATCTATCAAATCACCTCTCATCAAAGCTCGTCATCGCCCTCCCTCATCGCTCAAGATTTTTCTCTCGCTCTCAATCTCCCTTTCGCTCTCGATCGCTACCCACGAACCCTCTCACGCTCTCAAACTCAATCAGTCATTCTCTATCAAATGCTCAGAGGAATCCAATCGAAAACTCACCTTCGGTGACGGTAATGACGAGCTCAGGTAAAGCTGGAATCTCCCCTTCACTTCTTCAAATGCTGGTGTTCTTTTTCTCTTAGGATTAGGTTTTGATTCTTGCTTTCAAGTTTTCAATTCCGCCTCCTTCTAATTTCGTCCCCAATTCCTGATTCTCCTCTCACTATTTATGTTCACAGATTAGGGTTTTCAATTGGTACGATGGAGCTCAAAAGGGGAAATTTCCAGAAGTCTTTTTGATGCTCAGAATTGGACTACCTTCTTTGATGCTTGGCCTTGGAAAGGTAATCTGAACCACACTTTCTCCAATTGTTTTGTCTGGATGCCAAATTGGGATATTTTCCTGAGATTTTACTGTTGCCAATGCCATGTTTTTTTACTGCAGTGAAAACGACGAAGACATGAGGAACTTTGGTTTTCACGTGGCTTTGGTTTCACGGTGCGCCGGCTAGTGAATAAACTGTTTTACAAGGTTAGTATTGGTCTAAGTTTTGACTTGCTTCAATTGTGTGAGTCCCTAATTTCCACTGGAAGAACTTCCGCCTTCATCTTGATGCATAGCTTATTCAAGAAAACTGACCGTTGATTTCTTGCAGGTGAATTTCTAACCGGCTCATCACTTTCTTCATTGCTTAAATCCCAATTATCAAGACCAGCAAACCCTTCGCTCTTTGACTTCTTTCCTGGTGGTGAAAAATTAAGGTTTGTGGTGATATTGTGCTCCTCTGCTTTGTCAATAAGACCAGCTCTTCCAAAGAGACGGTCCATACAAGAATAGTGTTTAATCGTTGAATTTATTTGCATAGACTTCTATCATTTGTCTAAATAGCAATTGCCCTTGTGCTGCAGGTTTGAGGTCTGTTTAGATGACCGGATTGCAAATTGTTTGACTTGGACGGTAATGCAGGCGGTTGATGTGACGGTAATGCAGGCGGTTGATGTGATCGGTTATGGACCAGGGGCACAATTGAAATAGGACGGGTACATCTTGCTGCAAGATGACCAAGACCTTGTTAAGCCAGCGGCACCAATGAAGTTCCACACATGTATCATGCTGTAAAATACATATGCACCGGCTGAACTGTCAAATTAGACGAACCAGCCAACGTCTTATTTTGCACCATGTCCCACAAATTGTAACAAGCTAACCATCAGAAGCAATTCACCCTATAATTATTAACCAATCACAATAACAGCATCCTCGTCGTCAACCGAAGTGAACATAACAATTAACACTCCATTATATCTTCTGCTGTGGGGAGCCAAACAATTATCAGCGGTTACGGTGAGTTTTTTCGATGCTGTCATGTTCTTTCCAATTTGCTGTTGTGGCTTTTGTAAATGAAACAGGGACTGCTGTGATATTGCAGGTTTATTTGGAAATGAAGAAAGGTTTCCTCTTGGCAAGCCTGGATGCTTCAAGGACAGTGAGGGAGATAGCCAACAGATGGTGACATGCCAAAACTTGGCCAGAACCAATGGCACGTGAAGGAGGAGTGGCAATTTGAGATTGCTGATATTAGGTACCGGAACAAAACCTGGGATACGTGAAATATGAAGCAGGTATGAGTGACAGAAGCAGTATTGCAGATGTTATCTGCGGACAATTGGAAAGGTCTACTTCTTTTGAATATTCTGTAACTCGAATCCTGAGATGTTGCAAGTCACTATATCCGGAAATATCAAGTGAACCTTACATCATCTAGGAATTTCTGGATGAAGAATAAAGACTTTCAATGCTTCAGGTAAAAGCTCTAGAAACTGATATACTTGTTTTAAAATTCCATTGTAGTTGTCTTCTGCTATTATCTGATTTGGCTTGGGATTTTCTAACATCAGATCACAATAACTAGATTTCTTCACCTGTTTCATCCAGCATTTCAAAACTTCAACCTCCTAGGGATATCTTTCTTATTACTATTATTATTGTACATTTGTAACACCACTATGCGATTCTTGTTCGTTGTATTGAGGAAAGTTTTCCTTCATTTCCAAAGGAATTAGGCTGCGCTGGAGGGGTCACTTGTGGTGCAAAGGGCCTTTCGAGATTTGCTTGGTGTTTATGGATGTGAAGTCCAGCACATGTCTGCAGCAGGTAAAAATTTCTGTCATTCTGCAACTGTCCGCAGCTTTAGGTTTATTATCAATGCACATAGCATATGTTGATTGTTGGTATGGATTCATGATCTAATCGGCCCACTGAATTGCAGCAGGGCATTGCCTTACGCTCGCGACATTCCAAGGCACATTTTGTATGGTTTCTTTGACGCCATACACAAAATGCAGTCTCAACGTGGCTGGCGATCTCGAGTGCGATATGTTCAGAAGATGTGTCCAAGCAATCAAGTAAACATCCTGAGGAGAAACGATTTGATGTGCTGTACCGGTAAAATGAAATTCATAGAAGATTGACGGTTGTATTGTCCGGTTGAGTCAATTTGCCTTCCATTTGTGACGGTATCCGATCCCTTGTTTTTTTTGAGCGCTCTAATATTGAACTGCAGTTGTTCATTGTGCAGGCATTAAGAAGACCATGATTCCAAAGTTTGATCGTGAATAATGTCCAACACCAATGTAGAGCTCGGAATGGGATCAACTCTTCTGCACGATGCTTCGAAAATGCCTCACAAGCCCACGGCACATGACCATTAGCCAGTACCCCTTGTTGTTTTTGACGGTTGCAGTCTTGGATGTTATACTAGATGAATGATTAACATGAGAATCCATCTTTCTTCCCGTGATCTTAGAGTGAGAAGATTGTCAGCAAATTTTGCATCAGACACAGTATCGGTGGACGAAACTTTATTTCGAATAGCCGTTGTAGGTTGCTATTGTTGCATACCATGATGTGAGACACAGTTCTATCATTTGCTCAAATATGTTTCTAGCCATATGTAGTCTTCCAGACTTAGCATACGTAGTAATAAGATAATCATTTACAGGGAGCTTATTACCATGGAAAAAATTGATGACTGTAATATACAGGTAGCTTATTTACAGGGAGCTTATTTGCAATCTCCATATGTGCATATGCTTCAACGCATAACCATGTATAGACCTGACTAATATAATGTCTCTCTTTGCAAATATTATAATATGCTTGTCACCGTTAACACTAATGACTCTTGAATAGCAATTTGGCTCACATGAATGATTAATTAAATGAGCGATGCTTCCTGCTCTGGTGGCATCAATGTCTCTTGCATCATCAACTCGAAACAAATATGTTCCAGCACCCACTAAAGAATTATATATAAAACGCTCTCTTCGATCAGCAATAGAAGGTCTACAAGTTCACCGGTATATTAATCACCATGTCTCCACCTTTATATGGATGCTTTGCAAAGATGCCAAATCCATGAATTCTTGATTTCCCAAACGCCAACTGCTTCCAGCAGGTTTCCTTCATGTACTTATATTTCTCAGGAACACTAAGTATGTTGTCTGCAGAATCAACTACGTCGTTCAACAATCCATGTTGGCAGTATCCACCAACTAAATATGGTTGATTCTCCACAAACAAACGTTTCAGCGAAGAAGCTGCAAGTACTTCAGGTTCTTTTCGGCCTCTCCGACCAGAGTAATCATATGGCTCACTTCGAGCACAACCAGATGAATTGGGTGGTGGTTTATAATCTGAACATTGACCAATAACCTGAACGCGTTCATCGGCTACAGAATGTTCATGAGATGACTGCCTATGTCTCTTGCTAAGCCTTACTAGCCAACACCAAAATCTTAGCGGCAAGATGCTGAACTTTAAGTTCATTCACAATCGTAGCAGCATCATTCGCCACAAAAAGTCTATCCAAACATCTCATTCATCCTGTTGGGGCCGAGGGAAGTGCGAGTGATGATGGAGAGTTGGTTACAGGCATCAATGTTTTTGAGAACGGCTTCGTCGAGACCGGAGAGATGCTTGTGACCTTCTTTGAGCATGGATTGCATACCGTAAGACGATTGAGAGTTGAAACCCACCATGTTCGCTTCTCCGGTTAACGTTGGTGGCTGCGATTTGTGGTGTTCCAATTAATAATTCTTCTGACTTCAGCGGGCAGTGAGCATCCATTGTTGCACTTATTGACTCCAAGAACTCGTGCTTCTTTTTTACTTCAATATTCACGAGAGAGTGTACTAGATTGGAGCGGCTTTTCTCAAATGATGACTTTGAATCTTGTAGACCCTGTTCTAAATCAGCAACAATATCTTCAGGAATATTCTTCTTCAAAGAAATAAACTTTTCTCGTGACTGATCATACGATTGCACAGATTTGTCAAAACGACGACGAGATTCCTTTGATCCCGAAAGGTGAGAGAACCCTAATCGTTGTGGCGATGGTGATTCAGCCGCACGGAAGGATTTGAAGAGTGAGTGATTGGGAAAAGTTTTTTTTTCAGGGTCAAAATCGGGGTATGACAGATAGTAACAATGATAATAATAATAATAAAAGGTTAGTAGTAATCAAAAGTTAGTAAAGTTGAGATTATGAACAATGGACCAACACTTGAGGATTATATATCCTTAGGTCAATAGATTCAAAATATGGCGCATCAGGGAATAACTTATCACTGATCAAAGTATGGAAGATGATCAATGGATCAATTTACCATAGATTTGTAACAATGAAAGTTATTCAACCCCAAGTCCATCTATCAATAGATTGACAAAAGGAAGACTATAACAAACCCAAGGTTGAAAGGTTATGATTGACTAAGTTGTTAAGTTAGAAAGTTATAAGATCAAAGTAAAATATTAACAAGGTAATAAGAGTTAGCGTATGATATAAACAAGTAAGTATAAAAGGTTAGTGGGTTAGTATGAACCAAAAGAAATAACAATGTATCAGATGAAATCACAAGTAAACATATGTATAAGTAAGACTTCATCCACAAGTCAAATGACCCAAATTATTTGAAATATGGGCAACCTATCCATGCTTCAAAGTATCATGGATGAACACTTGATCATTCAATGGTAGGTTTCAAGTATGGAAATTTTAATCAACCCTAAACCAAAAAAATCATGACCTAGGTGGATTTCATTAGTCCATGAGTTCAAGACTACATAAGTCCCTCAAAAAATATCCAAATGACTTGAAATAAGACAAAATAAAATACTAGAGGCAAAAATAAAAGGGGTCTATGTTGGACATCAGTTTTACAACAAGAGGAAGAAAAGTTTTGGAGGAGATAACCCGGAGCGTGTTTACTGGTCCCCAGCAAAGTTTTCTATTGATGATAGAATGTTGCACTATTTTCTGGTATATGTTATTGTGCCTAGATTTTTCAATCACTGCACTATAACAAATCCGGAAATGATGCTCCTATATTCCACCAAAACTCATTTTCGTGTTGATTGGGGACATACAATCGTGTCACATATGATGTCCCATGACGAATATGCCGAGGGTCTACCATATGCTCATTTCTTGACCAAGATTTTCCGTCATTTCAACATTAACCTGGAAAATGAGTTGTGCTTCTCAATGGAAAAACGTTCTTTCATGATTAGTATCAAGCAGGTAAATAGGAAGATGAGAGTCATTTACAATCATCAGACTCATGAAATAAAATACCTGGACAATGAAGATGAAGAACCTCAACCAGAAGCCCACAAAGATGATGAGTTTAACCTACCTTTAGAAGCTCAACCAGATCAACCTTCCAACCAAATGATAATGGACTATCTACAAGGATTTCACACGGATGTTATGACCGAGATTGGTCATTTATCGTCGAGAATGGGTCGTTGGGAGTTGTTTCAAGTTGTTTATAAAGGTGGTGGCTACCAAGGTGGTGAGTCTAATGATGGGAACAAAAATCAGTGATTGGATATCTTGTGGTATTTTATGACTTGTTCTGTTTTAATTCTGTCTTTTATCATCCTTGTTTTATGTTCTGCATGACTTATTTGGTTCTTTGTGTTGTAATATTTAGACATCTTTTGTGTGGTTTAATATTTAATTTTCTCTTAGATTTTGTTGTGTTTTCTTTTCCCTTCTTTTTGATTATGACAAAGGGGGAGAAGATGTATGCATATGTGTTATGCTTGTATTGCTTAATGCAGGGGGGGGGGGGGGTTCATGTGATTATTTCTAAGGGGGTTCATGTGAAGACAAACTTCCTACAAGATTTTGATGAAGACAATATATCAAGCTCTCCATATCAAAAGAATGGAAAAAGAAGATCATTTCAACATTGCTCAAATTTTTCATGGATCTAGTAAAGGTATATGGAATTCTTGACAATATACTCCTAGTGTTCAATTTTTTTATCATACATTAATATGATCACTCTAAGCTTTTTCTATCATGATTATTTATTTTAAAGTGATCTTTAAAAATTGCATATTCAAAAGTTTTTTAACAGAATTTTTTTCAAAGTTTTTGCCGTGTCAATCGATTGATCAAACTTTCTGTTTTAGAATTTTTCGTTTTTAAAGTTGGACCAATCGATTGGTGTTGTATGTCAATCGATTGATCTCAGTGTATTTTTTCAATATTTTGCTTATGTCAATCGACTGGTTGTGAGGGTCAATCGAATGATGCTGGAATTTTTTTGAAAAATCTGAAATATTATCTCACCATTCTTTGCACCAATTCATCATAACTCTTCATGGCAAAAGCTTACATCTTTTCATCAACAAATCTCTGATTTCTATTCTAACCATTGTCATGTTATGATTGAAGGGATGCATTCATACTATAAATAATCCTTATATTTTCATTACAAAATTCACCTCTTTCAAATAAATTTGCAAAATCTCTATACATTCATTTTCATCTATTTTTCATATTAAGATACTTTTGAAAAAGAATTTTCATATCATTTTCTTCAAAAGTACTCTTGAGCACCTAGAGATTATTTTGTTTTGAACTTTCATATTGAAAGAGAAGAAGATTCTAATCAATTTATTAAAGTCTTATCCAATATAAATATTCATATTCATTCAATTACTTTGCAAAATCCTAAGTACCAAGGATTGTTTGGTTTTAGGTGTATTGCTTATTATCCAGGATTGTTGGATATAAGTGTCAAGAAAAGGAAGGATTATTTTCTTTTATTGTGAGTTAAGTTTTCAAGAGGTTTGTTCTTGATTACTTAGTTAGAGGCTTGCTTTAGGAGATCTAACAATAATAAAATCTCTTACACATTGTAAGGGGACTGGAGTACTCTCAAGCTGTGAGGGAAACCAGTATAATTCCTGGTGTTCTTTACTTTCCGCTCTTTACCGCTTTCAATATCATACCAATCCAGAAAAGAAAAGAACATTTATCCATCAAATCCGAATAAATTTTTAAAGTCCTAATTTACCCCCCCCCCCCCCCCCCCCCCCCCTTAGGCTCATTCCTAACTTACAACAGTCTCTAATTAGAATGATATTTCTGTAAGGAAATTCAAAACGCATAGATTGGTAGTCTTCCAAGGGTTGATGTGCAAGATAGTCGGACAATACACTCCCTTTGATAGCCTTTTGAGTGACATGTTGGATGTTGTACTCGGTTAAAGCGATTTGCCAATGAGCTACTCTATCGGTTAGAGCAGGCTTTCTCGAAGATGTATTTGACAGGATCTATCTTGTAGATTAACAATGTTGTATGAGTGAGCATGTACTGTCTTAAGCGTTTGGAATCCAAAGCTAGTGCACAACAAGTCTTTTCAAGCATCAAATACCTACTCTCGCAATCAGTGAACTTCTTGCTTAAGTAGTATATTGTGCTATCTTTCCTACCCTTCTCGTCGTGTTGTCCGAGGACACACCCCATGGATCCTTCAAGGACGGTAAGGTACATGATCAATGGTTTTCCAGGTACAGGAGGCATTAAGACAGGAGGTTCTTGCAAATACTCTTTTATCTTCTCAAAAGTGTTTTGGCAATCGTCGTTCCAAATAACAGCTTGATCCTTCTGGAGTAGCTTGAAGACCGGCTCATAGATGACCGTTAGGTGAAATATGAATCTAGCTATGTAGTTCAACCCCCCTAGTAATCCTCTGACTCCCTTCTCAGTTTTGGATGAAGGCATATCTTGCATGGCCTTCACTTTCTCAGGATCCACTTCAATGCCACATTGACTGACGATAAAACCTAGCAATTTGCCAGATCTTACTCCAAACGTGCACTTGTTGGGATTAAGCCTTAATTTGAACTTCCTTAGCCTCTTTAACATCTTTTCCAGATTGACAAGATGCTCCTCTTCGGTTTGAGATTTGGTGATCATGTCATCAATGTAGACCTCGATCTCTCTATGAATCATATCATGAAAGAGTGTGACCATGGCTTATTGGTACGTTGCGCCAACGTTCTTTAATTCAAAAGGCATGACCTTGTAATAGAAGGTGCCCCATGGGGTTATAAAATTGGTTTTCTTCATATCTTATTGAGCCATTTGGATCTGGTTGTAACCAGAGAATCCATCCATAAAAGAGAAAACAGAGAACAGAGTGGTGTTGTCCACTAGCACATCAATGTGGGGTAGTGGGAAGTCATCTTTTGGACTTGCTCTATTTATACACACATCCTTACTTTGCCATCCTTCTTGGGCACATGCACAATGTTGGCAATCCACTGGGGGGTAGTTGGAGACCACTAGAAAGCCTGCATTGAGTTATTTTTGCACTTCCTCCTTGATCTTTATAGCCATGTCAAGACGAGTCCTTCATAGCTTTTGCTTCATGGGAGGACACTCTTCTCTAAGAGGTAAATGATGGATTACGATACCAATATCGAGGTTGGGCATGTATTGGTACGACCATGCAAACATATCCATGTAATCCTTCAAGAGCTTGATCAACTTCATCTTGACTTCTTCTTGTAGAGCTGAGCCTACTCTGACTTCCCTAGCTTCCTCGTTTGTTCCGAGGTTGACCACCTCAACTGATTCTTCATGCGGTTGGATGACCTTTGACTCTTGCTTGAGAAGTTTCACCAATTCTTCAGGGAGTTCATAATCTTCATCATAATCCTCGTCGACGTGATTAATCGGGTTATCAAAGTCATATGAGACTATAACATAATTGTCATTGGTGGTTGTCGAGGGTGATCTGCACGATTTAGGGTTCATGCTTTTATTAATATTAAAGGAGGATAAATTATTTGAAAGAAGAATTTTAAGAAAAAGAATATTGCCATTTTTTTCTTTTTTTAAAAAGTGAAATAAATAAATGAAAGACAAAAATCACAAAATTGAATGCGAAACATGGATTTTTCATTAATGATAAAATAAGGGAAATTTCAATGAAGCCCTACACACGATTCCACCATGCCTTAGGCGTGACATGTGTTCTTTAGATTAAAAGGGAAAACAACAAGGGAAATTACATTTTGATCATGGTTACTTCAGGTACTTCCATCACAATCCATTTGGTGGCACCCCTTCCTTTGCTCTTCATGAAGATCAATCCTGCGTCTTCTTCGACATCTTCCTCCAAAGCACAAATTTGACCGTCAACAAGGTTCCCGACACTTGATAAATACTCTTATAATGGGAGCACTTGTCCCTTCTTAGCTATTGGCGGCATCTCCTTCAAGTTTTAGGAATTATATCCCAATCCCAAGCGATCCTTATTGTTTGGTAGCTCAAGCATTCTTCCCCATCCTTGGGGGCGTCTGTTCTTTATGATAGTCAATGCATATTGGAGGGAGGTCATCAGAAATTCAAATTTTTTGATTCATCCCTTACAGGGCAAACCATTTCTCCGTTGACAACTTCCAACGACTGAAATGGGATTTCCTTCATTTCTCCCTCTCCTTCAACGTATCGGAAAGACGCGAGATGACTCACCATAATATCCTCTTCACCTTCTACGACCACCATTTTGCTGCCAATCAAAAACTTCTACCTTTGATGGAGTGTTAAAGTAACGGCTCCGACTGAGTGAATCCATGGCCTTCAAAGTAGGCAACTGTAAGCTAGACGGATGTCCATTACAAAGAAAGTGATGAAGAAGGTATGGGCCCAATATTCATAAGAAAATCTAGCTCACAAATTATGGTCCTCCTTGATCCATCAAAACCCCTTATTATCAACTCACTTGGTTTCATCGCGAGTCCTTCAATGGTTAACTTAGCAAGAGATCCCTTAGGCATCACATTGAGAGAGGATCCAGTGTCCACCAAAACTCTTGATAGAATTGTGTCAACGCACTCAATAGAAATATGGAGAGCTTTGTTATGACTTCTTCCCTTGGCGGGGAGCTCCTTGTCACTGAAACCCAAGCTTAGACTGATGGCTATGTTATTAACCACCCCCTCAAACCGGTACACTGATATCTCTTGCGGTACATGGGCCATTTTCAAGAACTTCACCAAGGCCTCCATATGCGCTTCTGAGCACATCAACAAAGACAACATTGAGATTTTTGATGGTGTTTGGTTGAGTTGTTCAACCATTTAATAATTGCTTCTCTTGATAATGCACAAAAACTCATCTACCTTATTGGTAGGTAAAGAGTCTTGCCTATGTGAGTACCATCAACTTTCTTGCCCTTGTCTGAGGTTGAAAGATTGCTAGTACCAATCGGTGAAGGTGCAGGTGCAAAGATCCTTCCATTTCTCGTGACCCCGCCGGTTCTGACTATGCTGATTATAGGGTCATTGGACTTCATAGTCTTTTATTGAGTTTTCAGGCTATGAATGTAGACGGGAGAGTCATACACCCATGAGACTACCTTGGTTTTGTCATAGGGGAACAATGTTGGGACTGTTATTACCATTGGAACAATAGAATTTTCCGAGAGAGTCAACTGGGAGAGACTATATGGAATTTGTAGAGGGGGAACTTCATCATATGGTATCTAGAAAGCGGACACATCTTTGATTATATAGGGTCGGTCTATCAAAATAATTCCTTGATTTATCAGGTCTTAAATGGTTGTCTTCAAACTTTCACACTATTGCGGGTCAACTAAACAATATTCACAAGTTGTTGCACAAATTGGAAATGCGTCGTTATTCATTAAGACGTTCTTAATTTCAATGAGTGGAGTTTTTAATTCATTGACGAAGGTTATCAGTTTTCGGAGATTTTCCAATTCTACCATGTTTACACTTGTATGGTTGTGGGGGAGGCATGCGATTATTGTTTACATTCGGGTCGTTAGGCACGAACGTAATTGCCTTTGAGTCAATCAAATCTTGTAATTTGTACTTTAGAGCTTTGTAATTTTCAATAGAATTCCCGAGAGCATCAAAGTGGAACTCACAACGGGCATTTGCATTGTATCCGGGAGGAAGAACTGCTGGAGAGGGTCCCAATTCCCTTAGTTGTATAAGTGATCCTCTTACTAAATATGGTAGAATATGGTTGTACGGCACATGAACTGGGTCAAACCTTCTTTCGGGTCTCCTCTGCCTTTGTTGTTGCTGCTGATACTATGGTTGCAGTTTTTGTTGCTATGGTTACTGATGTTGTTATTGTTATTGTTGTTGTTGTTATTGATAACGTTGTTGTTGTGGTTGCTGATAACATTGTTGTTGCTGCTGCTGAATAGGAATTGTAAACGGTTGTTGTTGAATTTGTTGGACGGGGGACACAATGGCCACTTGTTGGTATGGAACTTGATATGTTGGAGTCCTTGTTCAAACGACCGCGGTTGCGTTAGTCTCGCCTTCTCTTTTAAAGGAGCTATTTCTTCCTTGTAACATCATATTTGACTTCATGCGGCTTTTTCATAAATTGCTCGAAATACCTTTTGTGTTTATCTTCAAATATGAGATGACTAAATCTCTCTCTCTCTCTCTCTATCTATCTATCTATCTATCTATCTCTCTCTCTCTCTCTCTCTCTCTCTCTCTCTCTCTCTCTCTCTATATATATATATATATATATATATATATATATATATATATATATATATATATATATATATATATATATATATATATATATATATATATAATATATATATATATATATATATATATATATATATATATATATATATATATATATATATATATATATATATATATATATGATTTTACCAAAGGGGGGAAATTTTTAATGAACAACCATTTTAGTGCAATGTTCCAAGAGAAGTTTTGCTCATGATAACTCAATCAGATCTAAGTTGTCAAGCATAAAAAAGGGGGAGTTTAAAATTGTTCATATGGGAACCCTTTGTAATTATGATATTTTGTTGCTTTTTTAATTCTATTATACTCCAATTGAGTCCCTCGCAATAAACATGGACGTGCACATCTTTTAAAGTGATTTTTACATTCGTGAAAATTCATTTGACCAAAGTTAATACAGTTGACTCGAATTAAAATAATATATAATTTGAATCAAGGAAATTTCTTCCGCATGATTTGGTTCATACAATGTCTTGATTCAAATCATTATGACAAAACAAATTGGCTTAGGAATACATTATGCAAATCCTCAAAATACTTTTTTTGAATCATCAAGTTTAATTCTCAATGTTTATATATATATCCAATTGGACTGCACCAACACCTACCAAACTCAATTTCCGTCAATTTTCTTAATCCAATTACATATATTTCAATGTCCCCACTCTATTTGATCACTAAATCCAACAATTACCCAACCTAAATCCAACGAATTTCCAACGATTTCCCTAACCAAAATCATAAAAAGGAAAATCAACAAAGCTTTCAATCAATCTCTGCCATGTGTCACCTGTGGATCGAACCTTGAAGACATGGTTCTTAATGGAGCAACGACTATTGTTATGCAGTCAATTTTGAAGTTCAATAAGCCAAATAGGGAAAAATGTGTTTTCGTAAAATACTTTTATTACTAAATGAGGTGCAATTAGTAAATTCCTCTATATAATTTTTTTAGTGTGTTTCCAAAAGAGGCCCATGACCCATTTTTATTAGAAAATCCTACCTATTTATATTGTAACATTGAGAATTTTGGCAATCAATGAAAATTTATGAAAGTTGTTTTTTAACTCTTCCTTTGCAACCGAGATCTAAATTTTTAAACCTAACAATAGTCTGTCACTCTTCCCCGATTCCACATCCCTTTTCACTACTTATTGTCCCATGTTTGTTCTTTTCTAGAATTGTTCTTATTGTAAACTTTTTTTTAAACTCAAGTTTGTATTTTTTGTTTTTCCTATTTTGTTTCTGATTATGTATTTTTCATATTCGTGAAGATTACGTTCGAATTGATCTTGGTTAGTTGAAGGTTATGCAATTTGATTTTTTTTAGAATTAAATTTGATGGATTAAAGGTTTTGAAAGTTGTTGCATTTTAATTTGACCATATCAAAATCAGGTATACATGTCCTTCAATTTTGACTTAAATTTAAAGTTGTATTTTTTCATTGTTAATAATTATTACTCTGTTTGTATCTTAGGTTTAGGGGTCTTGGTTGTAACACCTTTTAATCCCATTGTGATCTTGTATATATGTTTTGGAACTACTTTAATATGGTTGACATATAATCAAATTTTGAAGTTGTAATATTTAAATAGTAAATATGTATCAAATGTGAAGAAAAAATAATTTAATGTTACTCTAAATATGAGCATTGGGTGACTAATGAATTGAATTATTAAGGTATATTATTTTGTAAGAATTAACACCTAAGTTTAGTACATAGTATATTCTTGTGTTGAGTTATAATGACATTTTTTTGAACTTATAATATATTGTGCATACTGGAGAGCTTAAATGTGATTTAAGAAATGATCCCTATCATATTCATATACTTTTAATAATTGAAATCTATTACGAGAAAGTATAATGGTGATGAAGCGAGTATCCGTTAATGTAAAATTCATTAAGAATCACCAAGTCACAACAATTTTGATATTATGCAAAATATATATATTTAATAATGTCAAATAAATTGTATATTTACTAACTTATTTTCCTTTGAATAGTTAATCAGATATATAACCAAGATCAAAAGGTGTCTCCTAGATCCCTGAGGAGTTGTGACAAAGAAAACATTCTTATTGCTATAAGGTTGTTGCATGTAGTCATTCTTTCTTTCTATTGAAATTTGGAGAAATTTGGAGAGGTGTTACTAGAGAATGTAAATTATGCTTGGTGCTGCAAAAAAAGTCTTTTATTTATGTATGAGGAAACTATAAACCATTCATATACATAACTTCCAATATTCTATTTGATTTGTTAATTATGAAATTAATTTTCTATTCTTTATAGATAAACTTAATTTATGTTTCTTTCTATCTTAATTTTTTCTATTTTAGGGATAAAATTCAGAACTTTATGATTTTGGGATCGCTAAAGATTCTTCTGTGGGATGCAAGACTCATGTGTTAACTCATGCGATTGAAACCCAAGGTTATGCAACTCTTGAGTATGTGATGACATGTTAGCACATTGAGATAATTAAAATCATCCTATCTTTCAAAAAAATCTTTTAAAATCAATGTTATGATTCTTGAGATTTGTTTTTAAGCACACATCCAAAATACTAGTATATTAATTTATAAAATTATCATTAAAATGATTATGCTTCTAAATTTCAATTGTCATTATGCAATTCTTGATAGAGATAAATATGGAAATGAAACTGTGTTTGAGGTTGTGAATTGTTCTATATACTTTTAAAATATTTAGGATGTGACTTAATTGAAATTGCATCATAAATACTTTATGAATTGGGTTTAGGTTTTTCACATTTTCAAATGAGTCACATCATAAATATTTTAAAAATCTATGCAAAAATATCAGTTCTACAAACATAGTTTTATTTCCATATTTATCCATATTAAGACTTGCATAATTACGACAAAAAATTAGAATCATAAACATTTTAACGATAATTTTACAAAATAATATATTAATATTTTTGAAGTGTGAATAAAATTAATCTCAAGAATCATAACATTGATTTTAAAAAGGATTTTGGAAGAGATGATGATTAAAATTATCTGAATGTGCTATCCTACCATCACATAATCAGGAGCCACATAACCTTGGGGTTCAATCACTTGAGTTGACACATGAGTCTTATCTCCCACAGAAGCATCTGTAACATGCCCAAAATCATAAAGTTTGGAATTGTATTCCTAAAGTATACAAAATTAAGATAGAAATGAACATCAAATATGTTTGTTAATGGAAAGTAGAGAATTGATTTTCATAGTTACCTTATCTAATAGAACATCGGAAGTTTTGAAATCTCTCTATATTAATGGCTTTATAGCTTCCTCTAACAGACATGCAAGATTTTTTGCAGCACCAAACATAATTTTTATTCTCACACCAAATGACAACAAGAACTTATAATTGCTATCTTAATCAAATTCATGTGCATTCATGACTGATTTGGTTATCTTGGAATAGAAATTGTCTATAGATGTCTAGAAATACCTTTTGTGTTTATCTTCAAATATGAGATGACTCTCTCTCTCTCTATCTATCTCAAAGGGGAAAAAGTTATAATGAATAGCCATTTTAGTGTAATGTTTCAAGAGAAGCTTTAATCATGATAACTCAATCAGATCTAAGTTGCGAAGCATAAAAAAAGAGGAGTTTAAAATTGCTAATATGAGAATTCTTTGTAATTATGATATTTTTTCCTTGTATTTTAATTCTATTATACTCCAATTGAGACCCTCACAATAAACTTGACTTGCACCTCTTTTAAAGTGACTTTTTGCATTCATGAAAATTCATTTGACCAAAGTTAACACAGTTGAACAAAATTCATTTGAATCAAGGAAATTTCTTTGGCATGATTTGGTTCATGCAATGTCTTGATTCAAATTATTAAGACAAAAAAAATTGGCGTAGGAATCCATTATTCGAATCATCAAAATATTTTTTTTGAATCATGAAGTTTAATTTTCAATGTTTTTGTTATATATATATATATATATATATATATATATATATATATATATATATATATATATATATATATGTGTGTGTGTGTGTGTGTTCATTTCTCATCACATATAAATATGTGATGCTTTAATTATTTTCACAACAAAGATTTTTTATGGAAAATTCATATCTTGAAACGCCAAAACTTCATCTTGTGCATCAATGTTAGTCAACTCAAAGAGAGTTAAAGTTTGTTGTGAGGAATTCATTAGAGTGGTAATGTTTTAATTGAATATTTCGAGCAATAAAATCTATTTTGGAATTATGGTATTTAATTTACAAGAAGGAAAAAAAGGTTCTTCTTCAATGCTTTTGGATTGTGGTCAAGTGATCCCAAATTGAATTTGGAGGATTGTTTCTGAAATGAAACTTTAAGATTTTGAATAACTAATATTTTTTCCAATTTAAGATCAACTCGATCTTTGCATCAAAGTTTTGAGAGATGTGTGCAAGTTTGAAGGAGATCAAGAAATAGTAATAGTTTGTTTAAATTTTAGGTTTATTCAACATTATTGTGATATCAAATTGTGCTAAACAACACCGTAACCAATTGAATTAGTGAAGCCTACAAAATTGTTATGAATATTCGTTAGAGATTAAATTAGGTATCACATGAGGACAAATGCAACTGAACCGAGATAAATCTTGGTGTAGCTCTCTTTAACATATCTCTTTACATTCATATTTAGAATTTTCATGTTATAGGTTTTATCATTTTATTATATTTAAATGATTTAGGTTATAGATTTCTGTTGATAGAGATTTTTTATAAAGCTTAGGTTTTGGATAGAATTGTTCGACTTCCTTTCTTGTTAGTTTTCTCCTTTGAATTTCATGTTAATGCCTTTGCAAATTTCAGTGTTAAAATTCTAGTAAATGTGAATGCTAGTGTTGCTGAAAGCTCTGTGGGTATTTAAACATAAAGGGCCTTATTCATGCTAAACGAGAAAATTTCATATTTGTTGTTTTTCCTTCCATTTAAGATAAGTGAGTGTTGTAAATTTAGATTAGGAGGATTTTGAATCTATTTGGATTCACAACATTGAAGGATGTAATGGATGAATATTTTATTTTGATAATATTTTGTTAAATTGTTGTGATGAAGATTTTTTGTTAAAATAAAAAATAAAAGTTATGAATTGTGATGCCATGAAAATGAAGAAAATAATAGGTGAAGATAATAAATGAATATGATGAGAATTTGGTCTCTTTTTTAATGGGTTTATGGTATGTATGATGCAGATAAAGATGAAGAAATATTAAGGAAAAACTTTTTCAAAGTAAATAAAAATAAAAATTATATAATGTTATATTCAAAATATGGCAAGTGGTAGTAATAAATATTGAAAAGAAGTTACACAGTAGACCGTGTCACATGCTTATTTGGTGAGTCCAATGTCTTGAAAGAGAAAAATCAAATAATCTTCATATTGTAAAATTGTAATCTAAGAAACATTTTTACAAGGGTAACACGAAGTTCACTAATATCTTAAGGGTAAAACATGGTAATAATAATTCACAATAATACATATAATATGCTAAATATTAAGATTAATAAATAACAATGATCAATTATATTTGAAACATGCATGTGAAATAGTAAAAGTGGACTTAATTAAACTTGAATAGATAATAAAATTATATATCACATGAATAAAAAATAAGTGATAAATTTGGGTTTAAAAATTGTTTGGGTCCCGCATCTTGTACTTGAGGTTCGTTTTGGTTCCATAACTTTATAAATAACCATTTGAGTCTATTCTCACTCAATCACAACCACTCATCATTTCCCCCCCTTCTCCAACCACATTGTACCCACCCCCATCAACCTATCTGTCACAAGTATCCAAAAACATGGTCCCCATCAAGCTGCACCCTCCCCCTAGTACCACTGCATTGTCCCATCACAACTCTCCACCAAACAGTCTTCAATAGTTTTTTTTCCTAATGATTTTTTTTACCCTTTTTACGAACTGGACCACATACTTACCCTCTTCCAATTGGACTGCACCAACACCTACCAAACTCAATTTCCCTCAATTTTCTTCTTCCACTACATAATTTTCAATGTCCCAACTCTATTTGATCACGAAATTCAACAACTCCCTAACCTAAATTTAACGAATTCCTAACGATTTCCCTAACCAATATCACAAAAAGGAAAATCAACAAAGCTTTCAATCAATCTCTGCCATGTGTCACCTGTGGAATGAACCTTGAAGACAAGGTTCTTAATGGGGCAAAGACTATTGTTATGCAGTCAATTTCGAAGTCCAATAAGCCCAATAAGAAAAATTGTGTTTTAGAAAAATACTTTTATTATTAAATGAGGTGCAATTAGTAAATTCCTCTATCTAATTATTTTAGTGTGTTTCCAAAAGAGTCCCATGGCCCATTTTTACTAGAAAACCCAACCTATTTAGATTGTAACATTGAGAGTTTTGGGATATCCATGAAAATTGTTTTATAAATTTTCCTTTGCAACAGAGATCTAGATTTTTAAACCTAACAATAATCTATCACTCTTCCCCGATTCCGCATCCTTTTTCACTAGTTCTTGTCTCGGATTTGTTCTTTTCTTGAATTGTTCTTATTGTAAACTTTTTTTTAAACTCAAGTTTGTATTTCTTGTTTTTCTTATTTTGTTTCTGATTATGTATTTTCCATATTCGTGAAGATTGCGTTTGAATTGATTTTGGTCAGTTGAAGGTTATGAAATTTGTTTTTTTTAAAATTGATTTTGAAGGATTGAAGGTTTTAAAAGTTGTTGCATTTTAATTTGACCATATCAAAATCAGGTATGTACATGTCCTCCAATTTTGACTTAAATTTAAAGTTGTATTTTTTCATTGTTAATAACTATTACTCTGTATGTATCTTAGATTTAGAGGTCTTGGTTGTAACGACGTTTTAATCCCATTGTGATTTTGTATATATGTTTTGAAACTACTTTAACATGTTGGACATGTAATAAAAATTTTAACTTGTAATATTTAAATAGTAAGAAAAAAGATATTAATGTTACTCTAAATATCAGCATTAGGTGACTAATGAATCGAATTATGAAGGTATATTATTTTTTAAGAATTAACACCTAATTTTAGTACATAGTGTATTCTTGTGATGATTTATAATGACATTTTTTTTGTTGAAGTTGTAACATACTATGCATACTAGAGAGCTTAAGTGTGATTTAAGAAATGATCCATATCATATTCATATACTTTTAATAATTGAAATATAATACGAGAAAGTATAATGGTGATTGCAAACATTATTAGTTAATGTGAGATTCATGAAGAATCACCGAGTCATGTTTTGATTATCCAAATTACACAAATTTTGATATTATGCAAAATATATATATTTAATAATGTCAAATAAATTGTATATTTATTAACTTATTTTCCTTTGAATAATTTATCAGATATATAATCAAGATCAAAAGGTGTCTCCTAGATCCTCGAGGAGTGGCGAGAAAGAAAACATTCTTATTGCTATAAGATTGTTGCATGCAGACATTCTTTCTTTCTATTGAAATCTGGAGAGATGTTAGTAGAGAATGTAAATTATATTTGGGGCTACAAAAAAAAAAGTCTTAAATTTATGTATGAGGAAGTTATAAATCATTCATATACATATATTTCAAAACTTTCAATTTTCTATTTGATTTGGTAATTATGAAATTAATTTATTATTTTTTATTGACAAACTTATTTGATGTTTCTTTCTATCTTAATTTTTTTTTATTTTAGGAACAAAATTTCAAACTTTATGATTTTGGGATCGGTAAAGATTCTTCTGTGGGAGGAGAGACTCATGTGTTAACTCATGCGGTTGGAACCCAAGGTTATCCAACTCTTGAGTATGTGATGACATGTTAGCACATTGAGATAATTAAAATCATCCTATCTTCCAAAAAAATCTTTTAAATCAATATTATTATTCTTGAGATTTTTTTTAAGCACGCATCTAAAATACTAGTATATTAATTCATAAAATTATCATTAAAATGATTATGTTTCTAAGTTTCAAGTGTCATTATGCAATTCTTGATAGGGATAAATATGGAAATGAAATTGTGTTTGAGGATGTGAATTCTTCCATAGACTTTTAAAATATTTAGGATGTGGCTTAATTGAAACTTCATCATAAATACTTTATGAATTGGGTTTAGGGTTTTCACATTATCAAATGAGCCACATCCTTAATATTTTAAAAGTCTATGCAATAATATTGTATCTGCAAACATAGTTTCATTTCCATATTTATCCATATTAAGATATGCATAATTACGACAAAAAAATAGAATCATAAACATTTTAATGATAATTTTACAAACTAATATATTAATATTTTTGAAGTGTGAATGAAAACTAATCTCAAGAATCATAATATTGATTTAAAAAGGGATTTTGGAAGAGATGATGATTATAATTATCTGAATGTGTTATCCTACCATCACATACTCATGAGCCACATAACCTTGGGGTTCAATCACTTGAGTTGAAACATGAGTCTTATCTCCCCCAGAAGCATCTTTAACATGCCAAAAATCACAAAGTTTGGAATTATATTCCTAGAGTATAAAAAATTAAGATAGAACTGAACATCAAATATGTTTTCTAATGGAAAATAGAGAATTGATTTTCATATTACCAAATCTAATAGAACATTTGATGTTTTGAAATCTCTGTATATTAATGGCTGTATAGCTTCCTCATGCAGACATGCAAGATTTTATGCAACACCAAACATGATTTTCATTCACACACCAAATGACAACAATAACTTATAATTGTTATCTTAATCAAATTCATGTGCATTCATGACTTATTTGGTTATCTTGGAATGGAAATTGTCTATAGATGTATAGAATATACTCAGGAAATTTTTATGAGAGAATAAGACAATTCTACCACATAATTAACACCCAATACCATTTGTGGTAAAATTGACATTGTTGTAGAAATATTTGTCATAGTTGGAATTCAATTTCTTAACGAGGCTTAGAAACTTCAATAGACTATGACTCTCAAATGGTATTAGAAAGTCTGTTTTTAAAGGAGCTATGTCTTCCTTGTAACATCATATTTCTTGAATTGTAATTCTTTGTGTCGACGCAGGTTGCTCGACAGAAGTAAAGAAGTGTCGAACCACCTTGTGTTTTGAGTTGTGTTAGTGCGTCGAAGTGTCGAAGCATGTTGCTTCACACAGGATTTCGACTTAGGCCTATTTTGGTAGTGTTAGCTATTTTTGGCTTTTATAGTTTTGGGCTTTGGCTTGAGGTCCAAGTTAACCTAAATCTATAAATAGAGGGAGTAACCCTTATTGTTGTAATGAAGTGAATATAGTATTCATAACATTGTATTCACAGTATTTTGCAGTTGCAAAGTGAATAAGAAGTTTTTTACAGTTTCTGGATAGAGAGAAACTCTGCAAAATTTTATCACTCTTCTCCTTCATCGATTTTTACTTTTTTTTCTTTCTCCATTGTAATTCTCTGTTCATTGTTATTATGTGGGTGATAACAATCTTGTTCATCAAGATTGATTGAAATTCTCCATAGGTTGTGGGGGATTTCCAACATCTCCAAAGTTCGACCACGTGGTAGTAGCCATAGAAGAGTCGAAAGATTTGTCAAAATTGACAAAGGAAGAGCTTCAAGGGACACTTGAATCTTATGAACAAAGAATGCTTTTGGAGTTTCTCGTGTTAATATTTATTCAAGATTTATGGTCAAGTGATCCTAAATTGAATTTGGAGGATTGTTTCTGAAATGAAACTTTAAGATCTTGAAGAAGTTATATTTTTCCAGTTTAAGATCAAGTGGATCTTCGCATCAAAATTTTGAGAGATTTATGCAAGTTTGAAGGAGATCAAGAAATAGTAATAATTTGCTTAAATTTTAGGTTTATTCAACATATTTGTGATATCAAATTGTACTAAACAAAACTATAATCAATTGAATTAGTGAAGCCTAAAAATTGTGATGAATATTTGTTGGAGATTAAATTAGATACCACATATCTCTTTAACACATATCTTTACATTCACCTTTAGAATTTTCATGTTATAGGTTTTATCATTTTATTAGATTTAAATGATTTAGGCTTTAGATTTCTGTTGATAGAGATTTTTTTATAATGCTTAGGCTTTGGATAGAATTGTTCGACTTCCTTTCTTGTATGTTTTCTCCTTTGAATTTCATGTTAATGCCTTTGCAAATTTTACTGTTAAAATTCTAGTAAATATAAATGCTAGTGTTGCTAAAAGCTACGTGGGTATTAAAATTTAATGGGTCTTTTTCATGCTAACGAGTAAATTTCATATTTGTTATTTTTCATTCCAATTAAGATAAATGAGTGTTGTAAGTTTAGATTAGGAGGATTTTGAATCTATTTGTGTTCACAATTTTGAAGGATGTAAAGGATGAATATTTTATTTTGATAATATTTTGTTAAATTGTTGTGATGAAGATTTAAAAAAAAATAAAAAAATTATGAATTGTGATACTATGAAAATGAAGAAAATAATAGGTGAAGGTAATAAATGAATATGATGGGTATTTGATCTCTTTTTTATGGGTTTATGGTATGTATGATGAAGATAAAGATGAAGAAATACTAAGGAAGAACTTTTTTTAAGTAAATAAAAACAATAATTATAAAGTGTTATATTCAAAATATCGCAAGTGGTAATAACAAATATTAAAAAGAAGTTACACAGTAAAATCGTAAAACCGTGTTACATGCTTATTTGGTGAGTCCAATATCTTGAAAGAGCAAAATCAAATAATCTTCATATTATATGATTGTAATCTAAGAAACATTTTTACAAGGGGAACACGAAGTTCACTAATATCGTAAGGGTAAAACATGGCAATAATAATTCACAATAATATATATAATATGCTAAATATTAATACCAATAAATAACAATGATCAATTATATTTGAAACATGCATGTGAATAGTAAAAATTGGATTTAATTAAACTAGAATAGATTAAAATTATATATTATAAGAATAAAAAAAAAAGTGTTAAATTTGGGTTTAAAAATTGTTTGGATCCCCCGTATCTTGTACTTGAGGTTTGTTTTGGTCTCATAACTTTATAAATTACCATTTGAATCTATTCACACTCAATTACAACCACTCACAATTTCCCCCCTTCTCCAACCACGTCGTAACCGTCCCCATCAACCAATTCGTCACAAGTATCCAAAAACATGGTCCCCATCAAACTACATCCGTCCCCTAGTACCACTGCATTGTCCCATCACAATTCTCCAACAAACATTCTTCAATCAAAACATTTCCTAAAATTTTATCTTTTACCCTTTTTACCAACTGGCCAACATACTTACCCTCTTCCAATTGGACTGCACCAACGCCTACCAAACTCAATTTCAATCATATTGCTTCATCCACTACATAATTTTCAATGTCCCCACTCTATTTGATCACATAATCCAAAAACTTCCCAACCTAAATCCAACGATTTCCCTAACCAAAATTACAAAAAGGAAAATCAATAAAGCTTTCAATCAATCTCTACCATGTGTCACTTGTGCAATGAACCTTGAAGACAAGGTTCTTAATGGGACAAAAACTATTGTTATTCAGTCAAATTTGAAGTCCAATAAGCCAAATAGGGAAAAATGTGTTTTAGCAAAATACTTTTATTATTAAATGAGGCGCAATTAGTAAATTCCTCTATATAATTTTTTATTGTGTTTCCAAAAGAGGCCCATGGCCCATTTTTATTAGAAAATCCAACCTATTTATATTGTAACATTGAGAATTTTGGGAATCAATGAAAAATTATGAAAGTTGTTTTATGACTTTTCCATTGCAACCGAGATCTAGATTTTTAAACCTAACAATAGTATGTACTATTCCTCGATTCCACATCCTTTTTCACTACTTCTTGTCCCACGTTTGTTCTTTTTCTAGAATTGTTCTTATTGTAAACTTTATTTTTAAACTCAAGTTTGTATTTCTTGTTTTTTCTATTTTGTTTCTGATTATGTATTTTCCATATTCGTGAAGATTGCGTTCGAATTGATCTTGGTCAGTTGAAGGTTATGCAATTAGTTTTTTTAGAATTAATTTTGATGGATTGAAGGTTTCAAAAGTTGTTGCATTTTAATTTGACCATATCAAAATTAGGTATGTACTTGTCCTCCAATTTTGATTTAAATTTAAAATTGTATTTTTTCATTGTTAATAATTGTTACTCGGTTTGTATCTTAGATTTAGGGGTCTTCGTTGTAACGACCTTTCAATCCCATTGTGATCTTGTATATATGTTTCAGAACTACCTTAATATGCTAGACATATTATCAAATTTTGAAGTTGTAATATTTAAATAGCAAATATGTATCAAATGTGAAGAAAAAAGAATTTAATGTTACTCTAAATATGAGCATTGGGTGACTAATGAATCGAATTATGATGGTATATTATTTTGTAAGAATTAACACCTAATTTTAGTACATAATGTATTCTTGTGGTGAGTTATAATGACGTTTTTTTTTGAAGTTATAACATATTGTGCATACCGGACAGCTTAAGTATGATTAAAGAAATGATCCTTATCATATTCATATACTTTTAATTATTGAAATCTACTACGAGAAAGTAAAATGGTGATGGAAACCAGTATCCGTTAATGTGAAATTCATTAAGAATCACCAAGTCATGTTTTGTCATCCAAGTCACACCAATTTTAATACTATGCAAAATATATATATTTAATGATGTCAAATAAATTGTATAATTACTAACTTATTTTCCTTTGAATAGTTTATCAGATATATAACCAAGATCAAAAGGTGTCTCCTAGATCCCTGAGGAGTGATGAGAAAGAAAACATTCTTATTGCTATAAGGTTGTTGCATGCGGTCATTCTTTCTTTCTATTGAAATTTGGAGAGGTGTTGATAGAGAATGTAAATTATGCTTGGTGCTGCAAAAAAAAGAGTCTTTTATTAATGTATGAGGAAGCTATAAACCGTTCATATACATATATTTCAAAACTTTCAATGTTCTGTTTGATTTGCTAATTATGAAATTAATTCTCTATTCTTTATTAACAAACTTATTTGATGTTTCTTTCTATCTAATTTTTTTTTCTATTTTAGGGATAAAATTCCAAACTTTATGATTTTGTGATCGCTAAAGATTCTTCTGTGGGAGGCAAGACTCATGTGTTAACTCATGCTATTTGAATTCAAGGTTATGCAACCCTTGAGTATGTGATGATATTTTAGCACATTGAGATAATTAAAATCATCCTATCTTCCAAAAAATCTTTTAAAATCAATGTTATGATTCTTGAGATTTTTTTTTAAGCACGCATCTAAAATACTAGTATACTAATTTATAAAATTATCACTAAAATGATTATGCTTCTAAGTTTCAATTGTCATTATGCAATTCTTGATAGTGATAAATATTGAAATGAAACTGTGTTTGAGATTGTGAATTGTTCCATAGACTTTCAAAATATCTAGGTTGTGGCTTAATTGAAATTGCATCATAAATACTTTATGAATTAGGTTAGGTTTTTCACATTTCCAAATGAGTCACATCATAAATATTTTAAAAATCTATGCAATAATATCGTATCTGCAAACATAGTTTCATTTCCATATTTATCCATATTAAGACTTGCATAATTACGACAAAAAATTAGAATCATAAACATTTTAATGATAATTTTACAAATTAATATATTAATATTTTTGATGTGTGAATAAAAACAAATCTCAAGAATCATAACATTGATTTTAAAAAGGATTTTGGAAGAGATGATGATTATAATTATCTGAATGTGCTATCCTACCATCACATATACAATAGCCACATAACCTCGGGGTTCAATCACTTGAGTTGATACATGAGTCTTATCTCCCACAAAAACATATGTAACATGCCCAAAATCATAAAGTTTGGAATTGTATTCCTAAACTATACAAAATTAAGATAGAAATGAACATCAAATATGTTTGTTAATGGAAAGTAGAGAATTGATTTTCATAATTACCAAATCTAATTGAACATTGGAAGTTTTGAAATTTCTGTATATTAATGGCTTTATAGCTTCCTCATACAGACATGCAAGATTTTTTGCAGCACCAAACATAATTTTCATTCTCACACCAAAAATTATGAAAAAATAGGTGACAAATTTGGGTTTAAAAATTGTTTGGGTCCCGCATCTTGTACTTGAGGTTCGTTTTGGTCCCATAACTTTATAAATAACCATTTGAGTCTGTTCTCACTCAATCACAACCACTCATCAATTTCCCCCCTTCTCAAACCACATTGTACCCGCCCCTATCAACCTATCTATCACAAGTATCCAAAAACATGGTCCTCATCAAGCTGCACCCGACCCCTAGTACCACTGCATTGTCCCATCATAACTCTCCACCAAACAATCTTCAATAATTTTTTTTCCTAAAATTTGATTTTTTTACCCTTTTTACGAACTGGTCCACATACTTATTCTCTTTCAATTGGACTGCACCGACACCTACCAAACTCAATTTCCCTCAATTTTCTTCATCCACTACATAATTTTCAATGTCCCCACTCTATTTGATCACGAAATTCAACAACTCCCCAACCTAAATTCAACGAATTCCCAACAATTTCACTAACCAATATGACAAAGAGGAAAATCAACAAAGCATTCAATCAATCTCTGTCATGTGTCACCTGTGGAATGAGCCTTGAAGACAAGGTTCTTAATGGGGCAAAGACTATTGTTATGCAGACAATTTCGAAGCCCAATAAGAAAAATGTGTTTTAGAAAAGTACTTTTATTATTAAATGAGGTGCAATTAGTAAATTCCTCTATCTAATTTTTTTAGTGTGTTTCCAAAAGAGGTCCATGGCCCATTTTTCCTAGAAAACCCAACCTATTTATATTGTAACATTGAGAATTTTGGGAATCGATGAAAAATTATGAAAGTTGTTTTATAACTTTTCCTTTGCAACATACATCTAGATTTTTAAACCTAACAATAATCTATCACTCTTCCCCAATTCCACATCCTTTTTCACTAGTTCTTGTCCCATGTTTGTTTTTTTCTTGAATTGTTCTTAATGTAAACTTTTTTTTAAACTAAAGTTTGTATTTCTTGTTTTTCCTATTTTGTTTCTGATTATGTATTTTCCATATTCGTTAAGATATCACTCGAATTGATCTTGGTCAGTTGAAGGTTATGAAATTTATTTATTTTTAAATTGATTTTGACGGGTTGAAGGTTTTGAAAGTTGTTGCATTTTAATTTGACCATATCAAAATCAGGTATGTACATGTCCTCCAATTTGTAAGATTTAATACCTAATTTTATTACATAGTGTATTCTTATGATGAGTTATAATGACATTTTTTTTCAAGTTGTAACATAATGTGATATTAGAGAGCTTAAGTGTGATTTAAGAAATGATCCATATCAAATTCATATACTTTTAATAATTGAAATCTAATACGGGAAAAGCATAATGGTGATGGCAACCAGTATTAGTTAATGCGAAATTCATTAAGAATCACCAAGTCATGTTTTGACTATCCAAGTCACACCAATTTTGATATTATGCAAAATATATATATTTTATAATTTCAAATAAATTTTATATTTACTAACTTATTTTCCTTTGAATAATTTATCAGATATATAACCAAGATCAAAAAGTGTCTCCTAGACCCCTGAGAAGTGGTGAGAAAGAAAACAGTCTTATTGCTATAAGGTTGTTGCATGCAGACATTCTTTCTTTCTATTGAAATCGGGAGAGATGTTAGTAGAGAATGTAAATTATGCTTGGTGTTGCAAAAAAAAATAATCTTAAATTTATGTATGGGGAAGCTATAAACCATTCATATACATATATTTCAAAACTTCCAATGTTCTATTTGATTTGCTAATTATGAAATTAATTTTCTATTTTTTATTGACAAACTTATTTGATGTTTCTTTCTACCTTAATTTTTTCTATTTTAGGATTAAAATTCCAAACTTTATGATTTTGGGATCGCTAAAGATTCTTCTGTGGGAGGCAAGACTCATGTGATTGAAACACAAGGTTATCCAACTCTTGAGTATGTGATTACATGTTACCACATTGAGATAATTAAAATCATCTTATCTTCCAAAAAAATATTTTAAAATCAATGTTATCTTCCAAAAAAATCTTTTAAAATCATCTTAATTGAATTTTCATCATAAATACTTTATGAATTGGGTTTAGGGTTTTCACATTTTCCAATGAGCCACATCATAAATATTTTAAAAGTCTATGCAATAATATCGTATCTGCAAACATAGTTTCATTTCCATATTTATCCATATTAAGATTTGCATAATTACGACAAAAAACTAGAATCATAAACATTTTAATGATAATTTTAAAAATTAATATTTTTGAAGTATGAATAAAAACAAATCTTAAGAATCACAGCATTGATTTAAATTTTTTTTTGGAAGAAATGATGATTATAATCATCTGAATGTGCTATCCTACCATCACATACTCAGGAGCCACATAACCTTGTGGTTCAATAACTTGAGTTGACACATGAGTCTTATCTCCCACAGAACATGTCAAAAATCACAAAGTTTGAAATTATATTCATAGAGTATAAAAAATTAAGATAGAAATGAACATCAAATATGTTTTTTAATGTAAAATAGAGAACTAATTTTCATAATTAACAAATCTAATAGAACATTGGATGTTTTGAAATTTTTGTATATTAATGGCTTTATAGCTTCCTCATACAGACATGCAAGATTTTCTGCAGCACCAAACATGATTTTCATTCTCACACCAAATGACAACAATAACTTATAATTGTTATCTTAATCAAATTCATGTGCATTCATGACTTATTTGGTTATCTTGGAATGGAAATTGTCTATCGATGTGTAGAATATACTCAGGAAATTTTTATGAGAGAATAAGACCATTCTACCACATAATTATCAGCCAAGACCATTTATGGTAAAATTGACATTGTTGTAGAAATATTTGTCATAGTTGGAATTCAATTTCTTACCGAGGCTTAGAAAATTCAGCAGACTATGACTCTCGAATGGTTTTAGAACGTCCATTTTTAAAGGAGTTATTTCTTCCTTGTAACATCATATTTGTTGAATTGTAATTCTTTGTGTCGAAGTAGGTTGCTCGACAGAAGTAAGGAAGTGTCGAATCACCTAGTGTGTTGAGTTGTGTTAGTGTGTCGAAGTGTCGAAGCATGTTGCTTCATACAGGATTTCGACTTAGACCTATTTTAGTAGTGTTAGCTATTTTCGACTTTTATAGTTTTGGGCTTTGGCTTGAGGTCCAAGTTAACCTAAATCTATAAATAGAGGGAGTATCCCTTATTGTTGTAATGACGTGAATAGAGTATTCATAACATTGTATTCACAGTAGTTTGTAGTTGCAAAGTGAATAAGAAGTTTTTCACAGTTTGTGGACAGAGAGAAACTTTACAGAATTTTATTACTCTTCTCTTTTATCGTTCTTTACTTTCTTTGTTTCTCCATTGTTCTTCTCTGTTCATTGTTATTGTGTGGGTGATAACAATCTTGTTCATCAAGATTGATTGAAATTCTCCATAGGTTGCTGGGAATTTTCAACATCTCCAAATTTCTACCACGTGGTAGTATCCTTAAAAGAGTCGAAAGATTTTTCAAAATTGACAAAGAAAGAGCTTCAAGGGACGCTTGAATCTCATGAGCAAAGAATGGCTGAAAGAGTTGCAGGAAAGTCGAAGAGTGATATGGCTTTGCAAGCTCAATCAGCAAAAGAAAGAAAAGGCAAAGGAAGCTAGAATGGCAACAAAGGCAGAGGAGGTTACAACAATTTGATTGATCGAAATCAGCAAGAAGGAAACTGGTCAAATCAGAGAAAACCTTGGAACCAAGGCAACCAAAGAGGTGGTGTTGCAGGTAGAGGAAGAGGTGATGGTCAAAAGCCAGACAAGGGTCACATTCAGTGTTACAATTGTCAAAGGTGTGATCACTATTCTAGTGATTATACAGAAAAGCAGAAGAATCAAGAAACTTATGCAAAGCTGGCAAAACATGAAGAAGAAGAGACGTTATTGATGGTTACAACAAGAGATGAATAGAGATTCAAGGACCAGTGGTACTTGGACTCATAATGCTCATCACACATGTCTAGAAGGAAAGATTGGTTTGTCAACATAAAGCCTTCAATGAAGAACATGGTGAAATTTGCAAATGACAACACTCTAGAAGCTGAAGGTGTTGGTGATGTTCTGATTATGAGGAAAGATGGCAAGAGGTAAGTAATTTCAAATCTGTTGTACATACCGGGCATGAAGAGCAGTTTTCTTAGCATATGGTAGTTAGTCGAAAAGAACTACAAGGTGTCGATAAAAGACAAGATGATGAGAGTTCTTGACTCAAATGGAAGGTTGATGTTGAAGGCTCAAATGTCTTAGAATAGAACCTTCAAGATTGAGCTTAATGTGATGTAGCATAAGTTCCTTGTAACAGCAGCCAACAAAGATGAATGGATATGGCATTATAGACTTGGTCATCTCAATTTCAAAGACATCATAGATTTGAAGATAAGAAATATGGTTTCAGGATTACCAGAAATCGACATTCCAAACGAAGTGTGTGAAGAATGCGTGCTGACGAAGCAACATAAGAACAACTTCAGTAAGGATGCAGGAAGCAGGTTGAAGGCAATTCTTGAAGTCATATACTCTGATGTATATGGTCCTCTCCAAGTGGATTTGATTGGAGGTAACAAATACTTTGTTACATTCATAGATGATTTTAGTCGAAAACTATGGTCTTACCCGATCAAGAAGAAAAGTGAAGTAATATAGGTATTTGCCAAGTTCAAATCTATGGTCGAAAGACAGAGCGATCGAAAGATCAAGATTTTGAGGACTGATAGTGGTGGAGAATATTTGTCAAAAGATTTCGATGCATTATGTGTGAAAGAAGGGATTGTGCATGAGGTGATTCCACCCTACACTCCATAGCAGAACGGAGTTGCAGAAAGGAAGAACAAAACCATCATGAATATGGTTATAAGTATGTTGAAAGGCAAGCATCTACCCAAAGAATTATGGGGAGAAGTTTTGTCGACTGCGACATATATCTTGAATAGATGTCTGACGAAGAAGCTAGAAGGAATCACGCTAGAAGAATGTTGGTCTGGTGTCAAGCCTATCTTGAGTCATCTGAATGTGTTTGGATCTATAATACATAAACATGTGACAGATCAGTTGAGAAGAAAACTTGATGACAAGTCAAATCAGGTGATCCTGATAGGATATCATTCGACTGGAGGATACAAGTTGTTCGACCCAGTGAATAAGCAAGTGGTGATCAATAGAGACGTGATCATAGATTAGCTTAAAGAGTGGGATCAGACTGAGAATGCTAAGAAGGATTCATTGAGAATCTTTTATGATGAACCATCTAGTGAACTCAAAAGATAAGTTCGACAGGAAGAAGTCATAGGTGAAGCATACCCAAGTAGACCTTAAAGAACAAGACACATGCCTGCAAGGTTGCAAAAATGTGTGATTACATCAGATGTTGTGGTTAATGAAGAAGGTGAACTGGTACACTATGATTTCTACGCAGATTTCAAACCAGTCAATGCAGCTGATGCATTGAAAGATTCGAAGTGGATGAAAGTAATGAACAAAGAACTAAAGTCAATCGAAATCAACAACACTTGGTCACTTGTTGAATTACCCCAAGACAGGAAGGCAATCGATGTGAAGTAGGTATACAAGGTAAAGTTGAATCCTAGAGGAGAAGTGACTCGACACAAGGCGATACTTGTGGCGAAAGGATTTCTTCAGAAAGAAGGAATCGACTTTGATGAAGTTTTTGCACCTGTTGCTAGGATCAAAACAATCAAATTGGTTATTGATCTAGCAAACATGAACAGCTAGCAGATGTGTCAGATGGATGTGAAATATGCGTTCCTAAATGGTCCCTCAGATGAATAAGTTTATGTTGCATAACCAGTTGGGTTTGTGAAATAGGGAGAAGAAAGAAAGGTGTACAGGCTGCATAAAGCCCTCTATGGACTTAAACAAGCTCCAAGAGCTTGGAACAAGAAGATAAATGGATTTCTAAGGGAGGAGGAATTTATGAAGTGCAAATCTAAACATGGAATATATGTAAGAAGAACCAAGAATGAATTGCTTATATTATGTCTCTATGTCGATGACCTGTTGATAACAGGTAGTTGCAAGAAGGAGATCAAAGACTTCAAAGGTGATCTCAACAAGGAATTTAAAATGTCAGATCCGGGTAACATTTTATATTTCCTTGGAATCGGATTCTACAAGAGTGGTAAAGGTTTTATGATGCATCAAAGAAGGTATGCAGGCGAAATACTCAAGAGATTTGAGATGCAAGATTGCAACCTAACTTCGACTCCAGCTGAGCCCAGATTATAACTGTTGAAAGATTCAGATGAAGATGATGCCGACCTTACCCAATATAGAAGACTTATTGGGTCACTTCGATACATTTCTCATACAATACTTGACTTAGCATACAGTGTAGGTATTGTGAGTAAGTTCATGCAGAAGCCAAAGGTATCACATCTAGCAGCGGCGAAGAGGATACTAAGGTATCTGAAAAGAACTCTCGACTATGGCATTTTGTTTCCTGCAACTGATGAAGGAAAATAATGCAAATTAGTGGGATACATCGACTCAAGTTGGTGTAGTGATGCTGAGAATCGAGAATCCATAGTTGTCTATGTGTTTATGCTAGGTGGTGCACCAGTTGCTTGGAGTTCGAGAAAAAAGCCAGTAGTGGCATTATCCTCGTGCGAAGCAGAATACATATCTGCTTCTCTTTGTGCATGTCAAGCAATGTGGATGGTGAATCTGGTCGAAGAGATAACAACAAAGAGTCATGGAGCAATTACCATGAAGATCGACAACATGTTAGCTATCAATCTAGCGAAGAATCCGATAGCACATGGTCGAAGCAAGCACATTGAAATGAGGTTCCATTATCTTCGAGAGCAGGTGGCAGATGGGAAGATGAATGTGGAACATTGCAGAACTAAGAATCAGATTGTATACATCATTATGAAGGGAGTGCAGGTCGAAGTGTTCAGAAGACTAAGAGTTATGATGAATGTAGATAGCATAGACACAATGAATTATGTGGTATGTTAAATTGTAATTCCTTGTGTCGAAGCAGGTTGCTCGACATAAGTAAGGAAGTGTCGAACCACCTAGTGTGTTGAGTTATGTTAGTGTGTCAGAGTTTCGAAGCATGTTGCTTCATACAAAATTTCGACTTAGACCTATTTTAGTAGTGTTAGCTATTTTGGGCTTTGACTTGAGGTCCAAGTTAACCTAAATCTATAAATAGAGAGAGTAACTCTTATTGTTATAATGAAATGAATAGAGTATTCATAACATTGTATTCACAGTATTTTGCAGTTGCAAAATGAATAAGAAGTTTTCCACAGTTTGTGGGCAGAGAGAAACTCTGCAGAATTTTATTACTCTTCTCCTTAGTTGTTCTTTACTTTCATTCTTTCTCCATTGTTCTTCTCTGTTAATTGTTATTGTATGGGTGATAACAATCTTGTTCATCAAAGATTGATTGAAATTCTCCATATGTTGTGGGGGATTTCCAATAATATTCGACTTCATGCAGCTTTTTCATAAACTGGTCGAAATACCTTTTGTGTTTATATTCAAATATGAGATGACTAAATCTCTCTCTCTCTCTCTCTCTGATTTTATCAAAGGGGGAAAGTTTTAACGAACAACTAGTTTAGTGCAATGTTTCAAGAGGAGCTTTGCTCAGGATAACTGAATCATATCGAAGTTTCCAGACATGAAAAAGGGGGAGTTTAAAATTGCTCAAATAGAAACCCTTTGTAATTATGATACTTTGTTGCTTTCTAATTCTATTATACTCCAATTGAGTCCCTCACAATAAACTTGCACTTGCACCTCTTTTAAAGTGATTTTTACATTCATGAAAGTTCATTTGACCAAAGTTAACACAGTTGACTTGAATTAAAATAATATATAATTTGAATCAAGGAAATTTCTTTCACATGATTTGGTTCATGCAATGTCTTAATTCAAATCATTATGACAAAAAAAATTGGCTTAGGAATACATTATTTGAATCCTCAAAATATATTTTTTGAATCATGAAGTTTAATTCTCAATGTTTTATATATATATATATATATATATATATATATATATATATATATATATATATATATATATATATATATATATATATATATATATATATATATATATATATATATATATATATTATATATATATATATATTTGTGTTCGCTTCTCATCACATATAAACATGTGTTGTTTTAACTATTTTCAAAACAAAGAGATTTTTTATGGAAAATTCATGTCTTCTTCAAACGCCAAAACTTCATCTTGTGCATCAATGTTAGTCAACTCAAAGAGAGTTTAAGTTTGTTGTGAGGAATTCATTAGAGTGGTAATGCTTTAATTGAATGTTTCTAGCAATAAAATCTATTTTAGAATTATGGTATTTACTTTACAAGAAGGAAAAAAAGGTTCTTCTCCGATGCTTTTGTAGTTTCTCGTGTTAATATTTATTCAAGTATTATGGTAAAGTGATCCCAAATTGAATTTGGAGGATTGTTTCTGAAATGAAACTTTAGGATCTTGAAGAAGTAATATTTTTTCCGGTTTAAGATCAAGTGGATCTTCGCATCAAGGTTTTGGGAGATGTGTGCAAGTTAGAAGGAGATCAAACATATTAATAATTTGCTTAAATTTTAGGTTTATTCAACATATTTGTGATATCAAATTGTACTAAAAAACAATGTAACCAATTGAATTAGTGAAGCCTACAAAATTGTGATGAATATTCGTTGGAAATTAAATTAGGTACCACATGAGGACAAATGACACTAACCGAGATAAATCCCTGTGTACTCTCTTTACATTCATCTTTAGAATTTTCAAGTTATATGTTTTATCATTTTATTATATTTAAATTATTTAGACTATAGATTTCTGTAGATTGTTCGACTTCCTTTCTTGTTGGTTTTCTCCTTTGAATTTCATGTTAATGCCTTTGCAAATTTTAGTGTTAAAATTCTAGTAAATGTGAATGCTAGTGTTGCTGAAAGCTCTGTAGGTATTTAAACTTAATGGGTCTTTTTCATGCTAAACGAGAAAATTTCATATTTGTTGTTTTTCCTTCCAATTAAGATAAATGAGTGTTGTAAGTTTAAATTATGAGGATTTTGAATCTATTTGGATTCACAACATTGAAGGATGTAATGGATGAATATTTTATTTTGATAATATTTTGTTAAATTGTTGTGATGAAGATTTTTTTTAAAAATAAAAATAAAAATAATGAATTGTGATGCTATGAAAATGAAGAAAATAATAGGTGAAGATAATAAATGAATATTATGGATATTTGGTCTTTTTTTTTATGGGTTTATGGTATGTATGATGAAGATAAAGATGAAGAAATATTAAGGAAGAACTTTTTTTAAGTAGATAAAAATAATAATTATATAGTGTTATATTCAAAATATGGAAAGTGGTAATGATAAATATTGAAAAGAAGTTACACAGCAGACCATAGACCATGTCACATGCTTATTTGGTAAGTCTAGTGTCTCTAGAGAGCAAAATCAAATAATTTTCATATTATAAGTTTGTAATCTAAGAAACATTTTTACAAGGGTAACGTGAAATTCACTAATATCATAAGGGTAAAATATGGTAATAATAATTCACAATAACACATATAATATGCTAAATATTAATATCAATAAATAACAATGATCAATTATATTTGAAACATGCATGTGAAATAGTAAAGATAGACTTAATTAAACTAGAATAGATTAAAATTATATATCACAAGAATAAAAAAATTAGTGTTAAATTTGGGTTTAAAAATTATTTGTGTCCCGTATCTTGTGCTTGAGGTTCATTTTGGTCCCATAACTTTATAAATAACCATTTGAGTCTATTCACACTCAATCACAACCACTCATCAATTTCCCCCCTTCTCCAACCACATTGTACCTGCCCCCATCAACCTATTCGTCACAAGTATCCAAACCTGGTCCCCATCAAACTACACCCACCCCTTAGTACCACTGTATTGTCCCATCACAACTCTCTATCAAACAATCTTCAATCAAAAAAATTCCTAAAGTTTGATTTTTTTACTCTTTTTACCAAATGACCCACATACTTACCCACTTCCAATTGGACTGCATCAAACCTACCAAACTCAATTTCCCTCAATTTCCTTCATCCATTACATAATTTTCAATGTCCCCACTCTATTTAATAACGAAATCCAACAACTCCCCAACCTAAGTACAACGAATTCCCAACGATTTCCCTAACCAAAATCACAAAAAGGAAAATCAACAAAGCTTTCAATCAATCTCTGCCCTGTGTCACCTGTGGAATGAACCTTAAAGACAAGGTTCTTAATGGGGCAAAGACTATTGTTATGCAGTCAATTTTGAAGCCCAATAAGCCTAATAAGGAAAAAAAGTGTTTTAGCAAAATACTTTTATTATTAAATGAGGTGCAATTAGTAAATTCCTCTATATAATTTTTTTAGTGTGTTTCCAAAAGTGGCCCATGGCCCATTTTTATTAGAAAACCCTACCTATTTATATTGTAACATTGAGAATTTTGGGAATCAATGAAAAATTATGAAAGTTGTTTTATAACTTTTTATTTGCAATCGAGATCTAGAATTTTAAACCTAACAATAGTCTATCACTCTTCCCCGATTTCGCATCCTTTTTCACTAGTTATTATCCCAGGTTTGTTCTTTTCTTGAATTGTTCTTATCGTAAACTTTTTTTAAACTCAAGTTTGTATTACTTGTTCTTCCTATTTTGTTTCTGATTATGTGTTTTCCATATTTATGAAGATTGCGTTCAAATTGATCTTGGTCAGTTGAAGGTTATGAAACTTGATTTTTTTTTAGAATTGATTTTGATGGATTGAAGGTTTTGAAAGTTATTGCATTTTAATTTGACTATATGACTATATCAAAATCAGGTATGTACATGTCCTTCAATTTTGACTTAAATTTAAAGTTGTATTTTTTCATTGTTAATAATTATTACTCTGTATCTTAGATTTAGGGGTCTTGGTTGTAACACCTTTTAATACCATTGTGATCTTGTATATATGATTTGGAATTACTTTAATATGTTAGACATATAATAAAATTTTGAAGTTGTAATATTTAAATAGTAAATATGTATCAAATATGAAGAAAAAATAATTTAATGTTACTCTAAATATGAGCATTAGGTGACTAATGAATCGAATTATGAAGACATATTATTTTGTAAGAATTAACACCTAATTTTAGTACATAGTGTATTCTTGTGATGAGTTATAACATTTTTTTGAAGTTATAACATACTGTACATAATGAGAACTTAAGTGTGATTTAAGAAATGATCCCTATTATATCAATTTTGACCATCCAAATCATACCAATTTTAATATTATGCAAAATATATATATTTAATAATGTTAAATAAATTTTATATTTACTAACTTATTTTTCTTTAAATAGTTTACCAGATATATAACCAAGATCAAAAGGTGTCTCCTAGATCCCTGAGGAGTGGTGAGAAAGAAAACATTCTTATTGCTATAAGGTTATTGCATGTTATCATTCTTTCTTTCTATTGAAATTTGGAGAGACGTTGGTAGAGAATGTAAATTATGCTTGGTGCTGCAATAAAAGTCTTAAATTATGTATGAGTAAGCTATAAACCATTCATACACATATTTCAAAACTTCCAATGTTCTATTTGATTTGCTAATTATGAAATTAATTCTTTATTCTTTATTGATAAATGTATTTGATGTTTCTTTATATATTAGTTTTTTCTATTTTAGGGATAAAATTTCAAATTTTATGATTTTGGGCTCGCTAAAGATTCTTATGTGGGAGGCCAGACTCATGTGTTAACTCATGCGATTGGAATCCAAGGTTATGCAACGCTTGAGTATGTGATGACATGTTAGCATATTGAGATAATTAAAATCATCCTATCTTCCAAAAAATATTTTAAAATCAATGTTATGATTCTTGAGATTTGTTTTTAAGCACGCATCTAAAATAGTAGTATATTAATTTATAAAATTATCATTAATATGATTATGCGTCTAAGTTTAAATTGTCATTATACAATTCTTAATAGGGATAAATATTGAAATGAAACTGTATTTGAGGTTGTGAATTGTTCCATAGACTTTTAAAGTATTTAGGATGTGGCTTAATTGAAATTGAATCATAAATACTTTATGAATTGGGTTTAGGATTTTCACATTTTCAAATGAGTCACACCATAAATATTTTAAAAATCTATGCAATAATATTGTATCTAATAACATAGTTTCATTTCCATATTTATCCATATTAAGACTTGTATAATTACGACAAAAAATTAGAATCATAAACATTTTAATGATAACTTTACAAATTAATATATTAATATTTTTGAAATGTGAATAAAAACAAATCTCAAGAATCATAACATTGATTTTACAAAGGATTTTGAAAGAGATTATGATTATAATTATCTTAATGTGTTATCCTACCATCACATACTCAGGAGTCGCATAACCTTGGGGTTCAATCACTTGAACTGACACATGAGTCTTATCTCCCACAGAAGCATTTGTAACATGTCCAAAATTATAAAGTTTGAAATTGTATTCCTAAAATATACAAAATTAAGATAGAAATGAACATCAAATATATTTGTTAATGGGAAATAGAGAATTAATTTTCATAATTAGCAAATCTAATAGAACATTGGAAGTTTTGAATTCCCTATATATTATTGGTTTTATAGCTTCCTCATACAGACATGCAAGATTTTTTGCAGCACCAAACATAATTTTCATTCTCACACCAAATGACAACAAGAACATATAATTGTTATCTTAATCAAATTCATGTGCATTCATGACTGATTTGGTTATCTTGAAACGGAAATTGTCTATAGATGTCAAGAATATACTCAAGAAATTTTTATGAGAGAATAAGACCATTACTACCACATAATTAACACCCAAGACCATTTATGGTGAAATTGACATTGTCGTAGAAATATTTGTCATAGTTGGAATTCAATTTCTTACCGAGGCTTAGAAACTTCAATAGACTATGATTCTCAAATAGTTTCAGATACTACATGTTTAAAGGAGCTATTTCTTCCTTGTAACACCATATTCAGTTTCATGCCGCTTTTTCATAAACGGCTCAAAATACCTTTTGTGTTTATCTTTAAATATAAGATGACTCTCTCTCTCTCTCTCTCTCTCTCTCTCTCTCTCTCTGTCTCTCTCTCTCTCTCTCTCTCATTTTATCAAAGGGGAAAAAGTTTTCATGAATAGTCATTTTAGTGAAATGTTTCAAGAGAAGCTTTGCTCATGATAACTCAATTGGATCTAAGTTGTCAAGCATAAAAAAGGGGGAGTTTAAAATTTCTCATATGGGAACCCTTTGTAATTATGATATTTTATTTCTTGTATTTTAATTCTATTATACTCCAATTGAGTCCCTCACAATAAACTTGCACTTATACTCCAATTTAGTCATCGACTTTTTTTTAAGGAGAGACAAGTCTCACAAGTTTCTCTTGAGTTTATAGTTTTAGCTATCTCTATCTTTAATGATTTATTAATTTACTTAAGATATATTAAGGATTTTTTTAAAACTAAATTTCGTTCTCTCAGTTTATCATTTTCTTTAACTAACTGAGCATTTATTTTAAACACTTATTCATAAGGTGGTTTAGTTACCTTAATAATATCTACCTCGTTGGATGTCTTTAAGCAAACTTTGTCTTCTTCGTTTGAAGAAGGTTCTTTTATATGTCTCCTCGAGGTTGATGCCTCTCATCCTTTTTTTTCCGAATATTTCACTTGAAGATACCTCTTCTTCACAGTTTTTTTGAACAAGAGGTTCCTTCATTTGATGTTGAATTTTTCGAAGATTGTTGAACTACTAAGTATGTTCTTTCGAAGGATTCTATTGGAGGTGTATGATAGTAATATGATGAAGTTGATAATTCTTTGATTTTTGTTTCTTCATCTTTAAGTAATTGAACTAGTTCGTTCAACTTCTCTATGATTTTTTTATTTCTTGATTTTTCCTGAAATTCATGAAGGCTCCCTTCTTTTAATTTAAGGATTGGATTAAACTTCCAATTCTTAACTCTTAGGCATTGGTTAGTAACAAACGTTCCAATATAATTTTTAGTATTTCTAAACTTTTAAAATCAATTAAAGGTGGTATATTCATTTTCTTCACCTTGTGTGTTTATCATCTTTTACTCGATAATTGGAGAAACTCCATATATCATTTCAAAAATATCCCACATTTCCTTGGCAGTTTTGCAATGATGAACATAGAAAAATTTACTATCATCTAGAGACATTGTTATAAAACTCTTAGTTTTGAAATCTATTTCAAATTTTATCTTTTCCTCTTTGGTCCAAAGAGGATCAAGTTTATCTACTATTTCTCTGTTTACTTGATAAGTAGGGATAAATGGATAATTGATTATAGTTTCCCATAATTCATGATTTATACTTTGAATAAAAGTTCTAAACCTGGATTGCCATATATCAAATCTACTACTATTAAAAAGTGGTGGTGTGTTTAGAAAATATCTGTTGTTGGAAGTCATCTTCCTTTTGACACAAATAGTAACTGTTGGACTTCTGATGCCACTTGTTGGATATGTGACTTCCCACACAAGAGGGGGATTGAATTGTGTGTTTCAAAAAAAAACTTTTAGGATTAAAATCAGAGTTAAAATTTTTTTTATAGAAAAGTGTTAGAATTAAGCAGCGGAGAATATAATTGTAGAAGATAAAATGCGGAAATATAAAATGTTAAGGGAAGAGAGAAAACATCAGAAGTTATACATGTTCAGTAAAAAACGACTTAGTCTTGCCCTCGTGATTTGATTTTGAGAGTATCCAATATACTTAATAGCGTTTGGTATGTTGAACTCTCGAATCCCCTTATACAAGGAAAATGAAGCTTGTGGCTAATTTCCAACCAATTAGCAAACACGAGATATAAGCGAGAGTCTTCCTTCTAAACGAAGGATCAAAGCGATTAGTCTTATTTTCACAAGAAACTTGGAGTAGTTAGTCTTCAAGCTTCAAACAAACCTTGGGAGCTTTTAAAGTCGGGTTAAGCTCACAAACCAAAACTAGTTTTATACCAGGCTAACCAAGAATCTGTGAGATTTTACCACTAGGATGATCTCGAACTGAAACAAGTTTTTATCACGGGCTAAGCTTTAACTAAAACTTGGTTTTATCATATACTAACCAATAATCTATGAAATTTTACCAATGGGCTGATCTCAAACCTTTAAATCTTTTTAATGGGTTGAACATTCGAACCTAAATGAAGCCTTGATCACACAATTCCCAAACTAAAGATTTTTACGGGTTTAGCTTTGAACCCAAACAAATGATTCATAAATGGATAAAATGTTCAACCAAGGTAAAAACAAAAACTTCCTTGGTGAACTTACAAAACTACCCTTCTAGAATTACAGTTTCCTCACTCGCAAAATGAATTTCTTTAAAATCACTATGACTAAACTTTTAGTGAGAGAAAGTAAACAAAAATAATTTTTAGAGAGAGTGAGAAGTTAGAAGTAAAATCACGTTTCTAAATGTGAAAAGAAGTGGGAAGGGACCTCTTTTTATAGGCTAGAGATTGACACAAAAAAAGGAAAAATTTTAAGACCAATAATGATGTGCCAATTGATTAGCATCATGCTCACATCGATGAGTAGGCATGAGTTAATCAATTTAAGGCCAAAAATGGTAAGACAATATATTTATCTATTACACACCATTAAGATGATGTCCTGGTCGCTTAGGGTGCATTTTTGAGTTGACCCAATCGATTAGGTTAAGGTGCCAATTGATTGGCAAAGACAAAAATTTGCCCATAGCTTTTCTGACAACTCCTTACACATCTGACACAACTTCAAGGTATTTTTTAAAGTGTTTTCTTGAGAAAAATAAGTTTGAAAATAAGTTTGTGTATGGATGTGATTTATCCATGAACTTTTACGAGAATGACCTTATACTTTTACAATGTATTCACTAAGACGTATCAAGGTAGGGCTTCCATACTTTCATGTACTTCAAGACTTAACATATGTTTTATCTTTGTAGACACTTGCTTGAGTTAGAGATCAGGCTTGATTTTTATTTCATTTGGTTGTCATCATCAGATAGTCAAGTCCATCATATCTGAATATCCTTGTTGGCATCTATAACAACTTAACTGCTTTATGCTTTACTTTAGTTGTTATCATTATCGAGGGCATACTCATCTTTAATAGTTGCCATCGTCAAAAGCATATTCTATGACCTGCAAAACAAGGTTTCACATTGTGAGTGACCATGAATCTGTCCAACCTAGTTGTGATATATTGTTGACCTTGTGGTTGTTGCTTTGTGTTTCCATAGTGCCACTTTACCATATATCATTAAGTAAATAGTCAGAAAAGGTGGTGTTAATGGAAGAAATGAGATTAAAACAAATAGGATTTCCCCCAGTTTTTTTAGTAGACTTTGTTGCCTCTCATATGGACCTCAATCAACTAATTATCTCTGAATCAACCCCACCCATTCTCTGATTAGGTTTCCTCATATCCCCATATATCTTCCACATGGTGTGTTACTTCCCTACTATATGTGTGCTCTAGTCCTCCGGCTTCATTTGAGCCTCATGAGTGGTGATCTTAGCTCGTATTCTTTCTGTATTTAATGATTTTCTCTACTATGGAGAATAATTTGTTCAACTCAGGGAAATGGTGATACTCTCCAGACCCAAATGAACATATTGGCACCAGCTATGACACAAACCGCTTCATCACCCACAACAACCCTTGCTCTATCAAGAACCACCCCCATCAACCTATATCAAACCAGAACCAGAATCAGATAACCAGATCCATCAGGAAACTCATAAATATGGGAAATCTTAACAAAAACAATAACACCATAACAAGAAATATGACCAACAAACACTATGCTACTTATCTTTAAGATGAAAATCCAGAAAATTTAAAAGAACCATAATTCTTTATATATGAGAAAAATAAATTCAAGATTGTCAAGAAAATATCTCAATCATGTATATTGAGAAAATCATCATTGAGAAACCAATTCATAAAAGGATCAATTCAAGTGGCCATAGCAAATATCTGGTGTAATTCACATAATCTTGTTATGGCAAAACTAGAACACAATGTGTTGAGAATAACTACGGACAAGAATGAAGATCATAAGCGTGTCTTGAAAGGAAAACCATGGGTTTTCAGGAATTCTTGGCCCATTCTCCAAGAATGGAATGGAATCCCCCCCTTAGGTTTTATGGATTCTACCAAGCACCTATAAGGGTTCAATTTTGGGGTCTACCTATCAATTCTAAAACCCCTCAAATAGGCCTCAAATTAGGGTGGAGCTTGGTTAATTTTGTGAAGCAACCATCTTCGAAAGACCTGATAGATCTATTATTATCAAAGTCAGAGTTAAAATCAGAATTGATAAACTCATTAAATCAGGTATGTACATTGGGAGCAAAGCTAATGTTATTACATGGATAGAATTGATAAACTCATTAAATCAGAATTGATACAACCAAGAATCAACCATCAAAACAAATGACAAACCTCCTAGATGAGACTGCCAACGAAGCAAGAAACTCCTATCTTGGAACTATAGGGGTTAGGAAACCCCGTACAATCAGAGCTCTTATCCAAATGATCATCTCTCACTTTCTTGATATTTTATTTTTGTGTGAAACCAAAAAATATATTTGTAATAAAATTTTCAATATATTTCTTAATGTTGATACCTTAACCAATTTTCATTACGTTGATTGTAATATCATTAAGGGTGGTAAAGCGAGAGGATTTACTTTGCTCTGGTGCAAAGATGTAAACCTTAAAATCTAGAATCTAGTAATAATATTTAGAATCTAGTAATAATATCATTGTTTATTATGTAATGACTAACAATAACAAATGGAGGAGAACATAAATGTATTGTTATTCTAAAACCGACCAATAACCATATATTTAATCTTGTCCAAAGATATGAATTTGCTCATTGACTATTAGTTATTTTCATAACCTAATCATAATAGAGTGTTATGAAAAAATATTAATGACACATATCATAAATTGTTTCCATAATTAGTTTCTCTTAAACAATAACACAAAGTATAGCTAAAATAAAAATTCAAACACCCTCTTATTGTAATTTTAATATATTTACTTTTTTAATTGTTTAAAAAATAGACTATTTTTCTAAAATTTAGAATGAGAGTATTGTTCAAATTTAAAGTAACAAAGGATTTATTTTTTATTTTTTGAATAACGTTGTAAAATAGAAAGAAAACATAACACAAAAAGAGAGGGGACTATACCAAAACCCTCTAAAAAAGAAGCTAAAGAAAGGTAAACCAAATTTATTCTTTACAAATATGCCTTAATACACAAAGATATAGAGGTAAAATGAGTAGTATTACCTCTGGTCCTTATTATAAGAGAAATTTTACTTTTTAGATTCATGAAATGATTGATGTATTTGATCTACTTTTTAAATTCATGAAATGATTGACGTATTTGATCTACTTTTTAAATTCATGAAATGATTGACGTATTTGATCTATATATGGACCAGATAGATTAATTATTGAATGAATCTAAAAAATATATTTTTTTCTTATAATAAGGACCAGAGGGAGTAAGGACCAGAGGGAGTATCAGTAAAATTAATCCTAAATTAGTAAAATTAATCCTAAATTAGCAAGGGCATTTGCACAACTATTCCCTTCTCTAAAAATGTGAGAAACTACAAAATTCTAAATTCTATTGAGACTAAATTAATATAATTAATCCATCTATTCCTAATCAACCAAGACACACTATATGAAGGATTGAAAGCTTTAATCATCGTCGTCGAGTCCGTTTTCAATCAAACATTTTGTCAAATTTTCTCATGAGTGAATTCAATTGCTAGCATAACATCGAAGAGATCGACAATGAAAGAATTCGAGACACCTAAAAAAGAAACAAAAGTACCCAAAAAAACAACCACCTATAACCTTAAATCTCTTAAAGATCATAAAAACGTGCATATTAAGATGACTACATTATCAATAGTATAGACAACAGCCATAATGAAAGAAATAGAGGAAGAAATATGAGTTAAAGTATCATTAAATCTAATCAAATTTTGAACCTTTCGAAGAATTTAGAGTTCAACGAGTACTTGAAAAAAAATCATGTTTAAAATATATAAAGAAAATCACATTTCTCTTTAAAATGGTCGCAAAGTATTGAATATTAGTCTTTAGAGCATCTTCAATCAAATTATATCAACTTATTTTATAGAAAGATAAATTTGAATTCTGTTTTTTTAGTGAATTTTTTTGACATAATAATATGAATAACATAAAAATTTAAAAAATAGTTCAAGTAAAATACGGTTGGTTTACAATAATGTATTTTATCATCATTATATTTTTATCTTTTTTATTATGAATTGAAGCAAAATGTGTGCAAAACTCAAAGTACATTTTAAAATAAAAAATATCACTAGACATATACTTATACATATATGAATAGTGTCCTAATTAGAAGTTGAATTGAAAGATCATCCACCATAAAATAGACAGTAAAGTACAAAAGACTTTTGTTTTTTATGTTATCTCATTCTAGATTCAAATTTGAATGTGTGTATAAAAATGTCAAATAATACAATAAAAAAATATCATATAGATTCGGTCTTTAACCTTTAGTTCTAGAAAATATATTTTTATGCACTACTTTGAATAACTTGTTGAGTCATTTTCCAAATAGATAAAACAATTAATTGTGGATTGTTTTTTTTCCTTGTTGTTGAAGAACGCAGAAACCTCTCACTGACATTCTTTTTATTTCATTTCTTAATAAAAACAATTACGACTTTTTAAATAAAAATATCTCAAAGCATAGGCATATCCAACGCATATTATGCAAATTGTTATATTATTTATTCATAGGAATAAAATGTATAAGGTTTGAAACGGAGTATAATATAGCCAACAGCTGTTGACTTGCTATGTTTTATTCTTGAGAAAAAGCAATTTGTAAATTAAAAAAAAAATGAGGGAAATGACATAGCTAGGTATATTATTTAATAAAAAAAATCGTATGAAAACATTTTTCTTAATTCAAAAAATCTTGTTCAGATCTAGGTAAATTGCAGTTGAATGAAACCAAGTTCGGGTGCACGATTTAATTAGACTATTCAAAAATATAATTATTTTCTTTTTCAAATAAATAAGAATCCCTTCGAAGAATATAGGTTAAATAGTTTTTTTTTCTAATATATTTTTTATTTTAGTCCATAAATCTTTTTTTAATGAGGTTCTTAAATGTTGAGTTTCGATGATAGAAGTGTTTGTCTATTATTAGATTCATGACTTTATCAATAGTTAGATCCATGGTTTATTTATATTCTTCAATGGTAGAAGTGTTTGTCTATTATTAGATTCATGACTTTACCAACCTTACTTTCTTACTAGTTAAATATTTCAATTTCTAATGTTAGTCAAGAGTTTTGGAGTTACATCATTGATTTAAAACATTTTATTTTGAAATCAAGTGAACACTTTCTATGAAAAAAATGAACATTGTTCCCATGTATTATGATTCTTTGATTGTAATTCTCTGTTCTAATGAGTTGAATTTCAGATACCATGAATGAATTTAGTTTTCTACGTGTTTTAAGATATTTGTTATACATGAAATGGTTTAAATGATTTTGTTTCTTTTATGCTTGTAAAGTTCTACATACTTAGAAAAAAGAGATGATTACCATGAGATTATGAGTTTCTAAATTTATATGTTTATTCATGTAAATGATGTTCAATTGTTCATCGAACTATATATGTAGCCAATAATGTACTAATTACCCCTCATTTCAGATGCTTCCGAAGAAAACTACATGTCATAATATCAGTTGATCAACTAGGTGAAGAGATAATTCTTTATAGATTCAAGAACAGTTGAGTCGGATAAAGAATTACAAGCATGGTGGAAAAAGATTTAAAATATTGGACATGGTGACAGAAAATAAAATGTAGAAACAGAAATCCAGAATTAGAGACTAAAACAAAAAAAATGAATTTAGGGATTAAAACCAAAAATATGCCAACTTCCGGAAACAAAAAGACCATTTAAGCCATAATTATGGGTTTGTATACATATCTTCATCCCTAACCTTCATACAAACGCATAATTTTTTCAAACATAACATTTTCTTTGAAATTTTTCTTTGAACAATATCACGGTCTTTGAAATGGATTTGATCAAGAACTGACATAGAAGCTCTGAGTATGATTATAGAGCTCCATTGATGATGAGGTTTGTAAGAATAGATACAAAAGCATTCTTTGAAGAATGAGATAGGAAATTGAGGAAAAGGTAACTGCTTTTTGAAATGGAGTTTAAAGAATATAAGATGAAGGTGAAGGTGAAAAAAATGGAGGTCAGATATGGAGTTTGAAGGTGAGAAAAAATGGAGGCTGGAGATGGATTGAAGAAAAAGAAGATGTTTTGTAAAAAAAAATTGGATTTCTGCCTTCTATGTCATGTCATTGGTGTCACATCACTGAGTGTTTGTCACATCCTGTTTTTGTAATAGATTGTTAACGTCAAGGACTAAAACCAAACGAAACTCATCACTTAAGAACCTCATTCAGAAAAATGATTTATGGACTAGAATAAAAAATACGCCAACTTACACAGACGAAAAAATCATTTAAACCAAAAATATATAATCGCATTTGTAATACCCCATGTCTCCATAAATACTCAAATTCATATTAGTTGAGATCAACTGAGTTCCTATGTGCTCTAAAAGTTATCAATTGGGATAAATAGAGTGAATAGCAAATTCGGATTGACTTAATTAGTATTATTTGGAACTGACATTTTATTAATTGGGACTTTTTGGTAACACTAATAATGGGTCAATTGCTCTAGTAGAGCAAATATTAAAAGTGTGGTATCACTTGGGATATTTGTTACTACCATATCATTCTTCCTATCCACACGTTTTTCCTCTCATTTGTGGCCACATATCCTTTCTACCTTCTATTCTTCTACCAACCACCCTTGTGCCATGCTCATTTTCCAACTTATCAGTAAAAAGGAAAAGATAGAAAGGGAAGATAGAGAGAAAGAAAACTCAAGGGAAGAAGAAAGCAAGTCAGTGGAAAGAAGAAGGAGGAAACAAACTTGGAATCCATCATTGTCTTCATATCATCATGTTCTTAAACCTCCTCTTCCATTCCTAAGGTGGGTTCTAGTTAGAAACCCTAATATTTCTAGAGTTTAAAGTTGTAGAATCATAGGTTGAATAGAAGAATCCATGTTAAAATGATGAGTGTTTTCTCTTGACTATGATAATTACTATGATTAAGTTCTTAATATGTTCTTCGTGATTGTTATGATTCAATGTTTGAATATTGTTATTGTTATGAGTATGTATTCATGAGCTTTAAGAAATTATAACCTTTATCCATGTTGTGGACAACATGTGTGAGGAAGTTTGAATTCCATGTGGTTAGAAACTACAGGTATGGAACTTCGGATTGTTACAGGAAGAGTTTTTGAGAAAAGAACATGGACCAATCGATTGGTCATGGGCTCCGTTCCAGGTCAGTCGATTGGTTACACACACAAAGTTGGAAGATATGAGATTTCGATGAAAACCAATTGATTGATACAATCCCATAATCGATTGTATTTTCTTTCTGTTTTGAAGAAAATGAAATTTTGCAGGAACCAATCGATTGATATTGGACTTCAATCGATTGCATGAACTTACTGACTTTGAAAATCGGAAATCCGTTCAGTTGTCAATCGATTGACACTCGGCATCAATCGATTGATCCTTTGTTTTCTTTGAAAAATGGTATTGTGAGATAGACCAATCGATTGGGCCTCCCTAACCAATCGATTAGCTCATGCCTAAAACTTAAAATTTCATTTCTTTGATGTTCCTAAATGTATTGCATCAACTATTAATCACTTTTCATGTTATACTTGTATTGAATCAATGTTAAAAGTGAGAATTACATGTTGAATCAAGTGAGTTAACCTAGTGATCATTTTTAGGCTATAAGTTAGACATATAACTTAGATAACAGTAGAAAGCAACATTTATTCGTATGATACCTATGTGAAGGTCGTAAATGAATGGTTGTTATAGTTGAGAGTGAGACGCTTTGTATGGAACATGTGTTGTTATTGTTTGTACATTGGTGAATGAAGTCACCAGTGATTGATGAATCTAGTTATGTTTTATGGAATTAATCATGTATTCAGAATGTTTTACCCTTGATGGTGTACATCCCTATTTGAGATGCTTAGATGAGTAAGCAATGGGATGTGACTCCAATGATTCGTGCCTCAATTGGGTTTGAGCCACAACCATGGCGGACATGGGGATAGGTGGACACCAAAGTGGGTTAGAGGCCCATACGGTGAAAGATACCCTAAGTGGGTTAGAGGCCCATACAGGTGACGGTCGCTTGGATTGAGCTTGAGACTCACAGAGGACCCGATATCCACCACGAAAGTCGAATCATACGAGCATGCATGAACTGGGCTTGCCCTAGACGTAAGGATTGATGTTTCGTGAATCTGAATAGTGATTTATTTGAGTTATGAGAACTCAGGAGCATGTTTCCATACATTGCGAGATTTTTCCCTGTCACTTAAGTCTTCCTTCCCTTGTTGACTTAAGTTAGATAGTGATTAGAAAACCCGGTAGAGCCGAGTGGACCCATAAGATAGGGAACCCACTAGGATTATTATCTCACCCCATGTTGTTGATTATTTTTCAGGTAGTTCTGATTAGGCGAAGGGTAAGGACAAGATAGCGTGATGTCCTAGCTTATCTAATGTTTTGGATGGCTTTTCCGCTGTGTATATATTTTGAGATCATTCTACAATGATCTAGTTCCTAGTTTCATTTTAGGCACCTTTGTGTATATTTAGTGCATTTAGTGTTTTCTTTTGGGCATGTAATATGTACACTATTGCCATTAGGCGCTTATGTATTTCAATACCAGTATTACACAATGTATAATATGTATTCTAGACATATATTATATATGGGTGTTACAATTGGTATCAGAGCAGGTAGTATCCTCGACCTAGCCATGAAATATTATAAGTATTTCTTTCTGCCTCATATGTGTGTTGTCATCATTATCCTTGATGTTATATTCATAGTATTAAGCCTGATTAACGTAATCCTATTTGTATGACATTAAGGATCATGGTTGGCAGACGCAGAGGTCGTGGTAGACCCAGACTCAGAATTCAGATTCAGAACCACCAAGTGGTAGTGAAGGTTTTTAATGGCCTCGGTTTGTGCAACAGATGTAGCAGTAACAGAACCAATTCATGCAGCAGATGATGCAACAGTTGTATGGTGGTCTACACCCTTAAGTAGTTCCACAAGAAGTTGCGGGTGGTGATTTCTGGTGTTTCTTTCGCATGAACCCTCCTGAGTTTCATGGTGGATTAAATCCTGTGAAATCTTATGGGTGGACACCCAACATGGAAAGAGGGTTCACTACCTGTATAGGGTTGCAAAGACAATGTTGTGTGACTGAGAATGGTTTGAAGAAGGTTCAAGAGGAGAGGGATCAATATGGATTTGGCTAGGAGAACCAGGGAAGACCAAGTCATCAGTTTAGGTCTAGACCTCAACCTTTCAAAGGAAAACAAGTGCAACCTGCAAAACCTAACCATCCTCTGCAATATCAATTATGTAAGAAGTTCCATTACAGAAGGTGTACTGGTGGTGTAATTAGGTATTTTAAGTGTTAAGGAGAAGGTCACATGGTTAGAGATTGTCCTCAAAATAAGAATCAAATGCAAGGAAGGAACATCGGTCAATTTTATACTTTGGACGCAATGAAGGCTAAGAGCAACAATGCTTTGATTGCGGGTACGTGTCTCATAAACGATCATCCATGTTTTGTATTGTTTGATTGTGGGGCAACACACTCTTTTGTATCAAGTCAGTGTTTGAAGCATCTTGGCTTGCAGTAAAATTCCTTTGTCTCCTCCTATGGTGGTTACTACCGCCATGGATGATGTGGTTGAGACATCGTTAACTTGTGAAAATTGTTCGATTTCGGTGAATGGTAGAATTTTCCAGATTGATCTTATTTGTTTACCACTTAAGAAGGTTGATGTATTCTAGACATATATTATATGTGGGTGTTACAGCATTGTTGGCGGTCAATAATTGATGAAATTTTATATAATTTTGTAATATCTACAATATTAAAATATTTTATATATTAATTGATTTTCAGAATTTTATCTAAAGTATATTTATGCAAGACCAATTCCCTTAGTATATATAGGTCATAGGTGTATTTACCGATTACTCCTCTATTTTTATTATAATAAATTAATATATTTAAACAATATATTTTATAAATGATACACGTTAGTTATTTAATAAATATAAAAATATTTTTATAAGAAATATCTTATGATATTAATATTATCTAATCACCTTCGACAAAGATTAGGTCACAACCGCATTCAATCAGCTTCAATTAAGTATCGATTTCAATCTTATTTGATTTCAACCAGGTTTGTTTTAATAAACTTTTTCAACCTCCTTCCATTTCTTCATTTTTTAATTTCATTCATTTTCCTTTGACTTATGGTTTTTCTAATACTTTTTTATCTAAAAAACTAAGTTTATATGTGTGAAATTCTTAATCTTGATTGGTATATTGGATTTTGATATTTTATTGATATAGTTTATCGTTGTGTTATTTCTAGATAAAGGTTTATTGCATTATGTTGAGAAATTTGATTTATAGGGGTGGATCAACACCTACAAGTGCTTCTTCCATGGAATCGTCGCCTATTATTATATATGGAGATTCAAGTTTTTTTAAATGTTGCCGAATTATCCCCTGCGCACCATAAAGTCGTAGTTTCTCTTTGAAACCCCTAAGCCAATTGAATGTCTCATTGACAAAAAAAATGCATATATGTATCTTCACTCTCTTATGTTATGTTTTAAATTTCAATTTGCAACTCAAAAAATTGTCACAATCTTTATCTCCATTTTCTATTTTTTGTGGTTTCTTTACGAGTGTTTATTCTTTATCTCCCTGTTTATTTTAATATTTTTATTATTAATTAGGATGTTCTTTTTGTTTATTTGTTGTTTCTCTTAATTTTTTTAGTGTTTAGAATTAACGAATTAATCATATCTCTAATAATTTGTATCTTTTTACTTACTGCGATTAAAAAATAAAGACAAAATAATGAGACAAAGAATTCTTAAAATTATAGTTGTACACCTGCGGCTTTTGGTTTTGGAAATGCTAGTATAGTATCTATATGCATTCATTGCAACCACACATGAATAATCTTCTCAAAGGTTTTCATTGTTGTTCATTTATTTCAAACTTCATAGTATTCCTGGTAAATGTATACATAGTAAACTTCATTAATCTCTTCGTGGATATATTTTCTACTATTTTTAAGTATCCCCTGAACACTTAGTCTGTGTGTGTTTTATTTTGAACGTAATTGTATGTATATCCTTTGATCATATAAAATAATTTTCTATCCGAATTTCGACACATATTTTTTGTGACTGTCCTTTATAAAATTCGTTACACTCGTTATTATGTTAGTATAAGCATTATAATCTTGTATTAGATTTAAGATTAGTTGTTAGACTATGCACATCCCATATATTTTTTCCTCACACACTTGATAATAGATTACTTTTGCAACTCCTATAATTAAGTCATTGATAATAGTTATGTCGCTGATTTTTTTAAAGAAAATGACATACAAGCACAATACATGCTAAATTTGATCAAACATTTCTTCAAAAATTGATACTAGCACCTGCATAACATACCAGGTCAACATAATACATAACGTAATAGGTTTTCATCTAGTAATAACAAGTTTTACCAAATAACTACTCAACACAATACATAACATATACGTCATTTCAGTTAAACCATTATTAAAACATAACATGTAATAACATAGTTTCACCAAAACATAACATGTAATAACAAGTTTTCACCAAAACATAAGTTTCCTAAAAAAAAGTGCATCAAGATTTCAGCAAAATAATACATAACAAGTTCTTAAATTAAAACAAGATTTTATCAAAACAATACATCACATTACCTCTTGTGATCTAATATGAAGACATATCTAATATCTTGATCAATATCTTCAATAAGTAAATGTAAGAACCACCTTCAACTATCTTTTGTCTTTGTCTTTATTATATTACCCCAAAAACTAATGGATAGTACTGGTCATTAGGATTTCAAGCAACAATAACTAGTAATTTCACACCATACTTTGTCTCCAAATGGCACCCATCAATTCCAATAAATGTTCTACAATCCTTAGAAAATCCATTTTTACAACCATTGAAGCAAAAATAGAAAATCAATTTGTACATCTTTAATAATCTCCTCAATTATTGATTTTGCGCTCCATGACATTCCCTTAGTAATACCTACAAAGTACTTTCTTCTAACTTCATCCATTAGCTCAGAAGCTTTCACCCTCTCAACTTACTACCTTTTCTCAACACAATCTTGATTTGTTGTTTAAAGTCTTACCACATGTGTGTATCCCCACACATGTCTTTGATAGTTAGGTGTGTTTGTCACCTATTTTACTATAAAGTGCCAAAAAACACATTTTCCCCTACACTTTATCCTAACCCTATAACTTTTATTTTTCCAAATCTTATCTTTCTACCATTCAAAATGACCAATTTATAATATCATCTTTAAATTTAAGCAATGAGTTGTTTTAAATGCATGGTATTTGTTTAGAAAATCTCCTATAAATTTCTCATATTTAGGAAGCATTTCATTGTCATTATCATCTAGGTCTGAGATACCAAATTCTTCACTTGCATAATCACCATCTTCATCTCGACAAGACTTGGACATAAAAGATTTCCCACCAATTCGTGAATTTCCAACCACAACACTTGCATAAGCTAACAATCTTAGCTTCGAAAGAGATTTTATCTTTGATGCTGATATGTTGGATCTTAAATTATATCTAAATGATCTACCATCTATGTCAACCTTAGAATCTTCAACTGATATAAACACTTCAACCATCACAAACCTTTCACTCTTTTCATTTACTTTATCTTCTTCACTATCATCAAAATTAATCCTTCTAACTTCATCACTTTCTTTCCTGAGATAAAAAAATATAGGTTTGAGAACCTTCCATAAGTTATCTTTAACATTATGCTCAACCTAGGTGTGTCCATCAACCTTTTTACGAAGGTAGTGATTTATAAATCCCCTACTATCGCATCCCCAATATTTCACTAAGATAAGCACCATAAAATATGATCATTTGTATGAATCATGCCCTTAAACAATTATTCCAATGCCTTTTATATAAAACATGAAGCTTTTTTGGTTAAATTTTCCCCATGGTAAAATATGACATTAAACATATTCATGTATGAAATAAATGAAAACACCTAATAGTTAATAGGAAAGGGATGGTAAAACCCAACTTTATTTGAGTGATAAGATAAAAAAAATACCTAGGGGTACTTGATATTTTGTGGGCGAGTAATAACTCTAACGTTTGAGTGGTTGAGCCTCCAACAATGGTGCTTTTGAGAAGCAATGAACAAGACGATTATGGAGAAGATAAAGTTTTGTTTTTTAAGTTTTTGGAGTGATTTTGATACAATCTGAGATATTTTCAATTTTAATTCATTTTGTTTTAAATTAATTGAAATAATATAAATTTACACGTGGAATCAATATTAGATAAAAAAATAAATGAATTTTTTTAAAAATCACATGTGACAACGTCATGTCATTAAAAATTCTTAGTAATTCTAACGAACGACTAAAATAGGAGAATATTCATAAGGCAATGAGTAATTTGTGTTTATTTTATGGAGGATTTTTTCACATTCACAGTGGTTATTAGGCAAAAAAAAATTATATTTTAATTTTTTTTTCAAGATCAAATATATATTTGATTTTTACTTATATTTAACCCATGAGAGAGTATATTTCTCTACATGTTTTTATATTATGTGTATGGGATGAGAAAATTATTCAATAATGCATCTCTTTCATTATTTTGTGTTTGATTCTTCATAAAACATCACCAAAAATGAACTTTCAAAATACTAAATTTCAAACATTACCAAAAATGAACATTTCACAAAGAAGTATTAATCCAGCCACTAACTCAATGTAAATTCATGTAAGCTGCTACTAAACGAGCAATATTTTTCTTTGTGAAAAACCTAAGTTCCAATAATTTCTACACAAAGAAAGAAGCCTTCAACATAAAAACTTCACTCCATGAAAGATCACATAAAAGAGAGTTTTCAATCCTAGAATTTGACATCAACACTTGATAAACTCCTTTGACTGAAAATTTGTTACTAAGTATTATTCTCCAAGTCTACAAATCCATTGTATTTTTGTTGGTCGACATGGCCTATAAAATATAGAAGGGAGGTTGAATAGATGAGGAAAATTTTCAAAGCGGAAACTATCTTTCAAAATTCTTTTATTAACTATGCACTATTGGAGGAACATAATTAAAAAAAAAACTCTTGATCAAATACAAAACACAATATAGAAAACAATGAGCAATCTCAAATATGAAAATTATTAATTGATTAAGACAATCAATTTATTTTATTATCTTTATTTTTAAATAATTTTACTACCTATTTACCTTTTTAATCTTAAGATAGTAACTTTAATATAATTATTATTCATTTTTCTGAAATATGGATTAAATAAAAATGATCAAATATTTAGTTTAATTAATGGTTTTTGTTGCTATGGAAAACAAATATGTATTTTAAAAAATATTTAAAATTTATGCAGGTGGGACGGGGAAACCCGTTTTCTGCAAAGGGTGGGGTGAGTTGTTATTTGTTACCCCCGTTTGGGGGGAGCGACACGGGCGGGGGTGGGGTTGGTACATGGAAACGGGGCTGATAATTCTTAAATCTTCCCTTGCCCCGCCCCGTTGCCATGCCTAAGTGAGATAAAGTATCATATTGGATGAAAAAGTTGAATTTTAACACCTTATGAGTGATAATAGTTATACACCTAATGCCCTAAGATTTTAAGGGAATATATGGTATCTAACTCACTTATGTTGTTTCTCCTTGACCAATATTTTAATTCAACCCTCTAAAGAAGACTCTTCTTTAAGTTCCAACTGTGGTATGAGACTAATTCGGTCAAGAACACAAAGAGTATCATACTTAAGAGAGAGAGAGAGAGAGAGAGAGAGAGAGAGAGAGTTATTTTAATGTGTCAAGTACGAACTAAAATTTCACATTGAAAAATTAATTAAAGTTGAGCACCTTGTAAGGGACTAGAACCATATATCTAATACCTTAAGGTTTTATGTGAGTATTATGTGTCTAACTTACTTTTATGGTTACTCTTAGCTCAATGTGTTTATCCAAACCAATAGTGAAGGTGTTGGTGTAAGCCCTAGAGGCCAATACTTTTGGTACTTGTATAGAATTATTTATTAATAATAAAAGAATTTTTCTTTATTATGTTTGTTTAATAAAGTCTTTAGAATAGCTAGTCTGTTTAATGTATCAAGTGTGACTTAATCATGATATCCCATTAAACATAAGGACATTATTCTTAAAGTATACGTACTCGAGCTTTGGTGTGAAGTGGGATAATGTTAAAGCATTAAGACTATTATGTATATAGACTGGTGATCACATCTCATGGATCATGGATAAGGAGTTACCAAGTCTTAAACATGGGTATGAATATTAGGAGTAATATTTATACTGGATTGGCCCGCTATGAGAATACTATATAGAATGTTAAGCAGAGTGTCATAAGTTATTCTCATGGTGATAATGGTGTATACCACCCTTTGACCTGAAACCACTATGGACCTTAGATGTTGAGTTGAGTGCCTTATTGTTGATCAAACATTGTCCGTAACTGGATGACCATAAAGACAGTTGATGGGTACTCCACGAAGCATGCTGAGGGACATGAGTGACCTAGATGGAATTTGTCCATCTTGTGTAACAAGATAAATGTCTACGGGCCCACTATTGAATTGGACAAGGATGGCACGGTTTATGCCTTATGTTCAATATAGACATAAGGGCAAAATGGTAATTGTACACATAAGTATTATCACAAAAGGATTTGTCAGATCATATGATATTTTCGTGTCTTGGGTAGCAGTGATGTGTTGCTAAATATCGCTCAGTGTTTATTATGTTAAATACGTGATTTAATATAATTGCCAATACCGCGAAAACCTACAGGGTCACACACAAAAAGGACGGATTGATGAGAGATAGAGTAAATAAGTAACACCGTAAGGTACGGTGCACTTAAGTGAATTGTAGAACATCGTAAGGTACGGTGCACTTAAGTAGAATACCAAATATGGTAAGTGTCGCATTACGCGAAAAACCGGCGGGAAAACAAGAACAACAGAGCCGCCACCGTGCGTTATTTATCCCAAAAAGAGGGAAAGGAAACGCTCAGAGTAAACCTGGGAAAAGACGTGGTCTCGCGACCAAAGAGAATGGGATCGGGAGTCGGTTATGCGAAGGGAAGGTATTAGCACCCCTACGCATCCGTCGTACTCGACGGGATCCACGCACAATAGGAAGGAAAATTGGTTGCTAAAACACTGCTCAAAATCACACACACTGGCTGAAAGAGACACAAGAAAACAAGACTGAAACTGACTCGGCAGGACATCGTATCCTGGGCCTACTTAGTCTATCAGGCATAGACATCAGAGTCTAAGTAGTTCGAACTGGGGAAACGACACATGCTCGCTAGGATATCGCATCCTATGCATACGTATCTCCTTTGGACGAAGGAGAATCAGAGCATCCGTAGCTCGGCTAACACGCACACAAACAAACACAGGCAAAGGCAAACGTGGAGCCTGAACGCCAATCACTGGGCTTACATCAGCATCCGAACCAAAACGCACTCAAGAAGGCAAACATGGAGCCCGACTGCCAATCACTGGACTTACGTCGGCATCCGAACCAAACACACGCACACAGGAACCCGAATGCCACTCGATGGACTTACATCAGCTTCCAAGCACACAACAAGACACAGGATGTGGAATGCCAATCGCTGGGCTTACATCCACCTCCTAACACCAACACAGGAAGAAGAAGGGTCTCGATTGCAACTAGGGCAAGAGAAAGGGAAGGTCTCAATCGCAACGAGGGCGAGAGAAAAGAAGTTAGTGTTAGTTGTTAGTCAAACTCGGCAAGACATCGCGTCTCGTGCCTACGTATCTCACCTGAACGTGAGAATCAGAGTTGCCGTAGTTCGGCTAAACTATTCCTGTTGGTTTGTGTTTTTTAAGTGGATAACGTCACTACACAATCTACCTGATGCTCGACCTTTGGAGACTTACTCACCTGTAGTAGAAGGAGTTGACGTATCCTTAAGAAGGGATAATGTTTGTTTGTGTTTTAGGAAAGCTCAAGCAAGAAAGGAAGTCCTATACGAAGGAACCGTGCTACCTTAATTGTCATGCAACCGAGACTACGCGGAGTCTAGCAAACCTAAGGGATACAATCACACCACACAAACAAATACAGCATGAAATAAACACACCAACAAGGGGCTCAAACATCAGGGTTAGGCTTTAGTCGAGGGGTCATATCAACCTCAACAAACAAGCCTCTGTATCGGGGTCAGGTTAGCTCTTAACCTTGCCATTGAGGGGCTAAGGTGAAGCCAGATGAAAGGTGATGAGGGGTGTGCCTCATTGCTTCTATCTCAAGTCAGAGAGAGCATCAGACAAGGGAGCGTGGGTCCAGAATGGGGGGACCCTTCTACGCTCAGGACATAGACTCGACTGTACAATGTACAAGATCTTGGGCTTGGATCTCAATGCTACAACCATGTAATGGGAGCAAGGAGAAGACTCACAGAATAGTGGGGGATAGATTGCTTATCCCTACCTTCCACCAATTGCCTCAAATGAGGACTTTCCCTGCTTAGGACAAATATAAACATACACAAGCATTGCCTCTTAAGGAGGACTTCAGACAATGTGCCCGGCCCGGTAACAGCCGGGTCTCCAGACTACATGAAGAAGAAGGTTCTATACCTCAATGCCAATTGCTTATAAGCAAAGCAATGCAAGTTCTTAAGAGAACTGAGCAACTAAGGGTACCTGGAAACAGTCAAACAGAATCAGCATCCCATTCATAATCAGACAACAATATAATGATCAACAGTGTACAATCACAATCAAACAATGGTGTGCATAGCATAAAGCTCAAGGCTCAAACATCCTACAAAACAAACACATTAGTTTATAGGTCAAGCAACACAATCCCAAATGTGAAACAAATGCCTTAATCCTTAACTTCTTAACCTGAAAAGGCACAATCAACTTCAAATGTAAGTAACATGACCACTAGGACTAGCCTAGGGTCAAAAAGATGGGAAAATGTTAAAACAGCAACCAATTCATGATCAAAGTCAAGCTATTTCAATAACAAAGGGATCCCAATTGGTCCCATATCCAAACTATGTACATATTTTATTTTATACACAATGTAAGACAAAAGAAGCAAACATGGATCATATAAAAGCAACCAGCAAGATCACATCCAAATAAATGCCAAAATGGATCCAAAAATTTCACAAAAATTACATCCTAAACAGAGGACATTTAACAAGCTACATGTCAATTTTCAAGCAATTTGGATAAAAGGAGCTATAGGAATTAATTAGACATGTCAAGGCATGCAAAAACAACATCAAATGAGATCAAAAAATATGTACCAACTTCAATTAAATGGTAAACAGTGAGATTAAATGGGAAATGGATGGGACCAAAGCTAAATGAAAGCTACACATGTCAGGAACTATTCTACCAAATTTCATGGTCATATCATTCATCATGCTCATTCTATGCGCAAAATAAGGCAAACTAGTTCAAAGGAAGCCCTAAGCCTACAAACAGAATTATTGCATTCAAATCCACATCAACACAATCCCAAAAATTCTCAAATAAATTACACCTAAACAGGACCTAATCCAGGTATGGCACACCAAATTTCAGCTTAATTGGGCAAATGGAACCATGTCAATGAAAATCAACAAAAACAGGCACAATTATAGGCTCCAAATCACAACCTCAACACATGCTTCCACTTTAAAAATTCATAACTCAATGAAAAAAAAAGGAAATGGATGAGACCAAAACAGGGAGGTCCTAACATGTGTCTACTACAAGCATGCCAAATTTCATGAATATCCAATACACTAGGAGCATTTCACAATGAATCTACCAACATGTATCATATGAGCTTGCAAATTCAACCATCAGAAATGAAAAATCATGATCAATTAGAAAACACAATGAACAATTCCACAAAAATTCACAAAGGATCCTAACATGTTAATGAGCATCTATACCAAATTTCAAACAATTCTAACAAGGATAGGTCATACTAAAAAATCCAACAAATTGGCATCAAGAGGTGTGACACAAATTGTCACACCTAAGTTCAAAAAAATGTAACTCAATGACCAGGTATCAAAAATGCATGAAATTTATATGGAAATAAACCTCAACCAGTCAACAATCATCACAAAAATTTCCAATCATTTATTTTACATTATGAGAATTTCATGATCAAATTAGTCTAAGGTATCAAAATATACACATGTGGAAGAAACCCTAGGTCAAATGAAAAATATTCCATGCACAACTTTGACCAATAGGTCAAAAATCATCTACACTCAATGACAAAGTCAACAAAATTATTTTCATATTTTTGTGATTTTTCTACATTTTTCTATGAATTTTCTAAGGTGCTAAAGTATTATTTACAATTTTTTGGAATTAATTGAAATTAATTAATTTAAATTAGAATGGCAGTTTGGTAATATTGGTGGCGGGGGCGGTAAACGCCCAATTCGAATTTTCAAACTGGAAATAGGATCAAACGCTTCAATCTCATCGTCTTCAACAATGAATTTTCCAGAAAATGCAGCCATGGCTCAAGAATACGCTTCACTTAAAACCTAACCAAAATGCGCAATCTTATAGTCGTTGGAACCGTTACAACATGTAGAACATGAATCTCAACTCCAATTAACCTAAAACTTCCTAAATCGTGCGAATCGATGAACCTAGGGTTTTAGATCTAAACTTCGAGTTAAGATTTCTTACACTACAATTCACCATTCGCAATTCTAAACATATCCTCGTGATCTACGTGACATGCTCTACCACACGCACACCATAATTCATCGAAAGATTGAGATCGAATTTTGAGAAAAACCTGCTATGGCAGTTGTAGCTCGGGACGAATTGGCGCGCGATTTGGCAAAACAGCAACAGTATTAGCTACAGGAAAGGTGATGTGAAGCTCAGTTTTGCTCAATATTGCTCCTAGTTCTCGAATCCGCGATTCACCATGGATGGAGCTCCTTTGGACAGTTGCATATGGCACGGTTTTGGTAGCTTACAGGTGCAAACAGATGGAGTAATTGCCGATATGAGATCGATGCAACAAGAAAATTACCAATTGATCCAGGTTCGAAGGAGTTTCGAAGATTTTTGTGTTTGTGGGTTCTTGAAGATTCTAGAGAGGATTGGATGATTTTGGATCTGAATTTTTGATGAAATGAAAATTCTGTTATGTTTATGGAGTAATTAGGCTTTTATATGTCAGCTTTAATCATGATTAATCAAGGTAATTAATCAAATGGCATTGTAAGCAAAATGCATTTTCACTCAAAAATGGCCAAAACACCCTTCCTCTAAATCAGTCCATATGCCAGCTCAATTTTGGTTCACACAAGTCCAAAATGCCATATCTGATGTGTAGAAACAATTCCCACTTCCATAGGCTATGTAATTTGCAATTTCATCATGTGGTAGAAAAATGCCTAATTATGCACTTTCATTCTTCAAGCCAAAACTCAAATTATGAGGCCTAGCCATGAAATGATGGTTCAAACACATTCTAAATGCCATTCCTGAGGTGTTACAAAAAGTCCCATCTCAAAATTCCAAATATTTTGACATTTGGACAATTTTGCCCCTGATCCAGTTTAACAGTCCAGTTGAAAAGTGACTTTTTGCCTTGGCCATTTTTGGAAAAATCCAATGATGCACCCTTGAAGTACATGTCAAATGGAGTTTGTGCATATAAAGAACTTGCAATTTGGACCAACCATGTGGTAGTTATGGCCTCCTGATTACGGGTCTTTTTGGAAATTCATCTGACCATATCTTGCAAACCACACATGGGATTTTCAAGTTCTTGGGCTTTTTGGAATGGTGGGAACAAGATCTTCAACTTTCATGTTGGACAAAATTCCATTTGAAGCTTGTATGATGAAGTTATCTTGAGGGGAAAAACTTTCCATTTTGGGCAGTTGAGATTACAGGTCATCTGCTATTTTTGGAAACTTTCTGTCTGACCTCCAAATCTTCAACCTTGGTCTTTGGCATGTCAAATGAGACTTATATGGACATGAATGAGGCCTTTCAAACCATTTCCCACCTTCCAATCCATAAAATCGGGCACAGTTGACCACAGTTGACTTTCTAGGGTTTCTGGTTGACTGAACAATGACTGGTGACTTCTGAGCATCCAATCTTTGGCCAAACCACTTCAAAATGATCCTTGGACCATATGAGCTTGAAAAAACCAACCCTAGGGCTTTGTCTCAATGAAAATGGCACTTGCTTGCTTGACTGACTGATTCTCCTGATCAGTTTGTCCTGATTGGTCAGCTGAGCTTGCACTTGGGCAAATGGACAATGCAATGTTATGCAGTGGACATTGTTAATGCTATGACCTAATATGAAGTGAATGTATTCAATGGTAGGGTGCAAATTTGAGGTGCTACAGTAAGGTACCATGCGCTTAAGTGATTTTGGTATATCATAAGATATGGGCCACATACACTTAAGTGGACTTTTTAGCTTACAGTCCACACAAGTGGTTCTATAAATAAAACCCTTGTGCAGAAGCATTTGTGTAGATGAAAATTTCGTTTCTCTCTCTCTCACTCAAACCCTTCATTCGTAGCAGCTAGCACTGAGACTAAAGGAATTCGTTCCTGTGGACTGAGTAGAAGCGTTGTCACCATTCAACGTTCGTGATCACTCCTTCGATCTGCATCAAGGGTTTCAATTGCCACAAGAGGTAACGATTCTATTGTTGATCGTGCCCATTCGTAAGGATCGCTAAAGGAGAAATTTTTAATTTTTGTTGCGTTTTGGATCGCTATTCTCCTTCAATGGTATTAGAGCCACTTCTGAAACCATGCATCTAATAGTTGTTTATTTTCTGTATTTTCTGTATTTTCTGTATTAATATGATTAAAAGACGGAATGAATCAAAGAATAAACGAGTGATTAAATTTGGCATCATGTGTGTACGATTTGGATGACTCATGTTGACTATGCTTCGGAATCTGACGTTAGTATGGTGAAGCAGCGATACATCGATCGTCCATAGGTTACACAATTAAGATAGATCAAGTTATATATATGATATAAGTAATTCTGATACAAAATACGGTATATATGATATATTGTTTCTCTTTCGTTCATTCAAATACTTAATGTTTGTTTTCCTTTGAGCGATCAATGGTCATTTGCTTCGGAATCCGACGAAAATATGGTGAAGCAATGACGTATTGATCAATCATACTGAATTAACAATAGAGGTGTGTTTGACGGTATGAAATTGGTGCATTAGGGTTCATGACGGTACAAGGGTTGTGTTGTCAAAGAGTTATGTGATTAGGGTTGTGACTGCGCAAGAGTTGTGCTTTAAAGTATCAAGTGTTGATGCGAAAATCGACGTCGATATCAAATGAATTGTTTATTAAAATTTTGCGGAACCCCCGGCTAACTCTGTGTAGTGTGATCAGTCGCCGAGATTTAATTTGGTTTTTTTAATTAACAGAATTTGAATTAATAATAATAATAATGTGTTTATTATTATTGTCTTATGATGATCGGTTATGGCCTTAGTTTTCCTTTATTTTGTTTAGGGATTTTAAAATACGACCTGCGTGTCGTGCCTCTCTTTTAATCTTTTAATGTAACTTCTTTTCTCATCTCACTCCCTCGTATGTAAAACGAGTTTCTTTCATGTAATGTAATGTTATGAAGAAAGAGAAGAATTCAATATCAAAGGAGGAAAACCTTGAAGATCTTGCTTGGAGAAGCTTAGATCGTTATTAGGTTAGCTTAGGTTCTCTCATTGGCTTGGGAGAACAATTGCGCTAGGGGTCATAACTGTTTCATTTTGTATGTATATTAATGCATGTGAATGCATGTTGATGCATGTGAGAGAAGATTTATATGATAAATAAGCTGGTGAGATCAGAATAATAGCAAATTCCCTCAAATTAAATATTAAGTTTATGTTTTCCAAGTTTTAGCACTTATCAAGACTAGTATCGAATAATGTAGGTTTCGCCTACATGAGGTGCATATTCTATATTAGTAAGGTGCAATGGGATAATTGTAATATCCAATTGCTAAAACAATGGGTCAAACTTAACTAAACAAATTATAATAAGATTATATATGTTTAGAAGCAAGAGTTGGAAATGATTCATATGATGGATTGGAATAAGGAGTTATTCACCCAACTAAAATATTTGAGAGTTGTATTAGATACAATTGGAAGGAGTTCCTACCTAAATAACCTAGTTTTGTGTAATCCGCCTATGCGGACTTAAAACAAAGTGAAATGTGGATCTCGACCCACTAGAAAATCTTCCAACGGGATTTTCCGAATCAAATGGTAAGGGTCATTTGTTTTGAGTAAAATAGTGGGAGCATATTTAATTAAAGGCCTAATTAAATATGTTATTTTAGTGATACTTATACTTTCATTATTTTTCATGTAGATTACCATGACAACAAACACCTCTAACAACATTTTACGATCAATCCTTAATAAGGAAAAATTGTCTAGAACAAATTTTCTGGATTGGCACCGAAATCGGAGGATTATCCTTAAACATGATAGAAAGTTGTATGTCTTGGATAAACATGTTCCTGAAGAGGAACCTCCTAGTTCTGCACCTAAGGCAGAAAGAGATGCTTATAAGAAGCATGTCGATGATGCCAATGAAACTGTTTGCCTCATGCTAGCAACCATGAACTTAGAGTTGCAAAAGCAACATGAGAACATGGCAGCGTTCGATATGATCGAACACCCGAAGATGCTCTATCAAGAGCAGAAAAGGCATGAAAGATTTGAAGTTTCAAAAGCCCTTTTTCAAGTCAAGTTAGCTGAGGGATCCCCTGCAGATTCCCATGTTCTCAAGATGATTAGGTATGTGGAGAACCTTGAGAGGTTGGGTTTTCCCCTCGGAAAGGAACTTGCGACTGGTTTGATCTTGCAATCGTTGCCAGACAAATTCAGTCAATTTGTCCTTAATTTCAATATGAATGATATGGATAAATCTCTTCCTGAACTGCTAGCCATGTTAAGAACTGTTGAGCAAAATCTGAAGTCAAAAGGGAAGTCCATTCTGATGATCGGAAATGGAAAGAGACAGAACAAAAGACCCACCAAGCAGGGTGGTAAAGGGAAAGGAAAGGAAGTTGCCAAACCTAAACCCACATATCCTGCTTTGAAGCCTAGTGGAGGAATAGCAAAGGAAGGCACCTGCTTCCATTGTGGTAAGACCGGACATTGGAAGAGAAACTGCCCAAAGTACCTGGAAGATAAGAAGAATGGAGTAGAGACTTCAACTTCAGGTATTTTTGTTATTGAAATTAATTTATCTACTTCTGCATTATGGGTATTAGATACTGGATGCGGTTCTCACATTTGTACCAATGTGCAGGGGCTAAAAAGGAGTAGATATTTGGCAAAATGTGAAGTTGACCTATGAGTTGGCAATGGAGCAAAGGTTGATGCTTTACCCGTAGGAACTTATGTATTGACTTTACTTAGTGGTTTAATAATTTAGTTAGAGAACTGTTATTATGTACCTGCAATTAATAGGAATGTTATTTATGTTTCTTGTTTAGACAAGTTTGGTTTTTCATTTATAATAAAGAACAATTGTTGCTCCATTTATTTAAATGATATATTATATGATAGTGCACAAATGAACAATGGAATATATGTCCTTGATCTTGAAATGCCTATTTATAACATTAATACTAAAAGGATGAAACCTAATGAGTTAAATCCAACTTACCTTTGGCATTGTCGATTAGGCCACATAAATGAGAAACGTATTTCCAAATCCCATAAAGATGGAATCTTTGACTCTTTTGATTATGAATCATATGAGACATGCAGATCTTGTTTAATTGGAAAGATGATAAAGTCTCCATTCACAGGAAAAGGTGAAAGAGCTAATGATCTTTTTGCCCTCATACATACTGATGTATGTGGACCATTGAACATACCAGCCATATGAGGTTTTCAATATTTCATCATATTTACTGATGATTTTAGTAGATATGGTTATGTGTATTTAATGAAACACAACTCAGAGTCCTTTGAAAAGTTCAAGGAATTCAAGAATGAAGTACAAAACCAAATAGGTAAGAATATTAAAACTCTTTGATCAGATCGAGGTGGTGAATATTTAAGCCTGGAGTTTGATGACCATCTGAAAGAGTGTGGGGTTCTATCCCAACTTACTCCTCCTGGAACACCCCAATGGAACGGTGTATCTGAGAGAAGAAATCAAACCTTGTTATACATGGTCCGATCCATGATGAGTCATGCCGATCTTCCAAACTCCTTTTGGGGACATGCACTATTGATAGCAGCTTACACATTTAACCGTGTTCCATCCAAAATGGTTGAGAAGACACCATATGAGATATTGAGTGGTAAGAAACCACATATGTCTTACATGAAGATTTGGGGTTGCGAAGTTTATGTGAAACGACAAATTTCAACTAAGCTTGAGCCCAAATCTGACAAATGCTTATTTGCAGGGTATCCTAACGAAACAAGAGGGTATTACTTCTACAATCCTTATGAGGGCAAAGTGTTTATCGCTCGAACTGGAGTTTTCCTAGAAAAGGATTTTATTTCCAAAGGAATCAGTGGGAGGAAAATAGAGCTTGAAGAAATTCAAGAATCACAAAGCATTGATACACCTATGGAGGAATTAGAGCAGGAAACACAAGTAGTTGTGGAAGAGCAACCTGCTCAAGTAGAACAAGACCAGCGTAGGTCAAGCAGGATACGTCACCTACCTGAGAGATATGGTTATCTCATAACTGATCAAGATGGTGTATTACTCATGGATCAAGATGAGCATGTGACCTACCAAGAGACCATAACTACTCCCGAGTCTGAGAAGTGGTTAGAAGCCATAAAATCTGAAATGGATCCCATGTACACAAACCAGATTTGGACCTTGGTAGAGCCTATTGTGGGAGTTAACCCTATAGGATACAAGTGGGTCTTCAAAAAGAAGACTAACATGGATGGTAAGGTACATACCTATAAGGCAATACTGGTTGCAAAAGGATATAAACAAACTCATGGGGTTGGCTATGATGAAACCTTTTCACCAGTTGCAATGCTTAAATCTTTACTTGCTATCGCTGCATATCATGATTATGAAATATGGCAGATGGATGTCAAAACTGCTTCCCTTAATGGGAATCTTCTTAAGGATGTGTACATGACACAACCTGAAGGATTTGACATACTAGAAGAAGCCCAAAAGATATGTAAGTTACAAATATCAATCTATGGATTGAAGCAAGCTTCTAGAAGTTGGAATCCTCATTTTGATGAAACAGTAAAATAATATGGATTCATCAAGAATGAATATGAGCCTTGTGTCTACAAGAAGGTTAGTTGGAGCATGATCTTCTTCCTGGTATTATATGTAAATTACATAATACTCATTGGAAACGATGTCCCTACCCTGCGACAAGTAAAGTCTTGGTTGGGGAAATGATTTTCTATAAAGGACCTAGGTGAAGCAGCCTATATATTAGGAATCGGGATCTATAGAGATAGATCACAAAAATTGATTGGCCTAAGTCAGAGTACATACATAGACAAAGTACTGAGACGCTTTAATATACATAATTCCAAGAAAGGATTCATACCTATGCAACATGGCCCGTGTCTATCAAAAACACAATCCCCTTCAACTAAGGAAGAAAGGGGTCGCATGAATAAGATTCCATATGCATCTGCAATAGGATCTATCATGTATGCCATGTTATGTACTCAACCAAATATCTCGTATGCTTTAAGTGCAATGAGTAGGTACCAATCGGATCTCGGTGATGCTCATTAGGTAGCTGTCAAGAATATCCTTAAGTATTTGAAAAGGACTAAGGACTCATTCTTGATTTTTGGAGGTCGGGAAGAGCTTGATGTAATTGGATACATCGATGCTAGCTTCTAGACAGATAAGGATGACTTTAGATTGCAATCTGATTATGTGTTTTTCTTAAACGGTGGCGCTGTGAGCTGGAAAAGTTCAAAGCAAGATACAGTTGCTGATTCTACAACCGAGGACGAGGATATTGTTGCCTCAAGTGGAACAAAGGAAGTTGTTTGGATCAAAAAGTTCATTAGTGAAATTGGCATAGTTCCTAGCATTGTAGATTCCATTGATCTCTATTGTGATAATAATGGTGCTATCGCACAAGCTAAAGAGCCTAGACCTCACCAATGATCCAAATATATACTTAGGCGTTATCATCTCATTTGAGAGATAATAGATAGAGGAGATGTGAAAATATGCATAGTACCTACACTTGACAATACTGCTGACCCACTGACAAAGCCTCTTGCGCATCAGAAGCATGATGGTCATACTAGATCTATGGGCATTAGGGGTATGTCTGATTGGCTCTAGCGCTAGTGGGAGATTGTTGGTGTAAGCTGTAACACCCTTCTACCCCAAACGACATAATTAAATAGATTATCAGAGTACAACATGTAGAAGAGTTTACATTTCTTACAACATAACACTTTTATCATATCACAACATAAAACATATTATTTATTAAAATAAAAACTTCGTAGCGGACAACAACACAATTATAATCTTTCAACATATAACAATTCATAATAATGTTTCATTATCGTCTCAACACACATCTCAACATAATAGTCATCATAAACAACGTAATAATAATCAATTCTCTATCGAATCCCATAACCCCGGTGTCACATGACCAGAGCATTTGACTCGACTCTGTAGAATAACTCTACACCTATTCTTCAAACCTCAACAATAGCTACTCCTCTTTATCTGCACATTGCTCATCATAGATGAACATAAACACATGCAGAAGGGGTGAGAATTACATTATTAAATAATAATATAACGACAGAAATATAAACGTAATATATTTCCACTATGCCAACACAGCTCATCATAATCATCATAATCAACATACTCATGAACATCAGCAAAACAACATATCAAATGCAATGCACACACCCATGCATGACTCAACACGACTCGGTATACCCATTTTGTGACCACTACAGGATCACCACTCCCAGATTCACCACCATAGAATCCGAGTTCCCCGCAAGGAACCAAGCCTCTCAACAAGCCCGGAGTCAACATCATCATTGGAACTCAGTCCGTTCATCACTAGGCATCGGCCTTTCATGAATGCATGCACACCAGACATGCATCATCATCAACATAGCAACAACAGCATCATATAGTCATGTTATCATCATCATTAATAGCATGACATACAACTCAACAAAACAACAACAACATTACAACAATATCATATCGTTACATAACACATTTATAACTAAACACGTAAATTCAACATCTCATCATCATAAACACCTCATACACCATCATATAATCACTATTAATTGTTATAATACAATTGCAGCGACTTACTAAGAGTCTCGCAACTCAACGCACTCGAAAACTCACCAACATCAACTTCTGCACAGCACAGTTCGCGCCGCGCAGCAGGGTTCGCGCCGCGAACGGTGCGTTACAGAACTCCTCTGGATTCTGCCCAGTTCGCGCCGCGAACTGGGCTTCGCGCCGCGAATCGCGCGCGAACAGAAGCCCTCTGCTACAGAACCCAACGCAGCTTTGCTTCTCTACTCGCTATACTTCATACCCCACGGCTAACAACCCAATATCAACATTTAACAGTCATATATACACAACATACTTCGATTATAAAGCCTATAACTCAACCAGACTCACAGATCGGAGAATTTCCATCAAAACCCCAACTTTCCCAATCTCCCTAAAATCCCCAAATTCATCAACAATCCAACATATATCATGAATTTGCTCGCATATTATCATTTAATAAGGTTCAGACCCCTTACCTCTTTGGATTGAAGGAAGCTCTGAGCAATCTTTGGCCTTTTCCTCTTCCTTCTCTTTCTCTTCAGCGGTTCCTCTCTTTCTCTGACTCTGAGGCAAAATACGTGACAAAACTTCTGAGTTCTCACTTTGGTCTCTTATATCCAATTCCACTTTTACCCTTCCACTCTTCATATTCCATTTATTTTATTTATTTAATTAATATTAAAATAAATAACATCAATAATAATATTTCCCAATATTATTTAATAATTCCTTTTTCCTTCCAATAATCTTATTAAAATAATATTTAAATTAATCCAAAATATTCGGGGTGTTACAACTCTCCCCCACTTTAGAAGTTTTCGTCCTCGAAAACATACCTCAAGCAAATAGAGCCGGATACGACTCCTTCATCTGATCTTCACGCTCCCAAGTCAAGCTCTCACCAGCTGGACCTTCCCAAACAACTTTCACTAGAGCAATCTTCTTACCTCTCAGGGTCTTCTCTTCTCGGTCATCTATCCGAATTGGCAACACCTCAACGGTCAAATTATCTCTCACCTGGATATCATCCAACTGAACAACATGCGAAGGATCCGCAATATATTTTCTCAACTGAGATACATGAAACACATCATGCAGATTAGAAAGCGACGGCGGTAAAGCTATCCGATACGCCACTTCCCCAACCCTCTTCAAAATCTGATACGGACCCACGAACCTCAGAGTAAGCTTTCTAGACTTTAAAGCTCTACCCACACCTGTCGTCGGAGTAACTCTCAAGAACACATGATCTCCCTCTTGGAACTCAAGTGCCTTTCTCCTCTTATCATGATAACTCTTCTGACGACTCTGAGAAATCTTCATCTTCTCCCGAATCATCTTAACCCTTTCAGTCGTCTGCTGCACAATCTCAGGTCCGAGTACAACACTCTCACCTGACTCATACCAACACAATGGAGTTCTACACCTCCTACCATACAATGCTTCATATGGAGCCATACCGATACTAGCATGAAAACTATTATTATAAGTAAACTCCACCAACGGCAAATAACTATCCCAAGAACCACTCTGCTCCAACACACAAGCTCTCAACAAATCCTCCAAGGATTGGATAGTTCTTTCAGTCTGACCGTCAGTCTGAGGATGATAAGCTGAACTCAACCTCAACTTAGTCCCCAACGCTTTCTGCAAACTTTCCCAAAATCTAGAAGTAAATCTGGGATCTCTATCAGACACAATACTGGATGGAATACCATGCAGCCTCACTATCTCCTCAATATACAACTCTGCCAACTTCTCTAAAGAGTGATTAATCTTCATCGGCAAGAAATGCGCCGACTTAGTCAATCGATCCACAATCACCCAAATAGAATCATTACCTTTCACCGTCCTCGGCAGTCCCGTCACAAAATCCATGGAAATGCTATCCCACTTCCATTCAGGAATCTTCAAAGGTTGCATCATACCTGTCGGTTTCTGATGTTCAATCTTTGACTTCTGACAAGTCAAACAGGCATACACAAACTTAGCAACATCTCTTTTCATACCAGCCCACCAAAACAATTTCTTCAAATCTTGATACATTTTAGTTGCACCTGGATGGATACTCAATCCACTCCTATGGCCCTCTTCAAGAATACTCTTTTTCAATTCCGACACCTCAGGAACACAAACTCTACCTTTAAATCGTAGGATGCCATTCTCATCAATCTCAAAATTACCACCATTACCCTGGTTAATCATAGTAATATGATCAACTAGAGCGACATCAACTTGCTGACCATTCCGAATATCTTCCAGAATTCCACTAGTCAACTTCAGCATACCCAACTTTACGCTATCAGCGGAAACTTCACAACCCAAACTCATATCACGGAACTGTTCAATTAACTCAAGCTCCCGAACCATCATCATAGACATATGTAGAGACTTTCTACTCAGTGCATCTGCAACTACATTAGCCTTACCGGGATGATAACTCAATCCAAAGTCAAAATCCTTCAGTAATTCTAACCACCTTCTCTGCCTCATATTTAACTCTTTCTGATCAAACAGATACTTCAGACTCTTGTGATCACTGAACACTTCGAATCTGGAACCATACAAATAATGCCTCCACATTTTCAACACAAATACAACAGCTGCAAGTTCTAGGTCATGCGTAGGATAATTCCTCTCATGAACTTTCAACTGTCTAGAAGCATAAGCTACAACTTTACCATTCTGCATCAAAACACCACCAAGACCCATCAAAGAAGCATCACAATAAACAACGAAGGACTCACCAGGATTAGGCAAGATCAACACTGGAGCACTGGTCAACCGCCTCTTCAACTCAACAAAACTCGCTTCACAAGCTGCATCCCACACATACACTTGACCCTTCTTAGTCAACTGCGTCAACGGCAATGCCAACTTAGAGAAGCCCTCAATAAATCTGCGATAATAACCAGCTAACCCCAGAAAACTACGTATCTCAGTAGCAGACTTCGGAGTCTCCCACTGTGATACAGCATCAACTTTAGCAGGATCAACAGAAATCCCACCACCCGAAATCACATGGCCAAGGAAACTCACTTCCTTCAACCAGAACTCACATTTAGATAACTTTGCATATAATTTCTTTTCTCTTAACACCTGCAGAACAATTCTCAGATGTCCTGCATGCTCTTCTTCCGTCTTAGAATATATCAATATATCATCTATGAACACCACAACAAAATTATCAAGGTACGGATGAAATATACGATTCATATATTCCATAAACACACCTGGAGCATTAGACACACCGAACGGCATCACAGTGTATTCATAATGACCATACCTCGTACGGAAAGCAGTCTTCGCAATATCCCCTGACTTCACTCGGATCTGATGATAACCCGACCGCAAATCAATCTTACTGAAAACATGAGCTCCAACCAACTGGTCCATCAAATCATCAATCCTCGGCAATGGATACCGATTCTTGATAGTCACCTTATTCAACTGCCGATAATCGACACACAACCTCATCGTACCTTCTTTCTTCTTCACTAACAATACTGGTGCACCCCAAGGAGAAACACTTGGACGCACAAACTTCTTCTCCAGCAATTCCTCAAGTTGCTTCTTCAGTTCAACTAATTCAGTTGCCGACATTCTATAAGGAGACATCGACACTGGACTCGTACCTGGTACTAAGTCAATGGCAAATTCGACTTCACGTTCTGGAGGTAAATCACTTACATCCTCCGGAAACACATCCTGAAATTCACAGACAACAGGCAAATCTACACTCACTACTTTCTTATCCGCTTGCAGAGACGCAAATAAAGCGAATACCTGAGCTTCATCTTTCACAAAATCCCCCACCTGCCTAGCAGATAGAAATCTTGCCTCATCATTCTCACCAACTTCAGAAAACCGCACCGTCTTCCTATAGCAGTTGATAAACACGCCATAGAATTCTAGCCAATTCATTCCCAGAATAATGTCAATTTGGTGCAAGGGTAAGCACACCAAATCAACCACGAACTCTCTCTCAAAGATCGTCAAATGACAACCTCGACAGACAACAGAAGTCTTCACAGAACTATTAGCAGGAGTATCTATCACCATACTTCCGCCTAGGGACGACATAATCACACCAATCCTGGTCGCACACTCATACGAAATGAACGAATGAGTAGCACCAGTGTCAACAATAGCAAGCAATTCAACATTATTAATCAAGCAAGTACCTTTAATCAGATTATCTTCTTTAGGAGCTTCAGCCCCACTCAGAGCAAACACCCTACCAGTCGCATGAGCTGCAGTAGCCGCCTTCTTCGGTTTCGAGCACTGCGAACTGATATGGCCTTTCTCGCCACAATTAAAACACGTCGGACCAGCATCCTTACATTCAGTAACTCTATGACCAGCCTGACCGCATCGGAAACATCTCAGCACTCTCTTGGTACAGCTATCAGCACGGTGGCCTGGCTCGCCACACTTGAAACATTTACCAGCTATGGAAGATCCTCCCCCACTTGGCTTCTTCTCATCTACCACTTTCTGCTTACCTTTACCATTCGGAGATGCATAAGGACTACCACGATCCTTATTCTTCTTCTCATTAAGACTCTTGTAATGAGCAGTCCTAGCCTTGCTATCTTCATCAAATATCCTGCACTTATTAACTAGTGTAGGAAACCTACGAATCTCCTGGTAACCAATGCCTTGTTTGATCTCGGGACGCAACCCGTTCTCAAACTTGACACACTTGGATCCCTCAGCACCAGCATCATTATAATGAGGACAATACTGCACCAGCTCCTCAAACTTCGAAGCGTAATCAGCAACAGACATGTTACCCTGTTTCAGTTCTAGAAATTCCATCTCCTTCTTACATCGCACATCAGCAGGAAAATATTTCTCCAGAAAGACCGTCTTGAACCTTTCCCAAGTCATCTCAGCACCTGGTACTGAAATTCTCTGGCGAGTGTTATCCCACCAGTTTTCAGCCTCTTCAGATAACATATGCGTACCAAACTGCACTTTCTGTGCTTCAGTACACGTCATCACCCGGAAGATCTTCTCAATTTCCCTCAGCCAAATCTGAGCACCATCTGGATCATAGCGCCCTTTGAATGTAGGAGGGTTATTCTTCAGAAACCTTCCCAAATTCTTAAACTCGTCGACCGGCGGATTCTGCTGCGCCTGCATAGCCTGCGCTATAGCAGCCAAAGCCTCAGCAATCGCACAGTCATTTTCTCCAGCCATACTCTACACAACACAACCACAACCGTTAAATATCGACAGTGTCATTTACACTAATCGACCAACAGGGAAAACATCACATTATGACTCGACTGGACTGACCATGCTCTGATACCACTAATGTAACACCCTTCTACCCCAAACGACATAATTAAATAGATTATCAGAGTACAACATGTAGAAGAGTTTACATTTCTTACAACATAACACTTTTATCATATCACAACATAAAACATATTATTTATTAAAATAAAAACTTCGCAGCGGACAACAACACAATTATAATCTTTCAACATATAACAATTCATAATAATGTTTCATTATCGTCTCAACACACATCTCAACATAATAGTCATCATAAACAACGTAATAATAATCAATTCTCTATCGAATCCCATAACCCCGGTGTCACATGACCAGAGCATTTGACTCGACTCTGTAGAATAACTCTACACCTATTCTTCAAACCTCAACAATAGCTACTCCTCTTTATCTGCACATTGCTCATCATAGATGAACATAAACACATGCAGAAGGGGTGAGAATTACATTATTAAATAATAATATAACGACAGAAATATAAACGTAATATATTTCCACTATGCCAACACAGCTCATCATAATCATCATAATCAACATACTCATGAACATCAGCAAAACAACATATCAAATGCAATGCACACACCCATGCATGACTCAACACGACTCGGTATACCCATTTTGTGACCACTACAGGATCACCACTCCCAGATTCACCACCATAGAATCCGAGTTCCCCGCAAGGAACCAAGCCTCTCAACAAGCCCGGAGTCAACATCATCATTGGAACTCAGTCCGTTCATCACTAGGCATCGGCCTTTCATGAATGCATGCACACCAGACATGCATCATCATCAACATAGCAACAACAGCATCATATAGTCATGTTATCATCATCATTAATAGCATGACATACAACTCAACAAAACAACAACAACATTACAACAATATCATATCGTTACATAACACATTTATAACTAAACACGTAAATTCAACATCTCATCATCATAAACACCTCATACACCATCATATAATCACTATTAATTGTTATAATACAATTGCAGCGACTTACTAAGAGTCTCGCAACTCAACGCACTCGAAAACTCACCAACATCAACTTCTGCACAGCACAGTTCGCGCCGCGCATTAGGGTTCGCGCCGCGAACGGTGCGTTACAGAACTCCTCTGGATTCTGCCCAGTTCGCGCCGCGAACTGGGCTTCGCGCCGCGAATCGCGCGCGAACAGAAGCCCTATGCTACAGAACCCAACGCAGCTTTGCTTCTCTACTCGCTATACTTCATACCCCACGGCTAACAACCCAATATCAACATTTAACAGTCATATATACACAACATACTTCGATTATAAAGCCTATAACTCAACCAGACTCACAGATCGGAGAATTTCCATCAAAACCCCAACTTTCCCAATCTCCCTAAAATCCCCAAATTCATCAACAATCCAACATATATCATGAATTTGCTCGCATATTATCATTTAATAAGGTTCAGACCCCTTACCTCTTTGGATTGAAGGAAGCTCTGAGCAATCTTTGGCCTTTTCCTCTTCCTTCTCTTTCTCTTCAGCGGTTCCTCTCTTTCTCTGACTCTGAGGCAAAATACGTGACAAAACTTCTGAGTTCTCACTTTGGCCTCTTATATCCAATTCCACTTTTACCCTTCCACTCTTCATATTCCATTTATTTTATTTATTTAATTAATATTAAAATAAATAACATCAATAATAATATTTCCCAATATTATTTAATAATTCCTTTTTCCTTCCAATAATCTTATTAAAATAATATTTAAATTAATCCAAAATATTCGGGGTGTTACATAAGCCCTAGAGGCCAATACTTTTGTTACTTGTATCGAATTATTTATTAATAATAAAATTCTTTTTATTTATTATGTTTGTTTAATAAAGTTCTTAGAATAGCTAGTCCGTTTAATGTATCAAGTGTGACTTAATCATGAGATCCCATTAAACATAAGAACATTATTCTTAAAGTATCCATAGTCGAGCTTTGTTGTGAAATGGGATAACATTAAAGCATTAAGACTATTATGTATATAGACTGATGATCACATCTCATGGATTATGGATAAGAAGTTATCAAGTCTTAAACATAGGTACAAATATTATGAGTAATATTTATACTGGATTGACCCACTATGTGAATACTATATAGAATGTTATGCAAAGTGTCATGAGTTATTCTCATGGTGATAATGGTGTATACCACCCTTCGACCTGAATCCACTATAGACCCTAGATGTAGAGTCGAATGCCTTGTTGCTGATCAAACATTGTCCATAACTAGATGACTATAAAGACAGTTTATGGGTACTCCACGAAGCATGATGTCTACGGGCCCAATATTGAACTGAACACGGATGACATGGTCTATGCCTTGTGTTCAATATAGACATAAGGGCAAAAGGGTAATTATACACATAAGTATTATCACAAAAGGATTTGTCAGATCACATGACATTTTTGTGTCTTCGGTAGCAGTGATGTGTTGCTAGATATCGCTCACTGTTTATTATGTTAAATACGTGATTTAATATAATTGCCAATGTCGCGAAAACCTACAGGGTCACACACAAAAAGGACGGATTGATGAGAGATAAAGTAAATAACGAACACCGTAAGGTACGGTGAACTTAAGTGAATTGTAGAATATCATAAGGTACGGTGCACTTAAGTAGAATACGAAATATGGTAAGGTACCACGCGCTTAAGTGATTTTGGTATATCATAAGATATGGGTCACATACACTTAAGTGGGTTTTTTAGCTTACAGTCCATACAAGTGGTTCTATAAATATAACCCTTTGTGCATAAGAATTTATGTAGATGAAAATTTTGTTTCTCTCTCTCTCTCTCTTACACTCAAAGCCTTCATTCGTAGCAGCTAGCACTGAGACTGAAGGAATCAGTTCATGTGGACTGAGTAAAGGCGTTATCACCATTCAATGTTCGTGACCACTCCTTCGATCTGCATCAAGGGTTTCAATCGCCACAAGAGGTAACGATTTTATCACTGATCATGCCCATTCGTAAGGATCACTAAAGGATAAATTTTTAATTTCCGCTGCATTTTGATCACTATTCTCCTTCAGAAGGCTCACCTTCAAATCCCAACATAAATAATAAATTGCACACACTTTGAACTTAGCAATTAAAATCAAAATAATGTCAATAACATACTTACTCTTAAACTTACAAAATGATTCAATATGAAGAATTTTCATGTAAATGAGGATTTTGCACATATTAAGCTATAATATTTATATCTTTCAATTCCTTTGAAACTTTAATTAAGAGTTTTAGTGCTTAAAATGAATTTAGAGATTATTGATAAAAAGTATACAAATCTTTTGAAACCACTTTCATAATTGAAATCAATCAAGATTTAAAAAAAATAAAGGATTTAAGGGTGAAAGATGAAAATTATGATTTATATTGGTTCATTTGAATACAAAGGGCATTAGAGTCTCTTCCTTATAGAAATTTATGCGTACAAGTGGTCAATAGAATGTCTACAAGAAATTAAATTGTTCCATACGGCTAAAAACCTAGGTACATGTAGGTTTTTGTGCCTCCAACTATTCTTGCAAACTTATTTCTCTATCTTCTATGATTTCACCTGAAGTAGAATCCATCGCATTTGTCTTCTTGAACTTCATGTTGAATTGTAATTCCTTGTGTCAAAGCAGGTTGCTCGACAGAACAAGGATGTGTCGAATAACCTAGTGTTGAAGTGTCGAAGCATGTTGCTTCACACAAGATTTCTACTTAGGCCCAATTTTAGTAGTGTTAACTATTTTAGGATTTTATAGTTTTGGGCTTTTATAGTTTTGGGCTTTGGCTTTGGGAGTAAGTTAATCTAAATCTATAAATAGAGGGAGTAACCCCTTTTCTTATTAAGAAATCATAGCATTGTATTCACAAAATTTTGCAATTGCAAAGTGAATAAAGAAGTTTTCCACAAGTTGTGGGCAGAGAGAAAACTCTGCAGAAAATATTCTTCTTCTTCTCCAACCTTTTCTTTCTTTCTCAAACGTTTTTTTCTTTTCATTTTCATTGTGTGGTTGATAACAATCTTGTTCATCAAGATTGATAGAAATTATCCATAGATTGTGGTGGATTTCCAATATTTGGTATCTAGAGCTCCACTTTGAGCGGTTCGTGGGAAGAAAATAACGATGGCAATGAATCATCCAAACGGGAATTTTCCAGTGAATCTTCCTATTAACAAGAATAATAATTATGAGAATTGGTGCAAGCAGATAAAGATTGTTTTCTGTTATCAAGATCTTTGGATATTATGAAGGAATGAGTAATAATGCTTACAGAAAATGCGACGGAGCAAGAAAGGGTTGCATATAAAGAATTGAAAAAGAAAGATTATAAAGCTCTCTTTATAATCTACCAATATGTTGATCCAGATAACTTTGAAAATGTTAGTGATGTAGAGTCAGCGAAAGAAACATGGAAAATTCTAGAGAAGTCGTTTTGAGGCGCGGAGAAGGTGAAAGAGGTGAGGTTTAAAACTCATAAGAGGATGTATGAATTGATTCAGATGGAAGACAATTGAAGCATAACTGATTTATTCACTAAGGTTACGAAACTGGTGAATCAAATCAAGGTATATGGAGAAGTGTTAACATCAAGATCTGTTGTGGGAAAGATCTTGATATCGTTGGCTCCAAAGTTCGACCACGTGATAGTAGCCATAGAAGATTCAAAAGATTTGTTAAAACTAGAAAAGGAAGAGCTTCAAGGGATACTTGAATCTCATGAACAAAGAATGGATGAAAGAACTGCAAGAAAGTCGAATAGTGATACGACTTTGCAGGCGCAATCAACAAAAGCAAGGAAAGGCAAAGGAAGCTGGAAAGGAAACAAAGGTAAATGGGGCTACAATAATTCGACTGGTTGAAATCAGCAAGAAGAAAACTGGTTGAATTAGAGAAAAACATGGACCAAGGTAACCCAAGAGGTGGTGATGTAGGTAGAGGAAAAGGTGGTGGTCAAAATCCAGACAAGAGTCATATTCAGTGTTACAATTGTCATTAGCATGGTCACTATTCTAGTGATTGTCCATAAAAGCAGAAGAATCAAGAAATTGATGCAAAGCTGGAGAAACATGAAGAAGAAGAGATGTTATTGATGGTTACTGAAGCTAGCGGAAATATACCCGAACGTATCGCACGCTCGAACATACAACAAAGTCCCCATCGAACTTTATTTATTCCCGAAGGAAAGGGAAAACATTGATAAAACCCGGGGGAAATAGATATGTTGGGTAAGGAAATCAGTTATGTAAGGGGAAGGTATTAGCACCTCAAACATCCATGATACTCCATGGGAACCGTTTTGATTGTTCTCGCTCGAATGGGTGTTATATCTAAAGATTACTCGCAAAAGAATGGAGAAAGGAATAGAAATAGATAAAGTCCTTGGTGAGGATTGAGGCCCTCATGCCTATGTATCCTCATAGTGCAATGAGGAATTCAGAGCTCCGTAGTTCAAAGAACTAGTGGCAGGAGGTGAAAAGAAGTGTGATCAAGGTATAGTATGAACCAAAGGAATGGTGTTTTGAACTCTAAAAAGGGTGAAAAGATGAACCCAAGAGTAAGGTGGCTCTTACTAGTACATGGCCTAGCATGACTGCCGCTATAGGGTAATGCCGAAAAGACGAAGAAATAAGTGTTTGAGGGTATGGCCCAAACATCTCTTGGTTCACAAGGTGGCGCAAGAAGGAACACAAAGAGGTAGTGTATTTAGCTCAAAGATAACTGGTATATAACATGGAATGAATGAAGGTAGAATATGAATGCATCATGGAGATGAATGGAATGAAGTGACCAAAGTCACAGAATTGAGTATTTGGTGACAAGTGACAGAATATGTATTGTTTGAAACCGAAAGGTGAAAGTGTATGGAATCCATAAGAGAGTGGGATTTGTACCATGGTGGGAAATAGCTTTAACCGATACATGGACTAGAATGACTGCCACTATAAGTTGATTAGCCAAAAAAATAAGGATTTACGTGTCAGGGCACAGTCCCAAACAACTCTAGGTAGAAATGCGGACTTTTCGCTAGGCGTCCTAAAAGGGTGTATATGGAATTCCAAAGAAAGTGTATTTCTGATCTCAAAGAAATAGTATGTCATTGGGTGAACGATTTATCGTCGAAGATAGATAATGGATCATGAAAGATATGAACGGTGCCCTAAGGCGGAAGGAGGAATAATTATAAGTATGGCATCCTCGTGCCTACGTATTCTCATTGTGCAATGAGAAAGTCAGAGCAATCATAGTTTGTGGAACCATAAGAATATATATATATATATATATATATATATATATATATATATATATATATATATATATATATATATATATATATATATATATATATATATATAATATATATATATATATATATATACATACAGAGAGAGAGAGAGAGAGAGAGAGAGATGAAAAGAATAATTTATACCAATAAAATGGTATCAAAATGGTATTTGTCCAAGCAACGGGGACTCATAGGACAAATAACACCTCAAGGGATGATTGCAATATTGTATAGTACACATAATAGTGTATCACTAGATGGGGAACAAACAGTTCGAGATCAAAGAAGGATAGTATCTTGGATCCAAGAAGGAGAAAGACTCTGAATCGAATAGTAAGGTAAGCATTTATCAATACGTGGGCTAGCATGGCTACCGCTATAGGGTAAAGTAAAAAAACAAAGACTGAATTAAGTGTTTGGGCATAGTCCCAAACAACTCTCAATTGATGAGGTGGACTGTCACTAAATCGTCCCAAAAGGATAGACAAGGAGTCCAAGGAGAAGTATGATTGATCTAAAAAAGATGGTATTGATTGATGAATGGAGAATGATTGAATAAATAGGGTAGCTCGCGAAGAACCTGGATTCTCCTGCCTACGTATCCTTATAGTGCAATAAGAAAATCAGAGCTTTCGTAGTTCAACCCACTAGGGCTGAAAACAAAATGATTGGAGGCAAGAATAGATGATAGAATGATTGAATTGAAATTATTAGAATGAAGGATGAATTGATAAAAGATTTGATAGTCGATTGATAGGAAACACGCTAAAGTCTATGAATAAGGGTGACCACTTTGAATATTTGGGGCATACGCCCGATACGCAAAGTCGCTCTAGACAAGGATAGGAGAAACTATGTCTCATCATTCCTTACTACTTAAGGCTCATGGTGCATGATACTTCTCTTAACTGACAGTTATTGGTGAAGAATATTCATTGTTGATCCTTGTGTTGATGTTGATTTTGTATGAAGAAGACTTGATAGTTTATTCGATTCGTATCGTACTAAAGTCTATGAATAAGGGCGAACGCTTCGAATATTTGAGGCATACGCCCCATACGCAAAGTCGCTCTAGACAAGGATGGGAGAAACTTTGTCTCGTCATTCCCTATTGCTTAAGGCTCATTTCGTGCAATTTGGATCATATTTACCAAGTGTTGACCTTTGATTTATCTTGTATAATCCATTACTTGATGTGACTGAGGATGCCTTGACTGAGAATCTTGACTTGAGGCTTCGAGCTCCACAACTTAGAAGAAAAAGTCTTATTAAGTGACCAAGGGTCTTTTGGTCACTAAAATTAGACTGTGGAATTATACAAGTTCAAAGGATTTAATTGATCATAATTGCTTTTAATCAACTTAAATCGGAGGGTTTGGGATTGATTAGAAATTAAAAAGTAGGCCTAATCTAATAGTTGGGAATTATTCAAACTATCCTAGGGGAGCATGTTAATAGTTAGTCAAAGTTGATCAAAAATTCTATGTTAAAAATCCTAAGGGAGCATGTTATAGTTAGTCAAAAATCCTGATTAAAAACATTATGTTAGAATGCTAAAGGAACACGTGATTATGGTAAAATTGACAAAATAACCCCAAAAGGGTAAAATTGTCAATTCATAAAATAATTAATTAGGCACCAAATCAAATCCTAATCCAAAGTCTAACTATACCCTAAAATTTAATCAAATTCTAATATTATTCTAATGTTAAAAATTAAGCTAGATTAATGAGACTCTAAAAACAATTAAACTCTAAAAATCAATTAAATTCTAAAAATCAAATTCTAGGTTTTATTAAATTCTAAAAATCAATTAAATCCTAAAGATCAATTAAATTCTATTTAAAAATGTTTTTTCTAAAGAAACTAAAACTACACCTAATTGGTAATTAATCCTAATCCTATTTTTTAATCAAACTTGTTAATGGTTAATAAAAAAAAGTGCTAAACAACATAAACAAAAAAGGGCCCAAATTAGCCCAACCCCCGAATTGGGCTTCATAGGGGGTGTAGTTAGGAAACTGGATGAGAGAGGCCCACCCAAACACCCAAGTTTTTTTTTGTATGGGAAATAAAAACTCGTTTGGGCCAAGGGCTAAGGCCCAATATCTTAAGCCCCTATACAGGGGTGAGAAACGAAATGCAGTGTGTACAAAGGAAAATGTTGGGTTTGGCCCAAGATTCAGGCCCTACAAACAGGGTCTGTTGGTGTAAGCCCTAGAGGCCAATACTTTTGGTACTTGTATTGAATTATTTATTAATAATAAAAGGCATTTTCTTTATTATGGTTGATTAATAAAGTCCCTGGAATAGATAGTCCGTTTAATGTATTAAGTGTGACTTAATCATGAGAACACATTAAACATAAGGGCACTATTCTTAAAGTATCCGTAGTCGAGCTTTAATATGAAGTGGGATAACATTAAAGCATTAAGACTATTATGTTTGTATACTGATGATCACATCTCATGGATCATGGATAAAGAGTTATCAAGTCTTAAACATAGGTATGAATATTAGGAGTAATATTTATACCGGATTGACCCGCTATGAGAATACTATATAGAAAGTTATGCAAAGTGTCATAAGTTATTCTCATGGTGATAATAGTGTATACCACTCTTCGACCTGAAACCACTATGGATCCTAGATGTAGAGTTGAGTGCTTTATTACTGATCCAACGTTATCCGTAACTGGATGACCATAAAGACAGTTGATGAGTACTCCACGAAGCATGCTGAGGGACATGAGTGTCCTAGATGGAATTTGCCAATCCTGCGTAACAGGATAAATGTCTATGGGCCCAATATTGAACTGGACAAGGGTGACACGGTCTATACCTTGTGTTCAATATAGACATAAGGGCAAAGGGGTAATTATACACATAATTATTATCACAGGAGGTTTTGTCAGATCACATGACATTTTCGTGACTTGGGTAGCAGTGATGTGTTGCTAGATACCGCTCACTGTTTATTATGTTAAATGCGTGATTTAATATAATTGCCAACGTCGCGAAAACCTATAGGGTCACACACAAAGGACGGATTGATGAGAGATAGAATAATTAAGGAACACCGTAAGGTACGGTGCACTTAAGTGGGAGACGAAATATGGTAAGGTACCAAATACTTAAGTGATTTTGGAATATTATGAGATATGGTCCAAAATGCACTTAAGTGGGCTTTTTGGCTTGAAGCCCACACAAGTGGTTCTATAAATAGAACCCCTTGGGTAGAAGCATTGTCACTCCATTCCACTCAGACAGAAATTCAAGTAGAGACTTGGAATTTTGTTTCCCTCTTTCTCTCACTCAAAGCCTTCATTCATAACAGCTAGCACTGCGATTGAAGGAATCCGTTCGTGTGGACTGAGTAGAGACGTTGTCATCGTTCAACGTTCGTGATCGCCCCGTGGATCTGTATCAAAGGTTTTGATCATTATCAGAGATCTGCACCAAAGGTTCGAATCGCCACAAGAGGTAACGATTCTATCACTGATCATGCCCATTCGTAAGGATCACTAAATGGAGAAATTTTTAAATTCCGCTGCGCCTTGGATGGTTATTCTCCTTCAGGGTCAACTGCATTTGAACAAGTCAAACGCGCCCTTCCCTCCATACTCACTGGACACGCCTCGGGCCACCGCGTAGGAAGTCTCTTTCGGCGACGGTGGCCACCAAAACTCAAATTGGAGCTACCAAAATTATCATCTTCTCACACTCTACTCGGATCCTCGATCAATTCAAAGAAATTGGAACTCCACACCCCTAACCGAACCTCTTAACTCCAAGAACCCTAAAGTGAAATCTTCTAATTAAATTCTATCCTCATTGATTCAAAGCCTTAGGGATGGGGGCTTTGAATCCTCTCATCACGCTCTACATGTTGGTAACAAAGAATTGAAAAATGCGAAGGTTTCGGAAGTACCTTGTCGGAGAAGACGATTTGATGATGTCGACGATGAGCTTCCAGGTAAATGGTCCTGAATCTTTCTCTCTTGCCTTGGTTTTCGAATTCTCCTCCTTCTTCCGCTTCTTCTGAATCCGAGAGTGGTGGACTGAGAGAGCTTTGGTACTAGTAGAGAGGCTTAGTACAAGCTATATTGAAACTTTGATGATGAGCTTCAATGGCTTTTGAACAGTGCGTGTAATGAGGTTGATAAAGAGAATAAATCATAGTGTACAGGACTTGGTGGTTCAAAAAAAAGTTATCACAATGGTGATGGAGAATGACATATATAGAAGTGAGGTTTGGGACCTGTTTAGCTTGGGAGTTAGTTGTGGTTAGGTTAGGAGTCAACTTAGGAGTTTGTTAGGATGAACTTAGTGAGTTCAGTTTGTTAACTCACTGAGTTAGAAGCTAGTTCAATTCAATTTAGTTAATTATTTATTTCTCAATGTTAGTGAGATTAGTTCCCATTTCAAGTTTGACTTGCCACTGCAGGTTGCAGCTTAAGTGGATTTGGCCTTGAACATATGTGATGACCTGCTGAACAGGTTTCCCTTTTAACAAAAGCTTGGTTAGTGAAATTGAATTTTTGTGAATGAGTTTAGGAAGTGTCATGTGTTGGTTGTAGCTGGTGCAGGTTACCAGTTTTGGTTGATGCATATTACTTATTGAGGATAGGTTTAGCTTGATAACTCAAGAGGAATGCAAGGAAATAGAACTGGTTGATTCGTCAGGAGGGACAAGATGGTTGCATTCATGCTGCATGTCAAGGTAAGGTCCTCTCTCATGCCAGGTTGTTGTACTGAACTACATTGTTGCTTGGGATGTTGTTGCCTTGATGTATGTTGCTTGTCATGACTATGTTACTGGCTTGTATGCTTCATGGTGTAGGGCAATAAAAGTTGAGTGTGAGGCCATTGTAACAAGGTAGTAGAAACTGAGTCTACTGATGTTTTATTCAGTAGGTTTTTCCTTGTGCATCATGGCTTATTGTGTTAGGGTAGCATTGTAGGTGTCTTCCTGCAGGTCAGTACATGTTGCCTTGTGCTTATGCCTCTTCTGCATTGCAAGTACTGCATTGGACTGTTGGGCATGATGCTCATGATGAACCTTTGGCCTTTTTACATTATAGCAGGTATGAATGTGATTGTGCACTGCAACTAATGCTTTCATGTTATTGATATTATTGTTTTGTCGATGCCAGGTAGGTTTGCACTTGGTCTTAGCTAGTATCATTACATTGCCTTGGTTTTACAACCTCATAGCAGGTTTGAGCTTATGGTGCAAAATTGTTGAGGTGATGCATGGTGGGTTGCATTGTGTATAAGTGGATCCCTTCATCCACATGACTGAGCTTCCATGAACCTTGATATGCCTTACCAGGTTTGCGTAGCATACTGAATATGGATATGGGTTGCACTGATGCTTATTATTTTGAACCAATTGTGCCTTGCCCTTCTGCTGTAATGGATTGATGGCCTAAAATATTGTAGGTATGCTCCTGAGCCACGCTATGATGATAGTCATTTGTGGTTTGTGAACATTGTTATACTATGGACATGTAATGTATTTTGGTTTGATGTTGAATGCAGGTTAAATTCTGTTTGAATAAGGTGTTCACTGCTCCAAATTCTGCAGAATTATGGCCATGTTAATATGTTGACAATTAGCTGCATTGCCCTTGTTTGGTCTACTTACTATGAGCTATTTAACCTCTTGGATTATTCATAGATCATGATGGCATTGTCTCTTTGAATTGATACTTAACAAGGCTAGCTTATGCTTGACACATGACCACAATATGGCATGAAACCAACATGAATATCACGATGGTTATTTAAGGACATTATCATGACTTGCTTGCAAGTGAAGTTACAAGTGACAATGGAAGTATGAAGAGTTCGAATAGAACCTAGGATTGGACACTTAGTGGTTTAGGGTGGAAAAGAAATTGAGTTGACTTTGGTCAAAGTTGACCAAAAAGTCAAATGTTTACCAAAGTCAACATTTGGCCAACATGTAATTTTTTTGCATTTCTTGTATGTAATGGACAAATTATGAATGATAATGGGTGGGATTGGCCAATTGAATGAAAAAAAATTGATTTAATGTATGAACATGATGTGTGCAATGACTTGATTTGAGTGATCATGTGACAAAATGAATTCAATTAATGGGCTTAGATATGTTTGAAATAGCTTAACTACAATCTCATCAAGAACCACAAATGATACATGCAAGACAACCACAAAGTCTTAAACAAAGCCAAAGGAATGTAAAGTACTGGGACATAGGCAAGACCATGGTCCAAACAAAGGTATCATGACCATGATCAGATGAATGGATGAGAATGGGTGAAGTTTGTAAGGTCCAGATCTTGGGCTATCTCCAGGAGACCCTAAAACAGGTGAATGGGACCAACACCAAGGCCATAGCATGAATGAGAAGCTGAGTGAAGCCCACAATAGTTGTAGTTAGAATTATGAGGCTCACCAATGAGAATGAGACCACATCAAGGTTTAGATAGCCAAAGCATGCCATAATGAGGTTTTGGGAATCCAATATCAATAAATTAGGGTTTTGGGTGTCATCGGATGGAAAGCCAAGCCACAAATCCCATCAAGACCATACCATCTTTGATTAGGGTTTTGGTGAGGCCTACTTCCCCAATCAATCCTCTTGAATCAAACCAGATGCTTCAACAACCAGTTTCCAAATGCATGGGCCTTTACTGGGGTTTTGATGGCCAAGACAAAGCCTAGAGAAGCTCCAGAGGGTCCATCATCAAATCATCACGAATTAGGGTTTTTGAAGAATCCTGAAGATTACTTAGATAGCCTCATGTTGAATTCATACTTCCACCATCAAGCAATTAAGGTTTGACATCCCCTATGCTTTGATGGATAACCAAACTATGCTTTTGAAATTTGATCTAAACCCAAACCCTAGCTTTACAAGCCAAGAGTTCTGAATCCATAGTGATCCACTAATGTGTCAATGATGCATATGAATGAGTTATTAATGTATGCAGTTGATCCCCAAGTCAAGTGGTTGGATGAGAAGATGAAAAAAATGGAGTGCAAATTTTGGGGTACAACAGTTACAATGATAGATGAAGAGAGATTCAAGGACCGGTGATACTTTGACTAAGGATGCTCATCACACATGCCTGGAAGGAAAGATTGGTTTGTCAACATAAAGCCCTCAATGAAGAACATAGTGAAATTTGCAAATGACAATACTCTAGCAGTTGAAGGTGTTGGTGATGTTCTGATTATGAGGAAAGATGGAAAGAAGTCAGTAATTTCAAATGAGTTGTACATATCAGACATGAAGAGCAGTTTGCTCAGCATAGGGGAGTTAGTAGAAAAGAACTACAAGGTGTCGATCAAAGAAAAGATAATGAGAGTTCTCGACTCAAATGGAAGGTTGATCTTGAAGCCTCAAATGTCTCAGAATAGAACCTTCAAGGTTAAGCTTAATGTGATGGAGCATAACTGCCTTGCAACAGTAACCAACAAAGATGAATGGATATGGCCATCTCAATTTCAAAGACATCAGAGATTTGAAGAGGAGAAATATGGTTTCATGATTACCAGAAATTGACATTCCAAATGAATTGTGTGAAGAATGTGTGCAAGTGAAGCAACACAAGAACAACTTCAGTAAGGATGCAGGAAGCAGGTCAAAGGCAATTCTTGAAGTCATATACTATGATGTATGTGGTCATGTCCATGTGGATTCGATTGGAGGTAACATATACTTTATTACATTCATAGATGATTTCAGTAGAAAACTGTGGGCTTACCTGATCAAGAAGAAAAGTGAAGTGATCGAGGTATTTTCCAAGTTTAAGTCTATGGTTGAAAGATAAAGTGGTCGAAAGCTTAAGATCCTGAGGACTGATGGTGATGGAGAGTATGTGTCGAAAGACTTCAACGCATCATGTGTGAGAGAAGGGATTGTACATGAGGTGGTGCCACCCTACACTCCACAGCAGAATGGAGTTGCAGAAAGGAAAAATAGAACCATCATGAATATATTGAGAAGTATGTCGAAAGGTAAACATCTACCCAAAGAATTATGGGGAGAAGCTGTGTTGACTGCAAGATATATCCTGAACAGATGTCCAACAAAGAAGCTAGAAGGAATCAGACCAGAAGAATATTGGTCTGGTGTCAAGTCTAGCTTGGTTCACCTGGAGGTGTTTGGATCTATAACACATATACATGTTCCAGATTAATTGAGAAGAAAACTTGATGACAAGTAGAGTCAGATGATCCTGATAGGATATCATTAGGCTGGAGGATACAAATTGTTCGACCCAGTGAACAAGCAAGTGGTGATCAGAAGGGACGTGATCATATATGAGCTTAAGGAATAGGATTGGTCTAAGAATGTTAAGAAGGATTCGGTGAGAATATTATATGATGAACCAGCTAGTGAAGTCGAAAGAGAAGTTTGACAAGAATTTACAGGTGAAGCAGACCCAAGCAGGCCTCAAAGAACAAGATACATGCCTGCAAGGTTACAAGAATGTGTGATTACATCAGATGATATGGTCAATGAAGAAGGTAAGCTGGTACACTATGCTTTCTACGCAGATGTCGAACCAGTCAATGTAGCTGAGACATTGAAAGATTCAAAGTGGGTGAAAGCAATGAACGAAGAACTGAAGTCAATCAAAGTCAACAACACTTGGTCACTTGTCGAATTGTCCCAAGACAAGAAGGTAATCTATATGAAGTGGTTATATAAGGTGAAGTTGAATCCCAAAGGATAAGTAACTCAACACAAGGCGAGACTTGTGGCGAAAGGATTTCTTCAGAAAGAAGGAATCGACTTCGACGAAGTTTTTGCATATGTTGCTAGAATCGAAACAATCAGGTTGGTTGTTGGTCTAGCAAACATGAACAACTGGCAGATATGTCAAATGGGTGTGACATGTGCGTTTCTGAATGGCCCCATAGAAGAAGAAGTTTATGTTGCACAACTAGCTAAATTTGTGAAACAAAGCAAAGAAAGAAATGTGTATCGGATGCATAAAGCCCTGTATAGACTTAAATAAGCTCCAAGTGCTTGGAACAAGAAGATAGATGGATTTCTAAGGGAGAAGGAATTTATGAAGTTAACAACTGAACATGGAGTATATGTAAGAAGAAGCGAGATTGAATTGCTTATACTATGTCTCTATGTCGATGACTTGTTGATCACAGGTAGCTACAAGAAGGAGATCGAAAACTTCAAAGATGATCTCAACAAGAAATTTGAAATGTCAGATCTGGGCGAGATTTCATATTTCCTTGGCATTGAATTCTACAAGAGTGGTGGAGGTTTGATGATGCATCAAATAAGGTATGCATGTGAAATACTCAAGAGATTTGAGATGCAAGATTGCAACCCAACATCGACTCCAACTGAGACCAGATTATAACTGTCAAAAGATTCAGATGAAGATGATGTTGACCCAACCCAATATAGAAGACTTATTGGTTCACTTAGATACCTTTGTCACACAAGGCCTGACTTAACATACAGTGTAGGTATGGTTAGCAGATTCATGCAAAAGCCAAAGGTATCACGTCTAGCAGCGACGAAGAGGATACTAAGGTATCTGAAAGGAACTATCGACTATGGCATTTTTTTCCTACAACTGATAAAGGAAAAGAATGCAAACTAGTGGGATACACCGACTCAAGTTGGTGTAGTGATGTTAAGGATCGAAAATCCACAGTTGGCTATGTGTTTATGTTAGGTGGTGCACTAGATGCTTGGAGTTCGAGAAAGGAGCCAATAATGGCATTATCGTCATGCAAAGTAGAATATGTAGTTGCTTTCTATTGTGCATGTCAAATAACATGGATGGTGAATTTGGTCGAACAGATAATAGCGAAAATTCATGGAGCAATTACCATGAAGATCAACAACATATCAGTTATCAATCTGGCGAAAAATATGATAGCACATGGTCAAAGCAAGCACATCGAAATGAGGTTCAATTATCTTCGAGAGCAGGTAGCATATGGGAAGATGAATTTGGAATATTGCAAAAGTGAGAATCAGATTGCAGACATCATGATGAAGGGGGTGCAGGTCGAAGTGTTCAGGAGAGTAAGAGCTATGATGAATGTAGATAGCTTAGACATAATGAATTAGGTGGTGTGTTGAATTATAATTCCTTGTGTCGAAGTAGGTTGCTCGATAGAACAAGGATGTGTCGAATAGCCTAATGTGTCGAGTTGTATTAGTGTGTCGAAGTGTCGAAGCATGTTGTTTCATACATGATTTCGACTTAGGCCTAATTTTAGTAGTGTTAACTATTTTGGGCAATTATAGTTTTGGGCTCTGGCTTAGGGAGTAAGCTAACCTAAGTCTATAAATAGAGGAAGTAACACTTATTCTTATTAAGAACTCATAACATTGTATTCACATAATTTTGCAGTTGAAAAGTGAATAAAGAAGTTTTCCACAGGTTATGGGCAAAGAGAAAACTCTGTAGAAAATATTCTTCTTCTTCTCTAATGTTCTTTTCTTTCTTTTTTAATCATTCTTTTCTTTTTATTGCCATTGCGTGGTGGATAACAGTCTTGTTCATCAATATTGATAGAAATTCTTAGGGTGTACGTGGGTTGGGTTGGACCGGTTTGGCCTAACCCGTTACCCAACCCATTCAAACTTCAATGGGTTGGGTTGGTTCACGGGTTGTGTTTCAAATAATTTTTTTTTATGATTCTTTTTGTTGATTTTAAAAAAATGTAACACAACTCAATACAATCATACTCATTTATAAATTCAATGAAACACATCATATAATATCTAATAAAATTCATCTACACGACATAACACTTTATAATAGTATAAAATTCAACAAGACACATTATTTCCATAAAATACATAAGTTAAAAATGATACAAAAGAAAATAAGAAACAACATTTAATCTTAGAATTACGTAAACTCATTGATCTAGTAGTAATATTGGTGGAGAATTTTTTTTGGGGGAAAATTATGGTTATTAGTGAGATATTAATTTTATATTTTTATTTAAAAGAATAATAAATTACTAAAATCACATAAATGGGTTGGATCAACGGGTCCATGGGTTGCAAAACTCAAACCCGATACCCGAACCAAAACTATACGGGTTGTTATGGGTTGAGTTGGGTATATCCGTAAATGAATGAGTTAGGGTAATTGATCAGTCACCATTTATGCTAGACATTCCACTATTTAACCGTAAATAAATCAGGTAAACTGTGTAAACTGAAGCATTTTTAGTTAGAAATAAGCTCAATTCTATGATATTAAGTGTGTTGTTACTGATGAGTTTCTTGAGGATATTTTACACTTTTTGGTATGTCAGCAGGTAAAAAGCTAGTTTGGAAGCTCAGGGGATCAAACGTCAGATGAGAAATCGAGCCCGAGCAAGAAAACGGAAGAAAAAGTAAATTTTTGGAGAACCTGCTGTCCATACGCGTATGACCTTATATGATACGCGTATGGACCTTCCCAGTACGCGTACCATACGTAAATGACCAGAGGGAAGGAAAATTCAGCCAAAATACAAGCTTCTGGTGATACGCGTACCAGCCTGGGCAATACGCGTACCAACTTGGGCAATACGCGTAACAGGCTGGGCAATACGCGTACCAGATGCTGTGTTACGTCCAATACGCGTTTCCTACTAGGCAGTACGCGTATGGGACAGCGCAGTACGCGTATGGAGCACAAATTCAGGAAAAATCCAACTGAATAGCTATTAAGAGGCCAGACCACGATTTTCCGGTTGTTGGACATTTTGGAGAGAAAATATACGCGTTTTGAGAGCTGGAGACTCAAGGAAGATCAAGGGATTCATATGTTCAAGAGTTTTCCGACTATTGAAGATTGATTCCTCACGAAATTCTGTAATGACAACAATATTAATCTTTGTTTTTACTTTTCTTATGAGTAGCTAAACCCCCCCATTGCTAGGGGGGTGACCCTGATTCTGAATGTGACAGTATTGATGTTTATGAAAGTATTGCTTATTTCTTCTTTTCCATTAATTTGTTCTTATCGCCGTTCTTTATGCGTTATTCGTCGGACCAACGAATGATGATTATTATGAATAGTGTAAGCTGGACCGCAATTATTCATTGACCTGGATAAGAACTTTGGATAGTAAAAATAACCTAGGACTAGGGATTTTCTATCTGACCGGTAATTCTTGATATGTGAATGCTTGAGTATGAACCTAATTGTTTATGGACATAGTAATTAGGTTACATAATCAAAGGTCTATTACTAAGGACTTAGGAATAGATACCCTTGAGGACCGGAATTAATTTGACAGGAATAGCTCTACGCCGTCATAAATTATATTTGTTACAAGAAGTTTCATTCACCGAACCCTAGCAATCTTCTCTCATTTGTATCCCGTTCAACCTTTTTACTTGTTTTATTTATTTGCAATTGGTAGTATAATTACACCACAACACAAAAACCAAAGGCTTTTGTCTAATTGAAACAATCTATAAACTCTGTATCGTCAAGCAGTCCTTGAGATCGACAAACGGGGAATGTCCCTTTTATTACTACAGTGAGAAAAATAGTACACTTGCTATTTTCACATCAAGTTTTTGGCGCCGTTGCCGGGGACTGCCAAAGATAGTAGAGTTTATTAATTTATTTTCAATTAGAATTTTGTTGCTCTGCATCCAAAATTTTATTTATTGTTAATTTTTATTTTTATTATTATAATAACTAACTTCTTCTAATCTGTGTATGCGAGGTAAGGCCTCAGCTCATTTTCATTTTGACGCAGAACCAGAGAGAACACTGCGCAAAAAGCTCAGAGAAGCTAGAAGAAAGAAACTGGCCAACTCTGACACCGAAGAACCGGCCACACCTGTCACTCCAGTTTCTGTTCACTCCGAAAAATCTGAATCAGACACAGCTTCACATCCAGACACCGAAAACATGGCTGCAGACCCACCTCCAGCGGAGAGACTTTTAGGTGATTATGGCAGACAGAATAACCCAGCAGTGCGGTTGACCATTGTTAACCAACCTGTTAATGTTGCTCACTTCCAGTTACATCCCTCAACCATCCGCCAGTTAGAAAGTAAACCTTTTGCAGGAAAAATCAATGAGGATGCAAACAAGCATCTGCAGAGGTTTCTGACTATGACCACATCATTAAAAATTGATGGGCATTCTGAAGAGGCAAAGAGATTGGTCATGTTCCCATTCACCTTATCTGAGGACGCTGAGGAATGGTTCTATTCCCTACCCGCAGGAAGCATTACTACTTGGCAACAAATGGAAACAACATTCTTGAACGAGTATTTTCCTGCTTCTGTGTATATCCGTAAGAGGTATGACATTGTGAATTTTAAACAGAAAGACGGAGAGACCCTTGGAGATGCATACAAAAGATTCAAGAGATGTTTAGTTGCATGTCCTACACATAATTTGGATGAAACTGAACAAATGCAGAATTTTGTAAACGGGCTGAAAATGAAAACTAAGCAACTCATTGATACAGCTGCTGGTGGCTCATCTAATTTTTCAACAGCAACCGGTATCAAAAAGATCATCGAAGCTATTGCAGCAAATGAGCATTTGGAATTATATGACCGCACTGTGAATCAGCCGGAGGGAAAAATTGACTTGAAATTAGCAAATCAGGTAATGAAAATGGAAGACCAAATTGCAGCTGAGGTTGAAAGAAGATTGAAAGCTATGAATATAGGTACCCAGACTGTTGCTCAAGTGCAACCGGTTCCGACCATGATTTGTGAGATTTGTAGTGGACCACACTTTACCATGCATTGTGTTGCAACCGCAGAACAAGTGCAAGCTATAAATTACCTGAGGCAGAATAATCCCTACTCAAATACTTATAATCCGGGGTGGAAAAATCATCCTAATTTCTCTTGGAAAGATCAGCAGGGTAATATTCAAGGACCTCCACAACAACAACCACCGTACCAACAGCAACCTTATCAGCAACAGGTACCAAAGAAAGCGGATTGGGAGATTGCTATAGAGAAGATGGCAACTCATAATATGCAATTTCAGGAGGAAACCAGGAATAATCAGAAAAGCACCAATGCATCAATTAAAAATCTGGAGATTCAATTGGGTCAGATAGCACAACAGATAACAAATTCCCAAATACCAGGCGCATTACCTAGTGCAACAGTGACAAATCCAAGGGAGCACAATAATGTGAGTGCGGTAACAACAAGAAGCGGAAAATCTGTTGAAGATCTTAAGAAGAAGGATGAGGAAGAAGATACATTGTGTGAAGTGGACCTGGAAATCTTAGAGAATAAGACACCACCTGAGGAAGAAAGTGTGAAAATGCCGGTGGTACAAGAAAAGCTACCTGAACCAAAACCCATCATTAAGCTTCCTTTCCCACAAAGAAACAAAAAGAAGAAGCAAGATGAGAAAATTTTTCAGAAATTCATGGAATTGTTCAAGAAATTAGAAATCAATATTCCATTCTCTGAGGCACTCGAGCAGATGCCTATCTATGCGAAGTTCATGAAAGACATCATCTCCAAGAAGCGCACCACTGACACTGACCCTGTTATATTAACTGAAACTTGTAGTGCTATTTTGCAGGGTATGAAGATTCCAGTAAAGAAGCCAGATAGAGGGTCTGTGACCATCCCGTGTACCATTGGAGATAGGTCTTTTAAAAGGGCGCTGATTGATTTGGGGGCTAGTGTTAGCCTTATGCCTTTGTCTATTTACAGGAAGCTGGGAATTGGCAATGTTCAGGATACCAGAATGACACTTCAATTTGCTGACCACTCAGTGAAGAGACCTTTTGGGGTGGTTGAGGATGTTCTGGTCAAAGTTGATAAATTTGTTTTTCCTGTTGATTTTGTAATTTTGGAAATGCTAGAAGATGAAGAGATACCTCTGATTCTGGGAAGACCGTTCTTAGAAACAGGTAGATGCATGATAGACATTGAGGGAGGTACCTTGACCCTAAAGGTATATGATGAAGAGCTCAGAATTGATGTCCGGGATACTATGAAACATAAAGAGGAAATGTGTACAAACCACTCTGTTGAAGTAATTGATCAAATAGTGACTAGCACAATGCAAAGAAAGTTTCCTGAATTACCATTGGAAAGAGTTCTGAGTCTGTCAGTCAGAGAGATTGAAGAGAATGATGATGAAAAAGAAAAAGAAGTGCTTGCCATGCTGGATACACAACCTCTTTGGATGAAATCCAAACCACGTCGGTGGGAGGACCTGAGATCTTCACCAGAATTAGAAAATGAAAAGGTAAGTAAACCAGGTATAAATTTTGAATTAAAACAATTGCCGGTAAATCTTAAATATGTCTTTCTAGGATCTGGGACAAATTATCCTGCTATTATCAGTTCTGAGCTAAATGCCATAGATGAGGAAAAGTTAATACAGGTACTAAAGAAGCATAAGAGTGCTATTGGGTGGACTATTGAGGATTTAAAAGGTATTAGCCCCACAGTATGCATGCATAAGATACTGATGGAGGATAATCAGAAACCGGTAGTGCAACCACAGAGGAGGTTAAACCCAACAATGAAAGAAGTGGTAAGGAAAGAGGTTGTAAAGTTGTTAGATTCGGGAATGATTTACCCAATTTCTGACAGCTCGTGGGTGAGTCCAGTGCATGTGGTACCCAAGAAAGGAGGAACCACAGTAATTCTAAATGAAAAGAATGAATTGATCCCAACTCGCACAGTGACAGGGTGGCGAGTATGCATCGATTACAGAAGACTGAACACTGCAACAAGAAAGGACCATTTTCCTCTCCCGTTTATTGATCAAATGTTAGAAAGACTTGCAGGTCATGAGTATTATTGCTTTCTGGATGGATATTCGGGATACAACCAAATTGCTGTAGCCCCGGAAGATCAGGAAAAGACGGCATTTACATGTCCTTATGGTATTTTCGCTTACAGACGGATGCCATTTGGGCTGTGCAATGCCCCAGCTACTTTTCAGAGGTGTATGACATCGATATTCTCCGACATGCTTGAAAAGTATATGGAGGTGTTTATGGATGATTTCTCTGTGTTTGGTTCTTCTTTTGATAATTGTTTAGCTAACTTGTCTCTTGTTTTGCAAAGATGTCAGGAAACTAACCTTATTCTCAATTGGGAGAAATGTCATTTCATGGTGCAGGAAGGAATTGTGCTAGGACACAAAATTTCCCACAAAGGAATAGAAGTGGATAAAGCCAAAGTGGAGGTGATAGCTAACCTTCCACCTCCTGTGAATGAAAAAGGGATGAGGAGTTTTTTGGGTCATGCAGGTTTTTATCGCAGGTTTATCAGAGACTTCTCAAAAGTCGCCAAACCGTTGACTGATTTGCTAGTCAAAGACAAGCAATTTAATTTTGATAAAAACTGCATGGTAGCTTTCGAAACTTTAAAGAGTAAGTTGATCAGTGCACCTGTTGTTATCGCCCCCGATTGGTCATTGCCTTTCGAAATAATGTGTGATGCAAGTGACCTTGCTGTGGGGGCTGTCCTAGGACAGAGAAAGGACAAATTATTGCATGTGATTTATTATGCTAGTCATGTCCTTAACCCGGCCCAAATGAATTATGCAACTACCGAAAAGGAGTTGTTGGCCGTGGTTTATGCTTTTGACAAATTTAGATCATATTTGCTTGGTTCAAAAGTCATTGTGTATACTGACCATGCTGCTTTAAAGTATTTGTTTGCTAAGCAGGAATCGAAGCCGAGACTTTTGAGATGGATCCTCCTCCTTCAGGAGTTTGATTTGGAAATCAAAGACAAGAAGGGATGCGAGAACACGGTCGCGGATCACTTATCTCGCATGTCCCCAATCAAAGAAACTGAGGAGGAACATCCTATTCAGGACACATTCGTTGATGAGAAAATACTTGCTGTTCAAGAGATACCATGGTTTGCTGATTATGCAAATTATGTGGTAGGTGGGGTTATACCTGATGACTTTAATTCTCACCAAAAGAAAAAGTTTCTTTATGATTGCAGGTTATACTTATGGGATGATCCATTTCTTTACAAAAAGGGAGTGGATGGTTTGATCAGAAGATGTGTTCCAGAAAGAGAGCAAGCCGACATTCTGAAAGCTTGTCATAATTCTGAGTATGGTGGACATTTCAGTGGAGATAGAACTGCAGCAAAAGTCCTCCAATCGGGTTTGTATTGGCCGTCGCTATTCAAGGATGCAAATTCTATAGTCCGAGAATGTGATAGGTGCCAACGAATTGGTAACATTACAAAACGGAATCAGATGCCACAAAACTCCATGCTAGAAGTTGAGCTGTTTGATGTTTGGGGAATTGATTTTATGGGACCCTTTCCGCCATCATCTGGTAAGAATTACATATTGGTTGCGGTCGATTATGTGTCAAAGTGGGTAGAAGTTGTGGCATTACCAACTAATGATGCTAAAGTGGTGGTGAAGTTCTTGAGGCATAACATCTTCTCTAGGTTTGGGGTACCACGGGCTTTAATTAGTGACCAAGGTACGCATTTTATAAATAAACTCTTTGAGAATCTGTTGAAGAAGTATAATGTCAAACATAAGATAGCCACACCATATCACCCCCAGACGAGTGGGCAAGTGGAGGTATCCAACCGTCAAATAAAGCAAATCTTAGAAAAGACGGTAAGTGCTTCCCGGAAAGATTGGTCAGTAAAGCTGGATGATGCATTGTGGGCATACAGGACTGCATTTAAAACACCAATAGGTATGTCTCCCTATCAATTAGTTTACGGTAAGGCTTGTCATTTACCACTCGAACTCGAGCACAGAGCCTTCTGGGCCTCCAAATTCCTTAACTGTGATCTTTTCAAAGCTGGTGAATCCCGAATTCTTCAACTTCACGAGTTGGAAGAATTCAGGAATCAAGCTTATGAAAATGCCAAAATTTACAAAGAACAAACAAAAAAGTGGCATGATAAAAAGATCCAGAAAAAGGAATTTCGGGAGGGACAACTTGTACTTTTGTTTAATTCCAGGTTGAAGTTGTTCCAAGGGAAATTGAGGTCAAGATGGTCTGGACCGTTCGTCATTAACAAAGTACTTCCTTATGGAGCACCCATTAACACCCCTAAAAATTCTCCATGGATTGTGGTGGATTTCCAACACTTCACACCCTTGATCCTTATACAACTTCACCTTTAAAATTCACTGATCTTGGATGAAATTATAGCAAAACACTGACAACTTTAATGTAGAAAAATCTTTAATTTTCTCAATTAGGGAAAAAAGAACTCATCTTTATTTATTTTTTATCTTTCAAGAACAATTGAACCCATAATTAAAGCTTTCAAAAAATTTGTTCACATACAATCAATGATAACCAACCCAATTATAACTCTTAATGACTTTAAAATATTCATTAATCAATTATGAAAAAGTTTTCAATGAGATGAATGAATGTTTAAAAGAACTAAAGAAGGATGTGAAAAATGTTCAAACTGAAATAATAAGTTGAAACCAAAAGTGACCCTCTCTTGAGTTCCTTCCTGAAACTCTCATTAAGATATGACATCTCTTCCAACAGCAAGACTACAGTGACATATAGGTAATACATCCACTACATGGCTCTCCTTTGCATGTTCCTTTTCAATTATCTTCAGATAAGATGACCTATATGGACCTCCTTTTGAAACTAGTGTCATATAAGGATAAGACACTTTATAAAACCATCAAATGTATCTGTATACCATACTCCATGCAAGAGAACTCGAACTGTTATAGTACTCAAGTAGATATAGATACATAAGTCAAGACCCACAAGCTAGTCATCTATAGTACTAGCATATAACCTCCATAGGCCGTGTCTAACGGTGATCTCCGTATAATGGAGAAAATATCATCCGATAGAATATGGTCAAAAGCAAGTTTGTACGACTTGATCACCATATTCCTCATGGATATGCTAATCGAGCACACGTGTGGGAACTCTTTAGTTTAGTCAGAAACATACCCCATCTGATATTGCCGATATCTAGAAAATACTGGAGGATTCTTGCTTGAAAATGGTTCTGAAGAAATATCAGTAAGAGTGTAAAACAAGTAGTGTTTTAAATTAATAAATGACATGCAAATAAATTACTTTAAATAGAAAGCTGCATCCAGTTATTTGTCCCATCTTTCATTTACTACCTTAATCTAACTTGGATTACAAGTAAACCAAACAAGTTTCTCCTCAATTGTACTCGTGAATCTGCTCCAAATCCATGAAGAATTTAAGGTAGACAACATCAACATAGGTCACACTTTTGTCCATGAAAATGCTCGTGCCAACCAAAATCAAGAAGTATGACTTCAATGCATATTTTCTAACCAAAATGTGCATAATCATGCGCAAGATATACAACTCCATTAAAGTTGTTAATATATTTTGGAATTAGGAAGGAAAATCTGACATCACACCCTATGGTGTATTATATCTCCTTTTGGGCCTTACTCACATCCATTAATCTTCATGTGATTAGAAGATGAAAGATACATGATACATCATCAAGGGATGATACTTATCTCATTAATCTTCCTGCCATATCTCAATAAATGAGGATAAAAGACCATGATCAATATAATCATATTCCGTCCTAAAACCAAAGTTCATCTGACTGAGGTAGATTTTCTATCTTCCTAACATGGTTTATATACTTTAATGTGTCACATTACTATAACAAAACACATCAACGTTAAACAATACAATTTGTATAAAACAAATCTTTAAAAGATTAATTAAACATTTATGCTACCTCCCCTTCTCACGTATGGCTAGAAGTATGGTGTGTATAAAATGGAAGTAGTGACATCTCACATGGATCTCCAAGAAAACTAACTGATACGACAATAGTAGGTCCGACTTTAGGATGTGGGTCATGCGCATGTACATCACCATCAGAAGCATGAAAGGGAGCAACAAGTGATTTTTCATGAGCCAAAGATACATGACCACGGGAAGACGATCTCTCAGCAGCCCGAAATGATTCTCCAATAACTCGTAATGATTTGGTTTGCTCCCTTCCTTTATATTTCAAATAAAAATTTCTCCTGCAATGTCCGTATGAGGCCTTGAGACTTTATAATTCAGATATATTCTTTACTTTTCTTTGGTGTAGTTCTGATATTGACTTAGTAGTATTGTGGTGCGTCCGGATCTAAAACAAGAAGGTGCAAAAGGGATATTTTTTAATTTTCACTAGTATGTGTGAGTAATGGTACGTGTTGTATTAATCAATTTCCTTAATAATGCAAAGGAAGAAAAGCCCCATAAGGCCCAAATGAACAGAAATCATGAATTGGGCCGCATTGAAACGTGAGCCCACTTCATAGTGTCGTCCAGATGAGAACGCTGCTTCCTCCTTCATCTTCTTCCTTCGACTTTCTTCTTCGTTCCTTTCCCTTCTACGATTGAATTTCAAATAACCTTGTTTTCTTCACGCGCCTGATTTCTTCTGCATACACGCAGAAAATTCTTTAGCTAGAATTCACAAAACGATGTCGGCTCGATTGGTGAAGAGGATTTTGAACGAGCAACAACATCACTTTCCTCATCAACTCATCGAAGAAGAAGAAGAAGAAGAAAACGAAGAAGAAGGTTCCACTGCACCTTCCACAATTAACCCCTTCGATCTTCTCAACGACAACGATTCTGAACCCGAGCAACAGGTTCTAAAATTCAACTTTTTTTTCTTCTCCTTTAGATTGAAGCTCAAATTCTTGCAACATTGCTTGCCCCTTTTCAATTTTCCAAGTGGGTTTCGTTTTTTCTAAGCTAAAAGTGAATTAGGTTAGCTAAAAATTCTAACTTGGCCTTTGTATTTAGAAATGTAGGTCAGAAACAAACGACAACTCATTAGTAATGATGAATCTGTATGAATTCGTATTCATGTTCAAGTTTTGATGTTTACAAAATGTCATTACCGTTCAGTCTTATAGAGAATGGTACGGTGTTATGATATCATAATGATTTTACTAGAAATTTTGCTATGGTGTCTTTAGCTTAAGACTTCCGAGACGGATACCGGTAACACGACACTGACACTGACATTGACACCAACACGTAGTCACTAATAATAATCTCAGAAAATGAGTTGGTACATATGTTGGTGTTTTGTTATTGTCCGACTTCGAGACATTTTTGAGACTAGACTCGCCTTATGTCTGAAATGTTGGTATTTCATAGCATAAGATAGATTATTGGATTCTTGCCCTCACAATAGAAAGGTGGAACCTCTAATAGTATGCTTATTACTTATCTTAATTTGATTGTATTGATTTCAGGGAGATGAGTCTGCGGACGAAACATCGATGAGAGATGATGATAAGGTGGGGGTATCCTCGTTGAAAAATTCTACTCAGGCTTCAACATCGAATCCGAAATCAAAGAAAAAGAAGAATAAGAAGAAGAAAAGTAAGGATAATGCTGTTTCCGGTAAAAGGGGAAGTGAAAAAGAACTGGACTTGATTTTAGAAGATTTGGCTCTGAATGCGAACTCTTCAAATGAGCAACACGTGTCGACAGAAGGAAAAGCAGTGAATGCTAAGGGTAAAAGTAAATCTGTTAAGCAGGATGCTGTCTCCATATTACAAGTGGATCCTAAACATTTGAGTGCCGAAAATGAGCTGATAAGAATATTTGGATCTAAGGTTGTGAAATCCTTTGAGAATACCAACAATCAACCAAGCAGTTCTAGGCCGATGCGAGGGGTAAGGCGAGTACGCCATAATCTTAAGAAGACTGTTCTTGTCACTCCAGCAAATACTTGGCTCCCATGTGATGATTCTTTGTCCATGCAATTTCTTGAAATAAAGAACGGATATAACTACTTTAGGTAAGGTGTTTGTTATCATTTTTAATGTGTTAATTGATGATATTTCGTGCTTTGTTTATTTTTATAATTCCCCTCTCTGTATGTATGTATGTCTGTCTAGTTATATATGTTAAAGGCTAAGGACGTTGTTGTAGTATCCTATCTTCAAAACTGAGATGTGTTCTACTGTCAAATCATAAACATGCATATGCTATAGAAATGAGCACACACAAATAGATGTTGTGTCCTTTGATGGGAAAAATCAAACATAGAACATGCATAAAGATAAACCTTAAGAAGAACTTTGAACAAACAAAAGGTCACAATTTAAGACATTGGAGTATAAAAAAATAACCTAATGGCTGAGCTTGAGTCAAGAGGAGTCGATAGATGAAAAAGGGGGAAATTTAAACTAGATATATAACGTGGGAAATCACCTACTTCGGCCCAAATATTGATTATATTATTATATCTACCCCCTTCCATTTTACCATATAAGCATGTAGATGGGATTTACTTACTCTAGCCGTAACTCTTATAATAGTTATGTTGTTGAATAACTAATTGTAGACATTAATTCATGATCAAACATTGTGAAATATTGTGATACTCAATGATCAAACAAACCTAATTTTAGATAAATTTGACACTGCATTGATATAATATTTTAGTTGGCCGTAGTATTCAAATTTATGATATCTCCACAAATATTTGTAGTTAACACGTGCAATGATTGGAACTCTTAACTTTAAGATGTCTCCACAAATATTTATGCGGTGAGATTTGATTGTATGCATGTATAAAAAAGTTTTACATTGTTGGTGTATACAAGTTAAATTCTTGTGTAAAATAGTTAGATATTTCAAATGCTGAATCATGTGGTATACTATTATCTTCATGATAATGTATACTAGGTTTTAAATAATTTAGGCATACATCGTTATGATATCTACTAGTGGATATCTATTTATATTTTAAATAGCATATTATGCATAAAAACAAAGTATTGTGATGAAATATCAAATAGTGAGGGTCAGTATGAATTTTTAGTAACCTTGATCTACTTCATAAAAATCTTCAATCCACTATTGGACTGCATGAAGTGCATGCAAAATTGAGTTCATTAGTTTTGACTTTTGGGGTTTAGGGTTGATCAAGAATGAGATTGGGGAGATCGGTTTTTCAATCTATCAGGTCGAATGATTATGTGCTTTATTTATGATGTTTGTTGGAAATTGAATATATCTTTTTGTATTTTGTGTTCTGATTCCCTATTTTAATCTTTGTGGTTGAAGATTTTTTAGATATGAGAATCATAAATTATAACAAGAGTTGCATCTTTTCGAACCCCTTTTAACCACTGTCCAACCCCCTTTTTACTTTGTAGATATGTGCACTCGCCATCCTACTCCCAATATCAGAAATCCTTTGAAGCTGCCAAAGCAATTAATGACATAAATGGTATAGCGAGCATATTACAGCACCGTCCCTATCATATAGATTCCCTTCTAACAATGGCAGAATATTTCAAGGTAGTGGGAGAACAACAGATGTCTGCAGATACTATTGCCAGGTGTCTATACGCCCTTGAATGTGCGTGGCATCCCATGTTCACGCCACTGCAGGGTAATTGCCAATTGAAGTACAAACACGATGCAAACAAACCTATATTCACAGCTCTTTTCACTCACATGAAAAATTTGGATCGACGCGGCTGTCATAGATCGGCTTTAGAGGTCTGCAAATTGTTGCTTTCACTAGATTCTGATGATCCCATGGGGGCTATTTTTTGCATTGACTACTTTGCGCTAAGATCTGAGGAGTATGCATGGTTGGAAAAGTTTTCGGAAGCTTATCAAAGTGATAACTCCATATGGTTGCTTCCAAATTTCTCTTTTTCCCTTGCCATTTGTCGGTTTTACCTTGAGCGCGAGGCATCCGAAGATGCTCGTGTTGATTCTAAAAAGTCTTCTTCATCTGATCTTATGACACAAGCATTGATGCTTCATCCTTCAGTTATAAAGAAGCTAGTAACAAAAGTGCCGTTGAAAGATCGTACGTGGACAGAGATTCTCAAGCATGCCTTTTTCAAATCAGAGCAAACAGGAATTCCATCTCAAGATCACTTGATTAATATATATGTCGAGAGAAATTATCTTATTTGGAGGCTTCCTGATCTGCAAAAACTGCTAATTGGTGCTGCTAAACAAGTCGTTGAAACCCTAGAAAGTAATAAAAGTGAAGTTAACGATTGGTCTTGTGTCAGAAAAGAAGCATTTTCATCTGAGAAAAACGAGTAAGTGGTTTATTTTTGTCTTAAGCTGGAAAAAAAATCATGTTTTGTGGCATTCTTTTGTAGAAGTGAATCTTCATCTGAGCCTAAAAAGGCATCAACACTTAACTATGCTGTTTTGCAAACTGTCTTCAACAAAATTTATAGATGATCTGAATTTATAATCTTCAAAATTTGGTGCAAATTATGAATAAGTACGGGTGGCAATTCAATTTACAATCTTTTATTTGTTAGGTATGGACATTTGCTGGTGTCCGATTTCTCTGATTCAGTAGCAGCAATTCCACAAGAAAATCTGCAACAGTTTATGGGCATTCCAAGGGCGGGGGAGGCTATACTGGATGAAAACCAATTTGCTATTCAGCAGGGCAATGGCCATGCTCCCCGTGGTGTTGCAAATAGAAACGCACTAGCTGTCTTGTTTGAATCAATGCTACCGTGGGTTACTTACGAGGAAGGCGAACCTGATGTTAACCATCCCGGTGACGGCGAGCAAGACAATCAGTGATTCGGGATATAACACAGCCTTCCTGCTCTAAAAGCCATTTTTTGGGAGTATGTTGAACTCCATGATGAGATGTCTTTCTTGTACAGAGCGACGTTTAGGGAGCGGTTGATGCCTTCTGCAATTATGTTGGACCTTGCAAACCATCTAGATACATTTTCATAAATGCCATACATTTCTGTGGTGTCTAATTTTGGGGGATATTGATGTCAAATGTTATACTGCCTTTTTCCATTATGAATTTCTACTTTAATATACTTCTGAACTTTTTCAGCAATGTTATATAATCATACACTGTCACAATAAGAGTTTAAGTATGATGATAACTTCCTGAGGGGTCAAATACATTTGGAATGTAATTACAAGGACCGACGAATCCATGTTTGATCTTATGTGTCTAAGATGCAACTATACTCCAAAGAAATCCTTTAAGCCAAAATGTTGAGTTTCAAGAAACTCGTATAACCTATTGTTAGCGTCGAGCATGTTCGAAAGGTAGTGCAAAATATTTGTCGCGGGTCTGTATGAAGAGTTGAAGTTGAAGCATCACACAGATCGCCACTTGATTTCTATGAAAGAGAATAGACATAAATATAAGTGAAAATATGCATGTAGTTGTGCATGACTGTAAACTGCAATAGTTTACACAGGAAAAATAGTACATTAGATTTAAGATCTTATATTTGTTGGTTTAAGAACTTGCACTATCTACAATGTACAATATTCCAAAACCATATCATGCCTATAATTATTTATCAATGGCAATCTTGCTTTATACAAAGTAACTGCATAAAGGCCACTCATTCAACATGCTGGCCTTATATATGGCCTTATGACAGATTACCCTTCAAAGACTAAGATAGGTGGGAAGTGGTGGTAGGAGGGGGGGACCAAGTTTAGGATCAAGCTCATATGATAAAGCTTTCATGTGAGAGGATTCTAGTACATGATTAGTGGCACAACTATATAACCTGCAAACATCATTACAACAATGCTAAGCATTATTGTATTGTCTTTTTTATGAGATGCATCTGTAAAACTATATAACATATTTTGTTGTGATTGTGACCTCAATTCTTATGTACTTCGGACCAAAATCAATATGATGCAGCTTCATTGCTTTGTTGAAATCAAATGCATTTGAATAACTTAGCTGAGGCCACAGAATGTCACCTAATCATATTCTATGAGATAATGGATTATTTAGCTGATCATACCACTAGGTGATCATGGCTTTATGTGGGAAGCCACAAGCAGAAAGTGCTTTGTGCTAATTAATCACTTTTTTATTTGTGTTCTTTCAAAACTAATATGAATCATAAGTAAATATTTTAAAAGAATATTCATATTAACATACTTCAATTCATTTTCACCTATAAAACCAGAACTCAACAAATCACAAACACTAAATCAACACAATGGCTAGTAATCAAAATTTGAAGAATGCTACCATAGCATTCTTGGTTCCTCTTCCTTCCATCATCTTCTATCTCACCTTCCTCAACAACTACCACTCATCAATCACCAATCCAAACAACCCTTCTTTTTTCTCAACTCTATGGACATGGTGCTACCACCACCCTCTCCTCTTCGCCAACGCTCTCTTCTTCTTCAATGTCAATCTCCTCTTCTGGCTCATTGGTCAAATCCAATCTAGTCACTGGGTACACACAAATCGAATTCATGATACAAAATTTAGCTAATTTGATAGACCAAGTTGATTTAATGATTCAATTTTCAAAATTTGGTTCATGGGTATGTATAAAGTTGACATTTTTATTGTTAGTGATGATGCAGATGATTGATCCATATTGGACTGTGATTCCTGTAATGCTTGTTCATTACTATGCAACTCACCCTTTGGCTCAATATGATTGGTGGAGATCACATATTGTGATTCTTTTGACATGGGTTTGGAGTATTAGGCTCACTCATAATTACTTCAGACGTGAAAAGTGGCAATGGGGTGCTAGAGAGGATTGGCGTTTCACTGAGATGAGTCAACAGTATGGGAAACATTGGTGGTGGATTTCATTCTTTGCTGTTTATGTCTCACAGCAGGTTAGTTTTTTTGGTTTGATTGAATGCCTTCAACCTGTTTGATGAATTGCCTGTTTGGTTTAGTTTTTGGAGTAAATAACCAATTTGAACCTGAAACTGTAGAATTGTATCAAGCTAATATCTTGCTTTTATAATGTTTCAAAATGATAACTGAAACTGCAAAATGTTCATCAATTTCGTGGCTCTGTTGGTATTCGTATGGACTAAGTTGATCCAGTCCTACAATTTCTGGGACGAAACTGTGTATTGAAAATTAATTTTTGTGCATTGAACATGGATATTTTTTTGCAGATGTTTTTGATTGGATTGTCCCTTCCTTTATATATAGTGCACTTTGTCGACATGCCTTTGAGTATCTTGGATTTGGTGGCCGTTCTTGTTTGTTTAAGCGGCGTTGTTATAGCTTACTTTGCTGATACACAGCTCCATGACTTTATGAGTAGAAACAACAAGCTAAAAGGGCTTGGTAAGCCTGTTGTTCCTGTACTTGAAAATGGCTTATGGTATTACTGCCGGCATCCGAATTACTTCGGTGAGACGCTATGGTGGTGGGGACTGGTTGTGTTTGCATGGAGCCTAGGACATGGTTGGACCTTTATTGGAGCTTTTGTTAATACCTTGTGTTTGGCTTATGTTACTAGGCTTGTGGAGGATAAGATGTTGAAACAAGAGAGTAGAGCAGAGGCGTTTAGGCTTTACCAGAAGACAACTTCTGTGTGGATACCTTGGTTCAAGTCATTTCCTTCCGAAGTTAAAAATAAGAATGCTTGATGTGTTTTCTTAATGCAATGTTTGGTTTTTGTAAAATTGTCATCTTGATATCATGTTGAGAGTTGTATTTTTTTTCTTTCTTGTTTATTTAATAGAATCTTGATTTGTATGTGTGTTAGTATGTAACACCAATTCTTCATACTGAATGTTTGTCACAAGGTAGAGTGACAGGTTTCACACATCATAAAAGAATGTGGCATAAAATATTTCTCATTATCAATCAGAGGAGGAATACCCCAGTATATAACTGGAAAAATAACAACTTGTTTGATATAAGTGATAAGCCTAATAGAAGGTGGTTAAGGCTAAATAAATAGTTTAATTAACAAAATAAAATAGTAAAAGATAGTTAAGTAATTGTGCTTATGTGTGAGGTATTCCCATAAGCAGGACTATGAAGATTGAATAGATCAAATTTGGAAATGTGAGACTCAAAGGTAGGTTTATATAACTGTTTTGTTGAAAATTCGGCAATCTGAGTATGAGTATTGATGGGAAAAAGTTTGATAAGACTAGCTTCAATCTTCTCACAAATGACGTGATAATTAATTTCGACGTGTTTAGATCTCTAATGGAAGAAGGGATTATGAGCTAGATAGATGGCCGAGGACAAATAATGATTCAAGTTAGGGGTGCGATTATCCGTGTTTTGTGAGTTATTACAAGTCCTAATATTTGGATATTGCTATTTGTTTTATCGTTCAGTAGTTAAATTCATTATATTTTATTGTTTTTAGGATAACTTGTAAAAAGCATAATATGTGCTCTCTTTAGTAGTTTTTATGTGTTTGTTGCTTTTGAAAGGTTAGTTCTGATGAGGTCAGACACGACATCCTGGGATAACAACTGGTACCCAAGAAAAGTAGAAGGCTGGAAGCAGCTAGAGAAAAGAAGAAACATCAATTGCATTTCAAGGATAAGACTAAGACACTAGAAGACAAAATTTAGTACATAGTACAACCAATAAGCGCGCCATGCAGTAAAAAAGACACTGTCGCCTGTTCCTCTGCACCAATAGACTGACATGCTACACTTTGTCTCCCACAACAGTCTGCACCTGATTCCTCTGATGTACGAATGGGAATAAATGAAAGGGGATTTTGCTGATTCTCTTTTGGGACTGATTTGATTTATTCTCAAGTCCATGATCTAACACATTTTGCAAAACCATAGCTGGAGCAGCTATAAAAACAACTTTTGAAGAAGGAAAATAAGATTTCAACACCTATCAAGGAAAAACACTTAGAAGAAATCAGTGAAAAAAGTGAGTTAAGTGAAAATGGAGATTCTTCTTCTCATTATCTCAAGTGCATACTGCTGATACATGACGTGACAGAAGTTGTCTCTTGACGATTAACCATTGCAAGAAAACAAAAATGTTGCTCTTAGGTTATTATTTCTTTTCACTATATGTCTAAGAACGATTAGCTTAAAAACAAGTATTACTGTATGTACACAGCTCATTATGAACTAAAACTTTTATGTTGAGCAATGAGAAGTTAATATAATGTAGTTTTATGTTAAGTGGTGTGTCGCTAATGCTTTGTTTTATCATGTGTTAACTAGTTATAGATCTGCTTCTTTGATTGATCAACTTGAAAAAAGATACAAGCTTATTATTGTGAGAGATCCAACAACAAGCGGATTTCATGATAAAAGTGGTTAAAAGTAGTATGATAAAGATATTCACTAGATTAGCTTCTTAGAGGTAAGTGACTACAACCATAAAGGACTTTCAGAATAAAACTAGACATGTTTTAGAGTTACAATTGAGGCTTAGATATTTGTCCCATTGCCCTAAAATATATGTTTTTGATGATGTAGAGATACACCCTTATATCAATTCTGACCTTTCATGACACGACACAACACATCATGCACACATAAGTAACAACATTATATTAATGGGCTCTATAATATTGAACCCACTTACTGTTTCAATATTGTTTCACTCTTGTTTTCTATTAAATTGAACATGTGACAATCATAAACTATTTTTATTTTCCTCATACTTATTTACAAAAGATAGCTTTTTACAAAATCATTATGTGTTACCTTCCACTCCCTATGGGTTCGACATCTCTAATACTTTATCACTTGATACTTAAACATACATGTATACTTGCATGTGACATCACACGTTTTCAAGCAACACATATCAAGAATATAAATGTTGGACCTTCACTAAAATATCTTTGGCGTCTTATCAGACTTATAAATGTTGGACCTTCACTAAAGGATCTTTGTCGCCTTATCATACATATAAATGTTATACCTTCACTGAAGGGTCATTGTCGCCTTATCAGATTTATAAAATTTGAATCTCGATGAAGGATCCTTGTCGCCTTATAAGGAATATAAATGATGGATATCCACTAAAGCATCATTTCCACCTTATCAGGCATATAAATGTTGAACCTTCACGGAAGGATATTTTCTTCCTTATCAGACATATAAATGTTGGACATTCATGGAGAATCCTTTTCGCCGTATCAGGAATATAATGTAGGACCTTCACTAGAGGATCCTTTTTTCCTTATCAGGCATATAAAGTTTTGACCTTCAGCGAAGGATCCTTTATTCCTTATTAGACATATAAATGTTGGACCTTCCTGAAGGATCCTTGCCTTATCAAACATATAAATATTGGACATTCACTAAAGGATCCTTTATGCCTTATCAGGAATATAAATATTAGACATTCACTAAAGGATCATTGTCTCCTTATCAACCATATAAATGTTGAACCTTCATTGAAGGATCCTTGTTTCCCCTTTTAACATTTAATTATTAGACCTTCACTGAATGATCCTTACGGCCTTATCAAGAATATAAACGTTGGACCTTCACTAAAGGGTCCTTATGGACTTGTCAAGCATATAAACGTTGACCATCCCTGAAGGATCTTTATCGCCTTATCAGGCATACAAATTTCAAACTTTCACTGAAGGATCCTTTTCGCCTTATTAGAAGTATATATGTCGTACCTTCATAAAAGGATCCTTTCTCCCTTATCAGACATATAAATGTTGGACATTCACTAAAGGATCCTTATTGCCTTATTAGGCATATAAATGATGGACTCGTCCACAAGCAATGCTTGAGGGACTCACCCCTAAGAAACACTTGAGGGACTCTCCTACAACCAATGCTTGAGGGACTCACCCAGTGCAAGAAATATGCTAAGTCAGAGCAACATAAAGGAATATGCGTCAAAACTAATGTAAATTACGAATAAAGAAATACAAATGAAATAAGGCAAAGTACTAGAAGGAACGAACACTTTCATTAAAGAAAAACCATGTATGGTGTTGTTGCAAAAGGACATGCAAAAGGGAAAATATGAATATCAAACAAAAGTACGTATATCTAAAGCATCAATGCTGCAATTCTTAAAGGACTCGCCCTATACAATACTTTAGGGAATCATCCTAAATAATGCTTAAGAGACTTTGCATGAGATCTACTCGGGTAACTTGCCCTCTAAAAACTATGTATTATAAACTCGCCCCCTAATCTTCATCTAAGAGGTGTGCTTATCTAGAAAGAGATAAACGTCTTGTATAGTTAAATAACTTTACCAATTTTATGCCTCGTTTATTTATGAAAGGACAAAGTCACCCTAAAAGTCCATCTCATTTAAGTTAGGACTTGAAATTATTATCATGCCTTAGAGCTAAGCCTTATGAAATATCTTCATAAACTCCAAGAACATTGATAACACGAAATAAATAAACATAACGCCTAAGGTATGAGAGTTATCATTAAGATATCCTGAAGGGAAATACTATAAGAAAACCTCTAACAAGGAAAAGATACATATAGTATAAAAGGAAAGACCTAAGAGTTGTAATTGAGCACTTGACTTTTCAAGTCTCTCCCAAAAGATTCAACCATCTGAGTCTCGCTTGAGAGACTCAACTATTCAAGCCTCACTTGAGGGACTCGACTATCTGAATCCTACATGAGGGACTTAACCATTAAATACTCACCCCAAGCAAAAATTTAGTGAATCGTCCTAAGCAATTCTTGAAGGATTCATTAACAATAACATCCTTAAGACATTTAAGTTAACCACTTCACCCTTCTTATGCCTTGTGCTTGCACAACTAGGAAAATTCAATTTAGAGATGGGAAAAGTCTATCTCCAAATCATGGGGTAGAATGTAGTCATCATCCTTGCCTTGTTGACTGACTCATTGTGAGTAGTTGGCATGACATAGTGCTTCAGAAATTAGTACCACACCTTAAGCGCATGTCTAAGGTGCATCCTCATCACCGTCTTGTCTGCCACCTTCTAGGGCCACATGCAAATTAGTATATTTCACACATAGGGAATCCATAATCACTTCCAAGTCTTGCTCGTCCACATTCTCTACTAGGCTTTGGTAAGAGTCTTCTACTTCTTGCAATCCATACACCGTGGCTATGGTGGATTTGGAATACTGCACCTTTGTTCCTCTCACGATCACTTCATACCACTTGTTTCATACCACTTGTTGCTGGTGAGGTTGGAGTAAAACTCCTTCACCACTTGCATATTGTAAACCTTTGGGTGCTTGTAGAATTTCTTCCACTTGTGCCATGTGATGATACGACCGATCTCTTATGGAATGCCTAAATCTTCATCTACGGGATTAAAGATAAAACTCCTTCAGAGTGAGCGCTTTTTGAATAGAAATTATTGATAAATATTTGCTTCGCATCTTCATTGATGAAGGTCTCCCCTTCAGAACCTTCAGAATCGGAATAATCCACATGGGGTGTGACGTTTTTATTTTTAATTTTATTTAATGTATCACAAAATGGATTTTCAATTAAGACCTTTTTAAAATAGCAACAGAAACAGCATGCTTGCAAATCATTAAGTACACCTTCATATGATATCAAATTTTAAAATTGTCCAAAATACAAAAAGATCATATATATATATATATATATATATATATATATATATATATATATATATATATATATATATATATATATATATATATATATATATATATATATATATATATATATATATATATATATATATATATATATTAGACTTTACAAAAATCAAAGTAACCAAGTACAAGTATAAAAACTACTCCTTAAAATAAGATCTCTCTTAGTTATTGCCTCCAATAACTTACTTTTATGTACAAAATGTTATCTAATTGTTGGTTGTTGGGTAGAATGTCCGCTACTACTCTTGTCACTATGTGAGTCTTCCCCAAAAAAAAATAGTTGTTATTAATATATATATTTAGAAAAGATAAATATAAAAGTAATGCCGAGATACTTAACTTACCTTACTTGTTTTTCACATTAAGCCACTTATTTGATTTTCCTTTTAGCTAATAAAATTGCTTATAAAGCTCAATATATGCTAGCTCTCTATAAAACAACAACAAACATTATTATAAATATATTTAAAAACCAACCTGAAATCAATAAAAAAATTATAATATTATAAGAATAATAAGTGAAACCTACTCTCATGTGATGTTATTTGAATCTATTTGGTACTATTGCTTATGTTTTATTAAACTATATTTTCCGTTATCTCTACTATTGGTGGTTAGGGTTTATTCTCTTTTTATATAAATGTTTGTTATTTTCTATTGCTTGCATCTCAAGCTTTATCTTGTATATATATGGCACTATCTTTCACTTGTAATACAAGTTCATTAATGTAATTACACATAAATCATATTATGGTATCGATAGTGTGAATAATATTCAGTTTCACTATTCATCATCTTCTTTTTTCCATTCTTGAACTTCCTCACCTTTTTCACCATGGTGGATAGCGATAATGACGACTCATCCATAATCACAAACAAGAACAGCAATGCCAAGAACCCTATCCTTGGTCACTCAAGTACATACTACCTACATCCTGCTGAAAATCCCGACATTCTTCTTGTCTCACCTATATTATCAGAGAACGACTATGAATCTTGGAGTAGATCCATGAAGAGGGCTCTTCTCAGCAAGAACAAGATCAAGTTTATCAATGGAAAGAAAACATATCCAGACGAAAATGATTACTTGTTCGATACTTGGGAACATTGCAATAACATTGTGCTTGCATGGATCTTTGCGTCTCTTTCTTCTGACATCGCGCAGAGCACTATCTTTGTCGACATTGTTGCTCAACTATGGACAAATCTCCAACATTAGTTTTCAAAAACTGATCATTTCAGATTATCGAATCTTCTCTAACACATTCATTATATGCGCCAAGGAGAGAAATTGGTAAGGCGTAGTTCAATGAAATCAAAACACATTGGAAAGGTTTGGAAACTCTAAGAGTTCTCCCTTCCTGCACATGTGGTGCTCACGCTACCCTCAAGAAACAACGTGACGTGGAGTATGTTATGTGTTTCTTGAAAGGTTTGAATGAAAACTGCAACACCATCAAGTCTCAAATTCTTATGATCAAGCCTCTTCTTGATGTTTTGAAAGTTTTCTCTTTGATCTTGCAACAAGAACGTCAAATATCTTCTTCTTCTTTCTCTGATAATTCCAACGTTCTCTTGTCTCAATCTCAACATATGACTCCAAGTAGATTCAACCCCAAACACATCAAAGGGCATGGAAAACTCTCTTCCTACATAAAATCCCTAAGTAAATCCATAGTGTGTTCATTATGTGGTAAGACAAACCATATTGTTGATACCTGCTATTTCAGACATGGCTTTCCACAAGGTTTTCGTTTCAAAGAGATGGATTCACCAACAATTTCGCCACTGCTTCTACACACCAGAAAACATTATCCCCCGATGCAATTCCTTAAGAAGACAAAGTGTAGATCTCTTAAACAATGTACATCAAATTGGTAGCTCTTCTTAATCAAGTTAATACCTTAACTCCATCTTATTCTCACACCATTAACACATCTTAATCGGGTTTGCACCAAAATTTCATCCATAATAATGTAAGTTCCCCTTACAACAGTTGGATAATAAACACAGGTGCAACAAACCGTATATGATCTTCCTTAAATATCTTTTACTCATACCATTCTATTAATCCTATCATTGTCAAATTACCTAATGGTTCTAACATTATTTCAACAATATGTGGAACTGTTACATTAGATAAGAACTTAACGCTTCACCATGTCTTGTATGTTCCTACATTTACATGCGATATAATATCTGCACATCAATTATCTGCTAACAATATATGTCATCTTGTTTTTTATCACTATTCTTGCACCATTCAGGCACTACCTTCGCTGAAGATGATTAGGCATGCTAACGTGTATAATCAATTGTATATCCTGACACAACATCCTTGTATCCCCCTTGCTTACCACACTGATACTTCTTCTGCTACATGTAGTAATAATGTTTATAGCAAGATTAGTATTTGGCACCATAGGTTGGGCCACCCTTCAAACAAATGTATTTAAATTCATTCAACAAAGTTTCCCCATATGTTAATGATAATTCAAAATTTATATGTGATTGTTGCCACTATGCTAAACAAACCAAATTATCTTTTCCTTTGAGCACTATTAAATATTCTACAACATTTGAACTAATTCACATGGATATGTGTGTGTGTATGTGTATGGGGGAGGGGCTTATCTCCTTCATCTATCCATGGTCATGCTTATTTTATAACAATTGTAGATGATTACTCGAGACACACTTGCATTTTCCTTATGAAATCCAAAAGTGAAGCAAGACCACTTATTATGCAATTCATCAACATAGTTAAAATTTAATTCAACACTTCAGTCAAATAAATCAGATCTGACAATGGCAAAGAGTTTCACATGCATGACTAATACAAAAACAAAGGTATCATCCATCAACGAACATGCATTGAAATGCCACAACAAAATGTTGTGGCTGAACAAAAACACAGACACATTTTGAACGTTGCTCGAGCCATTATGTTTCACTCATACCTCCCAAAGATTTTCTGGAATTTCGTTGCCAATCATGCAGTCTTTCTCATCAAAAGACTTCCTTATCTAGTTACTCATGCAAAATCTGCCTATCAGCTTTTACATGGAACTAAATATGAATACAATAACATAAAAGTCTTTTGTTGTCTTGTTTTTACTTCCACAATCATGCAGGGCCGACAAAAGTTGGACCTTCGTGCTTCTAAGTGCATCTTCCTTAGTTACAAACATGGTATTAAAGGTTTTATTGTCATGAACTTATCCACACGTGAGACTTCCATAAATCACAATGTATCTTTTTATGAACAAGTTTTTCCTTTTGTTCCACCTCCTAACATCAAATCTCCTACACAATCCAAAATTCTATATTACAACCTTCCCTTTTTGGACACACCAGATGAACATTTACATCATCCTTCACCTTCCAAACCAGAAAATTCCTCATATAATACACCATAAAATTCCTCTTCCCATATAACATATCTTGACAACAAAATTCCACCCCTACACCATTTGTTCCCTCTCGTGTATCCACCTGTATCATTCAAAAACCAAAAACACCTTACAAACTTTATCTGTAATACCATCTCTTCTTCTTAACACCAAACTGCACCCATCATACTTTATCCTATTCACCATTACACCAACATCAATCACCTTCCACTCGAGTCCTCTCATTATCTTCAATTTGTCATAACTCAAACCGAACCAAATAAATTCAAACAATCTTCCCAACATAATTTTTGGAATCAATAAATGCTTGTCGAACTCCAATCCCTTCAACAGAACAATACTTGGATCATGACTCCTTTACCTCCTAACAAGAAAACCATAGAAAGATACAAGGCACGACTCGTTGCAAAAGGATACACACAGACTGAAGGAATTGATTACATCGACATATTTTTACCAGTTGCCAAAATGACCACAGTTCATCTCCTCTTAGCCCTTACTGCTTCTCAGAACTGGAATCTTGTTCAACTTGATGTTAACAACTTCTTTTTACATGGTGAACTCGACGAAGATGTGTACATAACACCTCCCATGGCTTAAATCCTTCTGGTCCTGCACTTGTTTGCAAACTTCAGAAGTCTCTTTATGGGCTAAAACAAGCAAGTAAACAATGGTTCTCCAAACTCTCTTCCTTACTCTTTTCAATGCAGTACAAGCAATCTCCTTCTAATCATTCTCTCTTCACTCATTTTCATAATGATAAATACATCATTCTCCTCATATATGTTGGTTGTCGCACCTCAAAAAAATGGGGATACGACTACCAAGCGAAGCGCGACCGCACGCTCGCGATGATGGACTCAACAGAGTCGCCACCGAATTTTATTTATTCCTAAAAATGGGAAAGGGAAAATATCGATAAAACCCCTAAAAGAAAGGATAAGATATGGTCATCGCAACCAATATCAGGGTTCGGGAGTCGATTACGCAAGGGGAAGGTATTAGCACCCCTCACGTCCGTTGTACTCAACAGGAACCATTAGGTTAGTTGTGTGCATTAGTGTTAGTTGAAATGTTAGGCTTTTCGAATTATTAGGTGGGAAAGAAAGAAAGGATGAGAAGAGAATGTTTTTGGATTTTTGACGAAGGACTAAACCTAAGTTTTTTATTAGTGGGCCTGACAAGATTTACGAATCCTGCTCCTACGTATCTCAAAAGAGAAATCAAGGCTTACGTAGTTCTGGGTAGAAAAATGTTTCTTGGTTGGTCGATTTTAGCGAAAGCTATATTGTATTAACCAACGAAAACATTGTTTTACCCAAAACAGATGAGGAGTGGACGCATACCACACATCAAACGGATTTATAAATCTACATTCGGAAAAGTGTCACTTATCTCGACTCAACAATCGTGGCCGAAACATTGTTTTGTATCACTTAAGACAATATATCTTTCATTTATGAAAAAGGTTCTTTGATTAGTTGCACGGCAGCGAAAAAGAGTTTGACTGGTTGGATGTATTTTGAGTGATGGCGAGAACTTGGATGAGCGAGATATACATCTCGAATCCTAGCCTCAGGAGTGCACGGTATACACCATGTTCCATTTCCATCTTCATTGGCAAAAGTATTTAATAGAGATTAAGTATTTTTAGGTTTGATTGAGAAAGGGTTTAAAGAAACCACATTGACAATTTTAAACGATGGCGAGAGTTAAGATAGGCAAGGCATCCGCCTCGAATCTTAATCTCAGAAGTGCACGGTATACACCATGTTCCATTTCCATCTTTATTGAAAGAGGTTAAGATAGGAATTAAGTATTTTGGAGTTTGAAAGACGAATACTTGTGACTTGCAAGCTCTTACAACTTGGGTCTAGTACTCGGGACTACGTCTGGACTTTCCACCCAGGCAGTCTGTTTCTTTCCAATTTTATTAAGAAAATGATTCGAATATTTATGAATGTTTTGGAGGGAAGACGGATATTTATGGCTTGCAAGCTCTTACAGCTTGAGCCTAATATTCGGGATTATAACTGGATATTCCATCCAGGATAATCTTTTTCTTCACGTTTTATTTAGAAAACAATTTGAATATTAGAGTGTAGAAGGGAAGACAAATATTTATGGCTTGCAAGCTTTTACAGCTTGAGCCTAATATTCGGGATTATAACTGGATATTCCTTCCAGGATAATCTTTTTCTTCACGCTTTATTTAGAAAACGATTTGAATATTAGAGTGTGGAAGGGAAGAAGAATATTTATGGCTTGCAAGCTCTTACAGCTTGAGCCTAATATTCGGGATTATAACCGGATATTCCATCCGGAATAATCTTTTTCTTCACGCTTTTAGAAAAGGGTTTGAATATTATGTTTGATTTGTGAAATGATCTTGAAATGATTCACATTTATTTTTGGAATGTATTTTGAAATCGAGGAAAGTTGAAATCTACTTTTAATATATAAAAGTTAATTACCACCATAATTACTTAATTACCCTAATTACAATCCATAATACAGCTACTTTCATGTTCCTATAAGTAATTTCGTACTAAAATCTATTTATACTACTAAAAAATATTACCCTTATTTTATTGTTGTTGCAATCTTATCATTCCAAAATGAAATCAATATTCTGAAATCAAATTAATCTACTTTTAATATATAAAAGTTAATTACCACCATAATTACTTAATTACCCTAATTACAATCCATAATACAGCTACTTTCATGTTCCTATAAGTAATTTCGTACTAAACTCTATTTATATTACTAAAAAATATTACCCTTATTTTATTGTTGTTGCAATCTTATCATTCCAAAATGAAATCAATATTCTGAAATCAAATTAATTATTATTGTAGTTTTTTTGCCAAATATTATCGTTATTTGATTTTCTTTAAATGACAAAATGAATATTTAATTGTATAATTATATGTTATTAAATTATAACTTTAAAATTAAAAATAACTATTTAATATAGTTGATTAATATTAATTGAGTAATTTAATATTATTGTTAATTTACCTATCAATTAATTATTATTATTGTTGTTATTATTATTGATATTTACCCGCCATATATGATAAGAATATTTTTAAAATTTAAATAGTATATTTATTATTTGATTTGATTTGATTTAATTGAGATCCAAACTCTATAAATCAAAATCGGTTACTTATTATGAACAATAATATAGGATCATTCCAATGTCAATCTATTATTAATTGAATTTTACGTAGATATAATTTTGCAATAACACGCTGGAATATTGAATCTTATACCGTTGTTATCTTTGCACTAACCTATTTTATCCTTTCAGCAGAATAATTATAGTAAATACATACATTCTGTATACCGAATTATAATAAAAATATATTAAAATCAAAAACAATAAAACTGTTTACAGTAAATAAAAATATAGAATAACATCTTAAAATTCTATTCTATTTGATTATTCATTTACTTATTACTAATTTATTTATTATATAAAAATATATCAAATAAAATTTTAAATATATGTTGTGTCATTAGCATTTATTTCAACTTTTGATTTATTATTGATTTTTTATTTCAATGAATTTTTCTTTAAATATTTATGATCATGAAGAAATTAGACTATATTTTTATTTACTATAAACAGTTTTATTGCTTTTGATTTTAATACATTTTGATTATAATTCGGTATACAGAATGTACGTATTTACTATAATTATTCTGTTGAAAGGATAAAATATATTAGTGCAAAGATAACAGCGGTATAAGATTCAAAATACCAGCGTGTTATTGCAAAATTACATCTATGTAAAATTCAATTAATAATAGATTGATATTGGAATGACCCTATATTATTGTTCATAATAAGTAACCGATTTTAATTTATAGAGTTTGGATCTCAATTAAATCAAATCAAATCAAATAATAAATATACTATTTAAATTTTAAAAATATTCTTATCATATATGGCGGGTAAATATCAATAATAATAATAACAATAATAATAATTAATTGGTAGGTAAATTAACAATAATATTAAATTACTCAATTAATATTAATCAACTATATTAAATAATTATTTTTAATTTAAAGTTATAATTTAATAACATATAATTATACAATCAAAACGATGTTATATATGTGTAACATCAAATGTTGGATCCTTTTCAGCATTTTGCCACACACCTCTATCAAATTTATATACTCTTTTTTTTAGGTTATTAGGTTTGTAATTTTATAGTCATCTAAATTTGCAGTTACATTAATTTTTGAATTTTTTTCAGTGAAAATGAGTAGAAAGGTTGATTCTGTGAAAGACATCAATGACTCAAAAGAAACTTGGCGTCTTGCTGTTCGAATAATGGATGTTTGGAGTGTTGTGAATAATAAGGGTATTGAACATTTGGAGATAATTGTTATGGATTCCTTGGTAAATTGCTTTTCTTTTTTTAAGTATAGATTTTTGTATGATAGTTAGTAATTACAACAAAATGCTTTTTTGTATAACATATAAAAAGAAGATTATTTTCATTTTGTTAGGGTGATCGGATTCAGGTCCTTATTCGTCATGACCATTTACTGAAATGGAAAGAGGTCATTAAGGAGAATATGACCTGCATTATAAACAATGGCAGTGTCTATAACAACGATTTTCAGTGGAAGGTATGTGATCATTCAAAAAAATTTGTGTTTCTTGGTGGTACCACAATGAAGGCAATCGAACTTCAAAATATTCCACCTAAAGGATATTTCTTTAAAGATTTTGGTGAGATACTTCAAGGCAAATGCAAAACCGATAGACTGGAAGATAATTTAAATTCTATTATAACTTATATAACTTATATATTTGCAAACACATTCAATAATGAACCTTACTTTAATGTAGATATTATTGGTGTTGTTAGTGAGATAAACCATATCCAATCCAACACTCCGGGGAAGAAAGTTGTTGTTTCTGTTGTGCTGAAAGATTTGAAGTAATGCGCATTATTTTCATAACTTATGTGTTTGATAAATTTATATATTTTGCATCACTGAATCCCATCATATAATATTATTTATTTATATTGCAAAATAGGGGTAATTGCATAAATTGCAATTTATGGGAAATCTATGGATCAAAAATTTTGGCTTACTACAATGATCCTAAAAATAATGGAGCTATTGTAATTCTGCTCACTCATGCAATGGTAAAAGATGACCAAGGTATTACACTATCAGACTTTATAAATACATAGCTGATTTGTATTTTTCATTATACGTTCAATAATTTTTATATTAATTATACAATTTACAGTGTCAAATGCATGGAGTGGTTCCAAATTGTTGATAAATGAAGACATCCCTGAAATTCAATATTTTATGTCTAAGTATGGATTTTATTTATTTATTTATATTCAGATTATTATACATAATTTTTAATTTCAAAAACAATCTTATTTCTATAGGTTGCCTACTAATGAACAGAAGGAGAAGCCTACTCAATCAGCAAAATCTCTTTCTAATTGGTCTGGTGGTTCTCAGTATTCGCCAGTAGAAAGGTTTGTTCATAATGCGAAATGTATGTCCTTAAGTCAGTTCTGCAAAATCAAACATGTAAGTTGAATACTATAGAGCCGAATTTATCTTTACTATTACAATTATATTGTTTGCTTTTTGAAATTAATATCATTTTTTATTTGCTTTTAGGAAACTTTATGTGTTACTGTAGCAACCACATTGAAATTTGTTGTCTCAAAGTATGAATGGTTTTATTATGGCTGCACAAGGTGTTCTTCGAAGACACCTAATCCTGAAAAAGCTTATGAATGTTCATGTGGGCAAAAAGTCGAACAGCCTATACCAAGGTACATATAATCTAGATGAATTGCAAATAAATTTGGTAATGGATTTGTTATTAATCATATTATTTTCTTCGTTTAAAATACTATAGGTACAAGATTGAGATATATGTTAGCAATGGTGAATCAAAATATCGATTTGTATTCTGGGATTCCGAATGTGCTGCTATACTTGGAATGACTGCTGAATTTATGCATAACTCTATGGTGGAGGTACATTGTTATACATAAGTTAAAATGTTAATAGTTTATCGAGTTGTAAAGTTCAGATTATCACTCATGGTTGATATTTTATTTTTCCATTAGAATGGAGAAGATGATCCAATGGTTTATCCTGATGAGCTTGAAATGCTGTTGAATAAGAAAATGGCTTTTAGAGTTAAGGTGCAACCAACGTTTTCCCAAGCGTCTGTTTGGAAGCTTTGTGATGATGAAGCCTTTGTTAAAGAGATTGAAAATGACTACATAGTAGAAGACGTATAATATTCACTTAATTCATGTATTATTTAAACATTTAACAAGTATAATAAATATTCGATGTTTCAATGTGCAGAATCAGTCTAAAACTGAATATGCAAAGTTGGTCCCTAACAAAGAAAATTTGGAAACTTCCGCAGTAAGTATCTTCATTTGTTAACATAATAATTTTCTATGATAAATATTGTATTATTATAATTCATTTTATATCTGACAATTAATTTTTTATATTGCAAGCAAACATTATCTGCATCTGGTGAAAATGATCCAGAATCAATCATTCTAATGACTCCGGCTAAGGATGTTGTAATTGCTGACAAGGGTGAAGAAGTTGATTTTGAAGCGTCTGGCGCTACGCAATTATCAGGCACCAAACCATCCAAGAAATTAAAGATAGAACCATCTTCTTAATTAGAATTTTCGGAAATTTGATATTGAAATATATTTTATGAACTTTTTAGCACCAGAATGAGTTTAAGTATGAAGTTGTTAAGAACATGATATGTTTTGGTTGTAGGATGTGTTCTTACTTTTTTGAAGTGTTTATTTTGTGGGATTACAATTGACATTTATATTTCATGTATGGTTTAAAGGATGATAATGAGTATTTAATTCATGTGTGTAAAATTATTCAAAATCCTATGTTGTTATGTTGAACATTGTATTTTGTGTGTTCTTTCAACTACAAAATTTATATGAGTATCATATCTTCAAATGTTAATAAGTATTTTAGATTGATAACAAAATACGTTGTCATCTTATGAAATATGTGTATACGACTAAATTATAAATAGATTATTGCATGTCATGTTTGGTTTCAGCATGCCTAATGGTGTTAGAAATTAAAAAAACAATTACATAAAAATTTATTATGAAATCCTTCAAAACTAATTATAGAAAACACATAGAAACACATTTTTTTACAATTTTTTTCAAAGTCTAATACATATGTTAAAATTGCAGGTAGTTCAGAAATGTTGGAGCAATGTTTGAATCTTGCATTCAACTGAATTAAGGATTTATAAAAAAAAACAAGGTATAATTATCATATACAGTGAATTGTCTTTTGATTGGTAATGGAAAATCTACATTGTTTGTTTGAAATGATTAAGTTAAGCATGCAATTATACTTTTTACCAATCTCGCGTCATCATATATAGTATTATAACTCAACATATTTAAATTATTTATTTGCCAAAATATAGTTGGGGGTTGAAATGAATAATCATGTCCACTGCCTCCTTTCTATTGGCTAGGTCAGTGGAGTATTAAAATAATTCAGCCGTGAGATAATAAATGTTATGCATGATTTGTAATAAATCAATAAGAATATCAATTCTTTATACATTTAGTTGTACAAGAAAATGATTGTAAATAATTAAAGTGGGCTAAGAAAATGGGCCCCACTAAATCCCACTATATATTATATAAAATATAATTAAAAAATTAATTCAAATATATCAAAATACATTAAAAAAGAGTTTTTCATTGGGTAAGGTGATGTATGATATGAGTAATTTCCAATGGGTGAATTATTTTATGGATTTGGGATAAAAAGAGAATTTTGAAATCTTGAATTATGGTGTGGATTTGGAATAAGAGGTGGATTTCCAAAATATGGGGTGTTTTGTTGATTTGGGATACAAAGAGGACTTCCATCATTTTGCATAAAATTGGAGCATGTGTTATGTTGATTGAGGTTCATTTTCAAATGAAATGTGTACACAAAAAAATTAAAATTAAATAAAATAAATTGGTCAAATTTAGACTAGATGTGAGTGAAAAATGTGATAAAATAAATTACCTATTTATACTACTAAAAAATATTACCGTTATTTTATTGTTGTTGCAATCTTATCATTCCAAAATGAAATCAATATACTGAAATCAAATTAGTTATTATTGTAGTTTTTTAAGGTTGCGGGCAGGTTTTGAATCATCACTTCCTAAAAGGTTGCGGGCAGGTTTTGTATAAACCCAGTTTTTTAAGGACCAAAGAATTGTACGAAGTTAAATCATTTTTGTTGCTGGACTTATTTCTCACAATTTTAACTAAAATTGTGAACCTTTTGTTTCAATATCTTTTGTTGCATTAAACCTTACTGTATCAATTGCAATTAATTTCAACATTTGGTAGTATTCATTACTATATTTTAAAACAAATGAGGTTCTGGTATTTCTTTTACATGGTTTATGTATTTTGGTTAAATAATCATTTATTATGAAGGTTAATATTTGCACTTTTATACCTCAAATTAGTAATAGATTGGAAATTTTCATCCATTACTAAATAAATATATTTTTATTTCTTATGTCCAAAATCTCAATGATAAATGAAATGTTTATTCATAACATTAACAATGGAATGTTTATTATATATCAATATATCAATAAATTGTAAAAATATTTTTGTATTATATTTTTTGATTATTTCCTTAATATAGTATACAAAAAAATTAAGCAAATTATATTACTATAAATTAATAATGTTTTACTTTATTATGTCCCAAACTGGAAAAAGTTATTTGTGGAAATTTTTTGAACCCATTTATTGATCATTTAACATCCATTACATTAAAAAATACTCTTATGCAATAAATTTATGTACGTTGATCCAACCATATATATATATATATATATATATATATATATATATATATATATATATATATATATATATATATATATATATATATATAAACAAAAAATATATTATATTTTAATTTTTTAAAAATAAATTATTGCACTTGCGCGACCCGTGCGAACGCACGGGTCCTTTACTAGTTGATTTTAAAATCGAATGAAATTTGAGTATGATTATTTACACGTGTAAAAGTATGGATATGGGTACTAATAACCTAACTAAATATCGATCAAATTAAAATGATAAAAATTTAAAATAAAATAAATCATAGAAGTTATATACAAAATTAATTAAAATGGTAAGCATAACAAATAGAAACATGAAGATTTGTTATCCCCAAGAATCAAACCCACTCAACTAAAGAAAACACTCTCCCTCCACTAGACCACTTATGATCATTTGCTATCTTAATGCTAATTTGAATAACTAAACCAGAATAGATTAAAATTAAAATTAAAAATAACAACTAGGATAAAATTGTCTGTTGGACTACCAATTAAAAGTGGAAAAAAACAAGAAATTAAACCCAGCCGCCTGGCTGTTGGGTTCTAGAGGCTAATGGATTGGGAATACAAAAAAAAATACATTAATATACACTAATAAATAAAAACACAGGAAGACTAAACCTAAAATCTTTATGGTTTAAACGTTTGTTTTTCTTAAATAAATGAAAAAAAGAAATAAAATGGGAAGATATGAGGTACAGTAACGAGAAAATCCCATCATCGTCCTCACTCTCATCCTCTATCCTCTCGTCACTCTCGACCACAAACTCACTTAATCTCATTGTGTCCCTCTTAACCTTCGCCCTCTCCTTCGCTCATCATCTCTCATCGCCGTTCCCAATCGCTCTCGCGTCCTCTCAATCTCACTTCTCTCAATCTCGCTCATTCAAAGCCTAAGCCTCAAACCCTCGTCACCTCTCAATCTCGCTCACGCTTCTCTCAATCACTCTGAAACATGCAAGAATCCATGGCTTTAAGGAGAAACAAAAAAAGGCTCACCTTCGGCGGTGACGACGGCGACGATGAAGCTTAAACCTCACTCCTTCGCCTCTTCAATCCAGGTTTGTTTTGATTGTGGGATTAGGGTTTTGTGGTGTTTTCAATGTTAGGGTTTTTCAATCTCTTGTCCGCCTCTATTTTTCATCCTCACCTCCCTTTTTATATCTTGCAGATTAGGGTTTAGGGTTGTTGTATGGTAGATTAAAACAAGCATCTCTGCAAAGTCCTTTTGGTGGACTCAGTTTGGATCGGTCTCTTTGATGCTTGGACTTGGAAAAGGTAATCTGAACCTATGCTTTTTCTTTGAATTTTGTCTCCATTCCATTTTGGGATTTTTGAATTTTAACTGCCTTGGCTAATTGCTTTATGTTTTACTGCAGTGAATTCGGAGTGGGTATACACTGATATAATGCAAGTAATAGCTGATTCCTTAAGCTTGGTATTCTTGTCATGAACCAAAAGGGTTAACTTAGCAAGCCACAATTTAGTATGCCAATATTAGCAGCACCTTCTGCATTCATTGTATGCTCGTCAAAGGAATTGATTGCAAATTCAATCACGGCCAATTTAGCCTTTGGAGACCTTTGTTCGTCTAGTGCTTGTAACAGTGCAGGTAAGAGAGAATTGATACTGTAAGTTTTGCTAACAATTTCCAATGTTGTATAACATCGATACTGTAAGTTTTGCTAATAATTTCCAATGTTGTAGAACATGGCTGCCTAACAACCTCTTTAGGATCAATTGACCGGGAAAAGACATGTGGTAACATTCTTTCCATGTAACCCTCAAAAGGCTTTCGACACGCCGGAACAATATCTGCTAGTGTTGAAAGAGCAGCCTGCGCAACTTTATGGTGAGGGTCATCTAAGTGCTGGAAAAACAACTTCATTACCTTCTCAAAATTCTGAACAACTTCAAGAGTTCCCTTTGGACCTTGCTTGAGTTATTTTCTGTTATCATGCTGATTTATTGTGATGTTTGCAGGGAATTTGCTGTGAAACTGATATGAGCCAATGCCACCAAGTTGTTCTGTTATGAACCTTGTAGGGAATGTTGGCTAGATTATATAGGTCACGTTTGGCATTGTTATGGTTTTGTAGAATGGTTGATGTATGGTATGCTAGATGCACGACTTTGGTGTCTTGAATGTGCACACCAAATAGAATTCATGGCTTTCTTATGTTTCATTTATTTTGTAGGTATTGAACCGTGTTGGACATGTTGATCACGTGGAATTAGATGCAAGGCTATGAAGTGCATTGGATGGGGGGCTGTTTGGGAATTCTTATGGGATTGGAGTGAACCTCGTGGTATTCCTGACAAGGGTGGTAGGACAAAGTAATGCAGAAGCCGCAAACAATGTGAGCAAATGGACTGGAACGGTTTACATTTTTTTCTCTTGTGGGAGCTTTCCTTAGTGACTCTTATTGGGGAAGATATAAAACATGTGCCGTCTTTCAAGTCATTTTTGTAATAGTAAGTAGTTTCTCAGATTTTCTCTCATTTTTTCATCTCCATACTCTCTTTTATTTCTAGATGATGCATTATTTCCTTGACTGATCGATATACATGACAGGGTTTAATGTCCTTATCACTGTCATCATACCTCTTCTTGATTAAACCAAGAGGCTGTGGAAATGAATCGATTCCGTGTGGAAAACATTCAAGTTTGTGAGCATAAAGGTGGGAAGCACCTGCTAGCATGTCCTTTTGCAAATTGAGTTCCAAGGCCAAACTTCTAATGAGAAGAGAAGCGCAAGTTTCATCCTTGTGGAATGATTGCATCATAATAGTTCAGAAGAGTCCGTAAACGGCACTCACGTCTATTTGGACCCATCTTCTCCTAAAATGTAAATTTTCTCAACAAAATTGCACTGCATTTTGCCCATTCTCTCTGTGACCTTCTCTATGTATCAAACAGTTTTCATTTACTTATTTTACATCATCTTGGCTCAAATCATTATTTATGTCAACAACAAGGGAGAAAAGAAGAAAAAGAAATCCAGTCATGGTATGAGAGCAAAACTGCAGGAGTCTTAAAGCATCAAATGGCAAAGGGTTGAGAAAGAGATATGCAGCCGATAGTTCAAAGGCCTCCTCTACCGAACAAGCAGAAAATAGATGCGAAACAGCCCAACATTGTAAGTCCTTGTTTGGTTCTTCATGAGAAAACTTTTCGGCTGCTTTCAAGCTATTTTTATGTAGCAACTGACCAGGATGAACGATTCTCATCTCCTTAAAATAAATGTGGTTATTTTGCATTTCCAGGTCCATTGCTCAAGTATGGTAAGATAGGAGCCTCAATTTGTGTCTGAAGGAATCTTGGTATAACCAAACTTCTAACGAGACAGAGCTGGTGAATGGCAGTAGTCCTGTCACCTAATTTCTTTTTCCTAACCTTGAAGGTTAATTGAGTTGTAGCTTGTTGAAATCTAGCTCTTTCTTATTTGCCTCACCAGATGCAGTGTTGTTGCACTCAGAAGATAGATCTGGTGGTGGACTCTCAAATTTGTAATATTATTGTTAGAGAAATATAACATGTTGATGTTGAAACTTGTGACACATGAATTAAGTTCCTCATTTTTCATTATGTTTATAAAATACTTTTGAAAACACATATTCTCCATTCTTCTCATCTTCATCATTCCCAGGATGGTACTGATGCATTTTCCAGTCAGATTTGTAGGATTTTGACTCTTTCCCAGATCTTATATACAAAACCAAGATCTTCTTATAGCCCTTATGTACTCCATATTCTATTACAGCTTTGGTCTTACCAGTCTTGTGCCAGCGTACATGATCTTCAGTTAAGCCATGATGTTGAATATTTTGACGCTTTTGTTGGCCAGTATTATATGCCTTTATAGTTCTGTGAAAAAAGTGAACGCCACCCCCATCTTTCTTAGCACCTGGAAGATTTCTAAGGACGTGTATAGCAGATGCCTTAGTCTCCTTCCAATGTTGGTATGAACTCGTCGATAAACATGTGAGGATTTGCATTATTGCATTACTAACACCACATTTGGACGCTAAATGGTCTAATAATTCTACATCAGAAAGATCAAACTACTTTATACCAATCAGAAAGCCAGGACACTCGCTAGAAACATCACTATTGTCTATACGACAGTGACAGTTTGGACACTCCCACAATCCTTTATCTGATCAGCTAAAGAGTGTAGTTCTTTTCACTTTCTTTGCAAATACTCCCATGTCAATGAACCAACTCCTAGCCATTATTGGTATGAAGGAAATGAATGATGAAGAAAACACACTCAATAGAGAGAGCGATGAATGAATGAGTGAATGAATGAAGTAGTCGAGATATGAATGAGTACGTGGAATTTCTTGAATATGAAAAATGAAAAATTTTCCAATGTGAATGAAGAAAATATGAATGTAAATTTGGAATGTGAAAAAAATGTAAAAAAAAATATGAAATCGTAAACATGAACATGAATGAAGGATATGAATGTGAATGAAGAAAGAATGCAAACGAGTGATTGATGGGGAAAAATTTTCAGGACCAAAATCGGGGTATGACATTGGTGATGTCATTCTATCTGGCAACTACATTGTTGAAATACATAAAATTATCAACATTCTCGACACTCATTTCAAAATTAAAGACCTTGGGGACCTACATTTTTCCTTGGCCTCGAAGTTATTCATTCACATGATGGTATCTCCGTTTGTCAACGAAAATATGCCCTAGAATTACTCCAAGACACTGGTCTCCTTGCTTCTAAACCTTGTCATACTCTAATAACAAAGACTCGTAAATACACCAAGGATGATAACTCCCCACCAACTAATGCATTTTTCCCGCAAAGTCACTGGTCACTTGATTTACCTTTGAACCACACGCCCTGATCTAAGTTTCAGTGTTCAACAACTCAGCCAATTCATGTCATCTCCTACGTCTCTTCACCTCCAGGCTGCTCACAAGATCATGCGCTACATCAAACAGTCACCATCCCAAGGATTGTTTTACTCCTCTTCTTCCACGTTGCAACTCAAATCTTTTAGTGACTCTGATTGGGCCTCTTGCAGTGATACATGTTACTCCATCACCGACTTCTATATTTTTCTCGGAGGTTCTCTCATTTCATGGAAATCCAAGAAGTAACCAACGGTTTCTCGATCTTCCTATGAGGCAGAATATCATGCCCTCGCATCCACAGTCTGCGAAATACAATGGCTCACTTATCTTCTCAAGGATTTGTAGGTCAACTTTCTTTCACCCGTTGTTTTGTATTGTGATAACCAATATGCCAGACACATCGTAGCCAACGCCATTGTCCACGAAAAAATGAAACATATTGAAATTGATTGCCACGTTGTTCGTGAGAAACTACTCGCTAAATTATTACAACTTTTACCTGTCCCTAGCTCTGCACAACTTGCAAAAACAAAGCCTCTTGATCCTCATCCTTTCAATATCATCATTTCTAAACTTTGCATCTCAATTAACTTCGTTCCAGCTTGAGAGGGGGTATGAAACTACATTTCATGTTATCTTGGTTTACTATTTGTGATTAGGGTTTGTTCCCTTCTATAAAAAATATTTGTTATTTCTATTGCTTGCATCCTAAACTTTCTTTAAATATATATATATATATATATATATATATATATATATATATATATATATATATATATATATATATATATATATATATATATATATATATATATATATATATATATATTTAAAACATTACTTTTCTCTTATAATACAAGTTCATTAATAGCATTACACACAAATGTTTCATAAAATTATGAAGCAATTGTTTTAATTATTCTTGTTATCTAATTTTGTATCCATAAAATTTTGAGGACATATACTAATAATATTTATATAGTTTGGACATTTTTCTCTTAATTCATAAATATAATTTATTTGATGAATGATTTCCATGAATTGTATCTGCAGAGCAAATTTCCAAACAAATCCAACACCATAACATATATAAGCATAGTATAATGCATATATATCAATCGAACTCAAGAAATAACAATCCATAGAAATAAGGTGAAACACAAAAGTATTCACATTCAAAAGATACACAACAAAAAACAATAACACAATTGTAAGGGGTGGTCTACTTTGGTTTCTTCCATTACATCTCAACAACACCACTAATGAGAAATATTGACTAAAACTTTGATAAAAGGTGGTCTACTTTCCTATTAAGTTCAACAACTACAGCATCATCCATGCCTCAACTAGTTAGGTCAAATATCTAGATAATAATAGTTGAAACAAAGATAAAATTCTCATTTCTCTCGGGTACAAAATCACACAATTATCTTATCGCATTGTAGAAATAACTAGTTATTACATGCCCATTGTTTCGATACCTATATTGGGTTTTTGTGTTTTTATTTTTGTTATTCAACAATTCATTGCTTTGAAACTGTTTCTTTAATTTTATTTTTGTTATTAAACAAAAAAACATCATATATGTAATACACTATTTTCTTAATTTGTCAAAAATTATTTCTATACAACAAATTAATTTTATAGAATTTCATATAAAAAAATTAATATTTTTTTCTATAAATTTTGAATTTATCGAGTTTACAAAAATATATTTTTAAATAATTAATTAATTCAACAAATATACATTTTTAATTAATTCAATCTAAAAAATAGTAAAATGAACTAATGAAAATGAAATTTGAAAACTTAAAATGTATGATATTATAACTTCATAAAAAAGTAAAAAATTATAAAATTAAATTAAAAAATAGATTGTGTGAAAGTAATTCCAAAAAAGATACCAAACAAACTTAAATAAAAAAAAGTTATATATATATATATATATATATATATATATATATATATATATATATATATATATATATATATATATATATATATATATATATATATATATATATATATATATATATATATATATATATATATATATATATATATATATATATATATATATATATATATATATATATATATATATATATATATTGATCCTATGTTTCTGATAACAAAAGAACAACAAGATCAATAAAATAAAATGCGGAAATAGAAATAGAGGTTTTACCTCCAGCCATTGTTGCAGTGTTGTGAGTGCGCTGTCTTTGATTCTTCCAAGCTCTTGCTCTCTCAATATAGATGATGTATTTCTTTTTTGATGAGAGAAAGTTTTGGGGACCAAAGACTATTTATAGGTTTGATTCTACCATCAAGAATTTAAAACCATTAAAATTCATTACCACCCAATTAAATGGTCATATCAATTTACATTAAAACCAAAATAAATCATGCCCTTTTCAGAACCAAAATCCCAAAACTATGGACCACATTAAAATTGGTTTTTTATTATTAATAATTATTAAAATAAAAATAAGAAACCGTTACATTCTCCCACTTGGTCCATAAAACTGATTATGTGAATCATAGAGTTAGTCCCTCTTAAAGCGAGTAGTCCCATCTATGTATTACAACATGTCTATTTTCAAGTATATATCTATAATGTGGTAACTAACTTAATGAATAAACCAATGTTTACTCTTGGTCCATATGTAACATATTTTCTTAAACTGATGTGCGCATGAAAATGAGAAAACACCACAATATAAGAGTTTTATTAATAAACTGTATGTATATAATCATAAGGAGGACCCAAGTCACATGTTCTCTACATGATCCTTAAATTTTATTGGTGGCATGCCCTTAGTCAAAGGATCAGTGATCATTAAATAAGTACTAATGTGATTAATAACTACTATTTTATCTTTAACTCTTTCTCTAATGGCTAAATACTTTATGTCGATGTGCTTGCTTCGACTTCCACTTTTATTGTTCTTAGCCATAAAGACAGTTGCTGAATTATCGCAAAAAATCTTCAGAGGCTTAGAAATAGGATCCATGATTCTAAGCCCAGAAATAAAACTCTTAAGCCATACACCATGAGAAGTAGTCTCAAAACAGGAGACAAACTCGGCTTCCATAGTAGAAGTAGCAACCAATGCTTGCTTAGTACTTCTCCATGAAATAGCTCCATCAGCCATCATAAAAATATATCCTGATGTTGATTTGCGAGAATCAACACAACCAGCAAAGTCGGAGTCTGAATAGCCGATCACATCAAGATTGTCTGTCTACCTATACATTAGCATGTAATCTTTTGTTCCTTTAAGATATCTCAACACCTTCTTTGCAGCTTTCCAGTGATCCATACATGGATTACTCTGATATCTTCCTAAGATTCCAACAGCAAATGCAATGTCGGGCCTTGTGCATACTTGAGCATACATAAGACTTCCAACAACAGAAGCATATGGAATGTTCTTCATTTGTTCCCGCTCAAAATCATTCTTAGGGCATTGATTCAAATTAAATTTATCGCCCTTGACAATGGGTGCAACACTTGGTGAACAATCTTTCATTCTAAATCTCTCTAAAACTTTATTGATGTAGGTTTCTTGTGATAGACCCAAAATTCCTCAAAGTCTATCTCTGTGGATCTTAATGCCAATGACATAAGATGCCTCACCCATATCCTTCATATCAAAGTTTTTAGAGAGGAATTGTTTCACCTCATGTAGAAAACCTTTATCATTGGTTGCAAGTAGTATGTCATCCACATACAAAATGAGAAAACAAATTTTACTCCCACTGACCTTCTGGTATATACATTGATCCATGGGGTTTCCAATAAACCCAAATGAGGATATCGTTTCATGGAATTTAAGATACCATTGACGAGAGACTTGTTTTAACCCATATATGGATCTCTTAAGCTTGCAAACCTAATGCTCACCACTATTAGAAGAGAAACCTTTAGGTTGTTTCATATAAACCTCCTCCTCTAAATCACCATTAAGAAATGCTGTTTTCACATCCATTTGATGCAACTCAAGGTCAAAATGTGCAACTAATGTCAAGATGACACAAAGAGAATCTTTCTTAGATACAGGAGAAAAAGTATCAGTGTAATCGATTCCCTCATTTTGAGTAAATCCCTTAACAACGAGTCTGGCCTTGTATCTCTCAATGTTGCCTAATGAATCTTTCTTGGTTTTAAAGACCCATTTACAACCAATGGCCTTTGCCCCATTAGGTAACTCTACAAGATCCCATACGTCGTTGCTTTTCATGGAATTCATTTCATCATTCATGGTATCATACCACAAATTTAACTCTTTGCAACTCATGGCTTGTCTAAAGCTCTCAGGATCATTCTCAGCTCCAACATTATAGTCAGATTCTTGTAGATACACAATGTAATCATTAGGAATAGCTGATTTTCTTGTCCTAGTAGATCTTCTTAATGTTTGATTAACATTTTCTTATGGATCTTGTTGTTCAACTAATTGTTCATCATCTTGATGACCAACTTGATTTACTGGATCATTAGTAGCTTGTGGAGTCTCGATGATTGGTTGATCAACATCCATTTGAACTTGAGGGATGTTGTAAATAGTAACCAATCTATTACTTGAAGTGGAAGGTTCATACTCTATATGATCATGCACAGAAATTGAATTTTTGATTTGATTGCTCCCACTAGTCAAATGATTTTCAAGAAACTTTGCATTTCTTGACTCCACAATCCTAGTTGTATGAGATGGACAATAAAATCTATAACCTTTAGACCTTTCGGCATATCCAATGAAATACCCATTAATGGTCCTCGGATCTCGTTTCTTTTCTTGTGGGTTATAAATCCTCACCTCAGACGGACATCCCCAAACGCGCATATGTCGTAAACTCGGATTCGATCCTTTAAATAACTCAAATGGTGTCTTTGGGACAGCCTTGGATGGAACCCGGTTTAGAATATACACAACCGTCTTTAGTGTTTCATTCCACAATGATTTAGGAAGATTAGAGTTGCTAAGCATACTCCGCACCATGTTCAATAATGTTCGGTTTCTTCTTTCTGCAACACCATTTTGGTTCGGAGAACAGGGCATGGTGTATTGGGCAACAATCCCATGTTCTTGAAGAAACTTAGCAAATGGACCAGGTGCTTGTCCACTCTCAGTGTATCTACCATAGTATTCACCACCCCGATCTGATCTCACTATCTTTATTTATTTTCCACACTGGTTCTCAACTTCAGCCTTAAAGACTTTGAAGGCATCCAATGCTTCATATTTATTGTTAAGCAAATAAATATTCATATATGAAATTCTGGTGTAGTCAGAGTTCAGATGTTCTACTCCACGTCATGACATCTGATCCAACCTTGTTACTAATACAGCAAGATGTCTATACAATTAACTTCTAGTACTAATGTGCACACATTTACAGATGTCACGACATCTGCTCCTGTATTACCATAGAATGGAAGAACACCCAGTTCCGTCCATCTGGTAGAAAGACTCAGCAGAGATCAACCATACCACTAACTTCTGTTGAACCTGCACAGTTATCAGCATGATGTCTCAATCGTGATTTAAACATCATCTGTTACAGTATTACAGTTTGCTGGCCTTGTACTTGTATTTCCTAAAATAAAGGTTGAACAAGTTAATCTAATTTCCACTTATTATGGTGCTAACAAATAGCCTATTTGTTAGGTTCATTAAATGTAGCTCAGTTGTTAGTTTCCTGGATTTTAGCTCAGCTGTTGGATTCCTGAAGAATAGCCTGAGAAAAATACTGAAACAGAAAAACTAACCATCCTACAATTTAGCCCATGCTGTCAGGAATGAATGTCACAACATTCAGTTTGACAACCAGAAGATATACCTCATTCTGAATCTGTTATGTTCCTGAAAACAGACTGTGCTAAATGTTGTATTGTGAAAGACCAACCAGTCTCTACTTCAGTATCAGCCTACATTAAAAACTGTCAAGACATCCAGTTTGACCTTTTCACAATGATCCTTTGGCCAGGTCTGTTATCCTCTTGAAGAACAGACTGAAATAAATACTGAACTGAAGCAGGAAAAACCAACCTGCCTATTATTCAGTATAGGCTGTCACTGATGAATGTCAAAACATTCTGATTAGGCATGGCAACGGGGCGGGTCGGGGACGGTTTTTACCTCTCCCAAACCCAAACCCGAATCCCCAAACAATCCCCGTTCCCCGCCCCAAACCCAAACGGGGATGGGGAATCAAAACCCAAACCCGTCCCAAACGGGTTCGGGTTGGGTTCGGGTATCCCCGCCCGACACCATTCATTTAGTAAAATCAATTTTTTAATAGAAATATTTATTTTTCCAAAATAAAATTACATTACAAATAATAAATTAAAACAATCTAAAAAAATTCCATACATACATTTCAAATATTTTAAATAATAAATTCAAATTAAAATATCAAAACATTGACCACATATTTAATATTTTAAATTATCAAAAATAAATAATAATGTACATAGTAAAATAAACGGGGCGGGTTCGGGGACGGGCTCGGGGTGGGTACTAGTGTCCCCATTACCCGACCCGTTCCCATATTTTAAAATCGGGGAAAACCCAAACCCAAACCCAGTCAAAGCGGGTTTTCCCCGTCAACTTTGGGGCGGGTTCGGGTTAATACCCGCGGGTACGGGTTATATTGTCATGCCTAATTCTGATTGACATTCTAACAATATGCTGTGTACCAGGTCTGTTATTATCTTGATAAGCAGACAGAAATACAAGCTGAGTTATGGCAGACAGGATTATAACATGCAGGAGGAAAAACAAACACATGAAATTGTTAACCCAGTTCGGTGCAACATCACCTACTCTGGGGGCATACCAAGCCAGGAAGAAGATCCACTATCAGTAGTATTAATTCAGAGTTAAACTCCCCCGTTTACAACTCTTCACATAATCCTTACCCAATGCAATCTATACCTAGGAACTCCTAGATAGAAACCACCAGTTTCCATTCCTATCACTACAATTTCAATTTAATGATAAACAAATTGAACTTGCTTCACAGCTTCGTTCAAGACCATAACAACTCTTACCTACAGGCTTTGAGTTACAAATAATCTCAGCTTTGAGCACTGAGAAACACATGGTAACTTTCCCACAGGTTGGGAGGTTTACCTCACACGCACCCCTAATTTTTTACATTGTTTGAGGCTACTTAATCCTAGGTTACAATATGCTATTTATAACCTAAGCACCCAACTGGATTTGGGCCTTCTGAAATCGCAGCAAACTTCTTCTTTGCTGTTAAAAAGTCAGCAGAAACTTCTGCTACAATCAAGGTCTTCAATCTTTTAGTTCCCAAAATATCTCTATATATATCTCCATATTTAGAGCCTATATATTCTGATTGAGTCTTTAAGACCTCCACATGGAAGTTAGGATATTCACCAAATATCCTCACTAATCCCAGAATATATACCTGAATTAATTAATTCAGTATTCTACACATGTGCGATGTCACAGTCATGATGTCGTGACATCGTACATGACATGTTGGTCCAGATGTTGAACTTCTTCAACCCAACATATTAAAACAACAGAGGTGATTCCATTATTTGTTTTACAAAATTAATGCCAATCCTAAGGTATTAACAATCTCCCCCTTTTGCAAATTTTAGCTAAAACAAATAACCATTACACTAGACACTACATCCCAGTTTGGGTATGCACTTCCTCTCTGTCATTATCTCCACCACCACAAACACCAAAGTTGGTGTACATGAGGAAGTAGATGTACAAGAATCAGTTGCATCAAAACCCTTCCCCTCAGCAGTAGAGCTTCCTGAAGAATATGTAATGCTGAGTACATAGATAATGTAACTCAGATCACAAGACACAACTGTCCTCTTAACTCAGATCACAAGACACAAGTGATATACCCAGTTAGTGACTTTTGTGCCTGAAGCCAACTTCTGCTTGCTACCACATTTTACTTGCTTCTGGTACATTCTCAGGACTATGTTTCTCTCCCCCTTTTTAGCTAAACATTTATAAATGAACCCTTCACAAAACCAGATCCAGGCGCAGTTTGCCCAAACCTTAACATACCCCATGGTTTAGAGGGAATGGAATGTCTCTCTTGTGAGAAGAGGAGTGCTGATACATCCTTTAAATAGTCCAGCCCGTGCTTAGGAATTAACGGTAGAAATAAATGCTTGGTCAAGATTCATTAATATTTGCTGAGAAACAGTCAGAGAATCATCAGCAAAATCTCAGACTATCTTTGAATACCTTTTATAGCTCTTGACTGTTTCTTTTCCGAAACAACAGTTCCAGTGCATGGAGACTATTCCATATATGCAGTCAGACACGTTGCACGCGATGTCTTAACATTCAACGCGGCTTTTGCCTGCATTCTACATGTATTCTTCCTATCATCATTTCCTAAGACCACTTTCGTACCTCCAGTAGTAGCTTGACATCTGGCACCACTACAGCCAAAATCACAAACATCAGTAGATGGTTACTCCCCCTGTACCACACAACTGTAACACTCAGGCTTATTCTAATATATCATAATTAGACACATCACATCCATATTTCCTCATGACTGTATGATTCAGAAGGAAATAACAGTATTGTCCAAGGCAATGTCATGACATCCGGTCAGACATTCTTCTGCTCACTCAGCCTTGACACACACCACATCATCCCAATAGCTAACAAGGTGCCATACTCAGTTATCTGAGAACACATAGACCACAAGCTTGGTGATTACTTGCAGCGCAACGACAGAACTCCCCCTGTCATGAACAACCAACTTTCCTCTTGAAACTTGGAGATAACACATGAACATATCCAACCCCCCCAAAGTTGGACCTTCACATACTTCCTGATTCAAAGAAAACTCAGACCACTTGATGAATGGAAAACATAAGACGCATCTTCATGTCTTCAAGAGCACTCCCTCTGTTCAACCTTCTTGGCTGAACACATCCACACTCTATGTCAATCTCTCTTCTAACCAGAACAGAAAATCATTTCACAAGATGTTCTAACATTAGTTAGGACATCCTTCACAACATAACAAGGAACACCCTCTGATAATCTTCAGATATCACTGAGTCACCCGCTTGATCCAAAAAAAAACCAGACACAAATTGGGACATATACATTCTCATCCCATTACAAGAGATAATCTTCCATAGATAGATCAAAACTCCCACCACAAGCTCCAAGAGATGAATAGAAAACACCTCCTTTTGTCTTCAACTTACTACTTTTCTGCTCAAAAGTAATTTGTCTCAGACTTTCCTCAAGAATAATCAGCTGCCATATGTTGATTATCTTGATTCTTCGAACTCACTTCTGAGATGGACCAAATGCCACTGGTTGATTACCTCCTTCATGAATCCTCATATGAAAAAGTCAAATGCCACTTTTTGACCTCTCCACGTTTATCAGACTTCTCCCAACGATATTCTGACCTTCCAAGTGAGACTTGAACTTCAAGCTACATGTTAAACAAAACTTAGATTCTCTAAGACGTGAACATGTAACCTCTTCTCCATCCAGCAACTCCAAAGAACTGCAATGAGAACGATCTTTTTGAAGTACCCAATCTACAACTCTGTAGACCCTTCTATCTTAAGTTGATGTGCCACTTCACCAACTAAGATTCTGATGTTAAACCAAATGTCACAACATTTTGTTTTAACATCTAGCTGTTGAATTCAGCTCCTTCTTCTGCCACTTGAAAGAACTTCCTCCCTACACAGAACAAGAGTTCAACGCTCTCATAAACTTGATTGTGGAACCAAGTTTGAGTAAACAACCTCCATCCTGCAGGTTTGCAGTTAAGTCATCCACGCTCACACCTTGATGAATCCCTGCTTCTTCTCCAAAGACATCAGACACTCTGATGCATGAGTCTTCAGAAGGACCAGTTAGAAACTAACCCTTCATCTATACCAAGGATTCCACTTCCTAAAGCAAGGTTGTTTCCATGATGTCAAGAATGATGCCACTTATTCTTAACTCCACAGTGTGCATTAGCCAATGCACTTCCTTACCTAGATCAGAAATAAACTGATCCAAGTAGCCACCATCAAGACTATGATGTCTTCTTCTTCTTGTACACACCAAGGTTGAACATGTTTCTTGCCAGGAAACCTTTTCAGAGGTCATATGCTTTTGCTGCCACCAAAGAGATAGATCATAAACCAATGTACTATCCTTCCTGTGATTCTGCACTGGGTCTTGAAGAAGAGATGTTCAACATCTTTAAGAACATCAGTTATCTTGAGCTCCAAGGATAATCAATTAAATACTTGTACTTGGCACAAGTAGACATTGATCTTAAATCCTTTCAGATACTTCCACCATAAGAATACTTTGAAAATACTCTTCTTGTGTCAACATCTTCTGCTAGCGAGCACCTCAACAGTTTTGAGAATCTTTCCAGATTAGATTCACCCTTAGGAATGAGAGGGATGAATCCTTCCTTGCAAATGTGTCCCACAACAACCAGAACTCATGTGACACAGGTCAACAGCCAACCAGACCCTAGGCTGACCAAACGTGAGGAGGTTAATCAAGACTCCCCCTCAAATTGACAATCATGGAAACTCCACACCAATATCCATGCATTGTACACAAATGTCTCAACATGACATACACCATTCCTACCAGTGGCAATTAACTCTATGAGTTATACCTATACATACTCCAATCACACCAATCAGACTCTAGCTGACCATAAGTACTAGTGATACAAAACAGCACCAGTCAATGGTAGATATGCATTGCCAGAGCATACTACCTCAACTAACTTCTGAATCTTCATATTCTCACTCCTTGAAAGAACTGCCACTTCTGAGTGTGGTGTTTGAATAACAAGATTCATGGTCCCAATCCTCTTAAATGAAATAGCAGTCAGGTTACCCCATTGTTGACTCCTAACATCCAGGGGACTTGTCTTCCACAACATAGTACTACAGGGAACAACTATCCAACCCTGATCAATCTACAAGAATAAGACAACCAGCAGGAAATTGCACAATGTCACATCTCAACCAGCTCTACTTCTAGAGATCAGACTTCTAAAAGTGACCTTCTTGAGCATACACACAGTTGACCCTACCCTTGTCAACTTAGCACACACAGATGTCTCCTCTTCCAGGTCAGGAGTAGGTTCCAAACAAAAGTATCCCTTTGTTTGACACCTAAAAACATCTGCTCTTCAACCAGTAGGTGCATACTTGTTGAACAGCATGTTCTATCATCACATAGAACATTAGTTCCACCTCCTTGGAACAAACCCTCCTTGAAGGTCTTCAAGGTCTTCATATGCACTACCCAAGAGAGTAAAAGAATCAGTGATCAAGTGATTCTTACCATGATGAGTGGACTTGAGGAGACTCAAGTATCCTTGACATCTTCAGTAGATTATGATGAAATCTTGAGTACAACAGCCTTTCATCCACATGGGGGGAAACTACATCAGAGTTTGAGTTTTGCCAAGTATTATGCAGCGGACATCATAATACAACTCAACCTATGAACACACATTTCACCAGATCAGCCTCCAAGAACATACCAAGTTTGAATATGATTCAATACTCGCAAAGTTGTCCCACACAAAGGCCAATTGCCAATCTCCAGAGATAGGTGCCCACAGTTCCTGTCATGAATAGTCCATACACCTGCTTCAAGGGACCATTCAGGGAAATCACAGAACCTTCCACAGGTTCCAACATTCGTACTAACATAACTCCTTGCAGGATACCAGAAAGTATCACCCATGGATCTCATCCAGAAACAGAACAGGATGCCTGCTCTAATACCAATTGAAATTCTGGTGTAGTCAGAGTTCAGATGTTCTACTCCACGTCATGACATCTGATCCAACCTTGTTACTAATACAGCAAGATGTCTATACAATTAACTTCCAGTACTAATGTGCACACATTTACAGATGTCACGACATCTGCTCCTGTATTACCATAGAATGGAAGAACACCCAGTTCCGTCCATCTGGTAGAAAGACTCAGCAGAGATCAACCATACCACTAACTTCTGTTGAACCTGCACAGTTATCAACATGATATCTCAATCGTGATTTGAACATCATCTGTTACAGTATTACAGTTTGTTGGCCTTGTACTTGTATTTCCTAAAATAAAGGTTGAACAAGTTAATCTAATTTCCACTTATTATGGTGCTAACAAACAGGCTATTTGTTAGGTTCATTAAATGTAGCTCAGTTGTTAGTTTCCTGGATTTTAGCTCAGCTGTTGGATTCCTGAAGAATAGCCTGAGAAAAATACTGAAACAGAAAAACTAACCATCCTACAATTTAGCCCATGCTGTCAGGAATGAATGTCACAACATTCAGTTTGACAACCAGAAGATATACCTCATTCTGAATTTGTTATGTTCCTGAAAACAGACTGTGCTAAATGTTGTACTGTGAAAGACCAACCAGTCTCTACTTCAGTATCAGCCTACATTAAAAACTGTCAAGACATCCAGTTTGACCTTTTCACAATGATCCTTTGGCCAGGTCTATTATCCTCTTGAAGAACAGACTGAAATAAATACTGAACTGAAGCAGAAAAACCAACCTGCCTATTATTCAGTATAGGCTGTCACTGATGAATGTCAAAACATTTTGATTGACATTCTAACAATATGATGTGTACCAGGTCTGTTATTATCTTGATAAGCAGACAGAAATACAAGTTGAGTTATGGCAGACAGGATTATAACTTGCAGGAGGAAAAACAAACACAGGAAATTGTTAACCCAGTTCGGTGCAACATCACCTACTCTGGGGGCATACCAAGCCAGGAAGAAGATCCACTATCAGTAGTATTAATTCAGAGTTAAACTCCCCCGTTTACAACTCTTCACTTAATCCCTACCCAATGCAATCTATACCTAGGAACTCCTAGATAGAAACCACCAGTTTCCATTCCTATCACTACAATTTCAAATTAATGATAAACAAATTGAACTTGCTTCACAGCTTCGTTCAAGACCATAACAACTCTTACCTACAGGCTTTGAGTTACAAATAATCTCAGCTTTGAGCACTGAGAAACACATGGTAACCTTCCCACAGGTTGGGAGGTTTACCTCACACGCACCCCTAATTTTTTACATTGTTTGAGGCTACTTAATCCTAGGTTACAATATGTTATTTATAACCTAAGCACCCAATTGGATTTGGGCCTTCAGAAATCGCAGCAAACTTCTTCTTTGCTGTTACAAAGTCAGCAGAAACTTCTGCTACAATCAAGGTCTTCAATCTTTTAGTTCCCAAAATATCTCCATATTTAGAGCCTATATATTCTGATTGAGTCTTTAAGACCTCCACATGGAAGTTAGGATATTCACCAAATATCCTCACTAATCCCAGAATATGTACCTGAATTAATTAATTCAGTATTCTACACATGTGCGATGTCACAGTCATGATGTCGTGACATCGTACATGACATGTTGGTCCAGATGTTGAACTTCTTCAACCCAACATATTAAAACAACAGAGGTGATTCCATTATTTGTTTTACAAAATTAATGCCAATCCTAAGGTATTAACAATATATTGTGAGTAATCATCTATGAAAGTGATGAAATATTTCTGACCATGTGCATCCATATCAGGACAGCATATGTCTGTATGAATTATTTCTAATATACTTGAACTTCTATTGACACCTTTCTTAGACATGTTGGTCTGCTTTCCCTTAATGCAGTCAACACAAGTTTCAAAGTCAGCAAAATCTAGAGTATTAAGTACCTCATCTTTTACTAACCTTTTAATTCTCTCTATGAAGATATGTCCTAATCTTCGATGCCATAGAATAGAAGAATTCTCATTAATATTACACCGCTTAGTGCCAGTTTGAACATGCATTGAACTATAAATGGTTTTGATTTGTAAATTAATACGATAAAGACCATCAGACAATATACCATTCCCAACACATTCCGAATTATAAAATAATTCAAATAAGGTGTCTTTAAAATTAAAGGAATATCCAAAAGGTACAAGTCTAGAAACTGAAATCAAGTTTCGTGAGAAACTTGGTACATAAAAGGTCTTTTCTAATTTCAAAACAAAACCATTATTCAAAATTAAATTGCAAGTTCCAATAGCTTCCACATGTGAGCCCATCCTGCTTCATGATAGGACAATCCGCTCACTTCTCACTAGCTTCCTTAGGTTTTGCATACCCTGTAAGGAATTTGTTATATGGATTGTTGATCCAGAATCAATCCACCAGGTGTTAATATTAACATCGGTCTTATTAGATTCATAACAAACAAATGAGAATAAATTACCTTTCTTTTCAAGCCATTCTTTGAATCCATGGCATTCTTTCTTCATGTGTCCTCCCTTTTTACAGAAGTAACACTTTGCTTCTTTCTTGATATCGCCTTGCGGTGGTATTTTGAATTTCCCTTTCTGATTGGCTTGTGACTTGTCAGTTTTGAAAGCTCTGTTCTTCCCGCGAGTGCTTGTCAGCAATGCACTCTCACTCTGTTCCATTACAAGCCTTTCTTCTTCCTGAACATACATGGTCATTAATTCATTGATTGACCATTTATCTTTATGTGTATTGTAGGAGATCTTGAAAGGCCCATACTCAGACGGAAGAGAGTTCAGAATATAGTGCACCAGGAAGGAGTCAGACATATCAACCTCAAGTTTCTTAAGTTGAGCTGAAATATCACGCATTTTCATTATGTGCTCACGCACACCTTTCACACTGGTGAGTCGGTAGGAGAAAAATTTTATAATTAATGTGCTTGCCAAAGCCTTTTCAGAAGTGACGAACTGATCGTCAATGGCTTTCAGCAAATCACAGATATTCTCATGCTGATCGACAGAACTACGTGCTTTTGTCAAAATTTGAGGCATAAATATTATCCAAATTATATGTATTATCAATATAAACATACCATAAAATAAATCTTGCAACATAAAAATTACTTGTGGCCTAAATTTTAATGTAATAAGATTTTTTTTTTAAAATTGCAATAGATTTTTCAAACCTCACACTTTATGTGCATGATATACTTTTGTTTTTCTATCCAAAATTAATATTTTATGATAAAACTATCAAATTATGTACCAATTCATAATTCGTGTGGGAAATTTATGAAAATATTTTGACATTTTATCCTAATTAATCATACAAATATAATAAAAATTCCTGTAGGATAAAATTCATTATACCACGTATAATTAATTACAGTTTTATGTTTAATAATTTATGTGATCTCAAAACTTTTAAAAAAATAATCTCAATTAATTTAAGGATACTGTGGCTAATCCAAATTAATCAAAATTATAACGATCACTAGACATAGTAACTCAATTATATGAGAGAACAAAATTAAATAAATAAGATATCTTAGACAATTGCTTAATAAAATAATAACATTATAAATCAATTTTAATTTATGCACAAATTTAATTCAAAGATTAAATAATAAGGCATAATGATCAGTAAAAATGAAATCATATGGATATGAACAGAATCAAAATACATGTTTAACAAAGTAGCCCAGCGGTAACACTCATGAATGTTCGTGCAATTTCTACCTAAGCACTCTTAGATATAAGAACCCACTCAGTCTAATTCAATCATCAAAAGATGACTTGAATGGCTTACAAGTCCCTTTTTATAGAAGCTTTCAGCTGGACTAGGACATCTTGAAAACCCTAAATCTATTTTCCAATCAAATCTTCTTATGATAACTGGTTAGATCTCTTTGGAAAATAAGTAAATCAGGTTGTAATCAATGATTGAATGCGCCTGCAAATCAGATCTTCAATCATACATAGATTTCCATTAATTATGCAATCGTAAAACACCAGACATTCACACTGAATATTCTGTGTACAGGATGTCATGACATCGGGTCTAACATCCTGGAAAAATCCTGCATAATTCCATAATTCCTTTTATAACTTCCAGCAGGTACAACCATATCAGATGCCATGACCTTGTGTATGACATCTTGAAACAATCCTGCATGAACATGTCTGTCATTTAAACTCCAGCAGGTACACACATATCAGATGCCATGACCTTGTGTATGACATTCTGAAATAATCTTGCATGATCATGTTCTTGAATTCCAGCAGGTACAACCATATCAGATGCCATGACTCACACTGAATGTTCTGTGTACAGGATGTCATGACATCGGGTCTGACATCCTGGAAAAATCCTGCATAATTCCATAATTCCTTTTATAACTTCCAGCAGGTATAACCATATCAGATGCCATGACCTTGTGTATGACATATTGAAACAATCATGCATGAACATGTCTTTCATTTAAACTCCAGCAGGTACACACATATCAGATGCCATGACCTTGTGTATGACATTCTGAAACAATCTTGCATGATCATGTTCTTGAATTCCAGCAGGTACATAGGATATCTTATGTTAAGACATCACAAATAACATCTTGTGAACACTCTTTGTTTTACCAAAATTACTGCCAACATTTAGAATCAACACATTCAGCAGTATAGGCTCTGATACCAAATGTTAGATTAATATATATATTGATCCTATGTTCCTGATAACAAAAGAACAACAAGATCAATAAAACAAAATGCGGAAATAGAATTAGAGGTTTTACCTCCAGCCATTGTTGCAGTGTTGTGAGTGCACTGTCTTTGATTCTTCCAAGCTCTTGCTCTCTCAATATAGATGATGTATTTCTTTTCTGATGAGAGAAAACTTTGGGGACCAAAGACTATTTATAGGCTTGATTCTACCATCAAGAATTTAAAGCCATTAAAACTCATTACTGCCCAATTAAATGTTCATATCAATTTACATTAAAACCAAAGTAAATCATATCATTTTCAGAACCAAAATCCCAAAACTATGGATCTCATTAAAATTGATTTTTTATTATTAATAATTATTATAATAAAAATAAGAAACCGTTACACTTATTACATGCCCATTATTTCGATACCTATATTGGCTTTTTGTGTTTTTATTTTTGTTATTCAACAATTCATTGCTTTGAAACTGTTTCTTTAATTTTATTTTTGTTATTAAACAAAAAAACATCATATATTAATACACTATTTTCTTAATTTGTCAAAATTATTTCTATACAACAAATTAATTTTATAGATTTCATATAAAAAAATTAATATTTTTTTCTATAAATTTTGAATTTATCGAGTTTGCAAAAATATATTTTTAAATAATTAATTAATTCAACAAATATACATTTTTAATTAATTGAATCTAAAAAATAGTAAAATGAACTAATGAAAATGAAATTTGAAAACTTAAAATGTATGATATTATAACTTCATAAAAAAGAAAATTTTTATAAAATTAAATTAAAAAATAGATTGTGTGAAAGTAATTCCAAAAAAGATACCAAACAAACTTAAATAAAAAAAAAAGTTATATATATATATATATATATATATATATATATATATATATATATATATATATATATATATATATATATATATATATATATATATATATATATATTACTTTTTTACTTTTTTATCTAATCGATTTTTATTTTTAAGTTCAATAAATAACATTAAAAATAAAAAGTCAAATTTAAATATTAAATTTAATTTTCGTAAGCCTTAATGAATATATATGCTATTTAAAAATGGATAAATTCGATCTCTGAGAGATACTTAAATTAGAGACAGAATTAGAGATGGGCATTCCTGAAATTTCTGTCTCTAAATTCTGACGCCGTTGACAATTTTAACTTCGGTCTTAAATTGTAAATTCTCATCTCAATTTTAGATGATTGATCCAGAGTCATATTAATTAATTGATCCATTTTGCTAATATGTGGTAGGGACGATGTTCTCAAGAAATAATTATGAATGGAGACAATTGTTCATCTATAATGGAGGAAGCGTTGGTCTCCCCCTATTTCCACAAATTCGTAGGGAAAGTATGAGAAATGGTTTCTTCCTCCCCCTATCTGACTCACAAATTCTTCTATATATATTCTTGTACATTCCTGTACAGTCTTTCAAAGATTCATTCACTAACTTTCACATAATCAAGAGCTCCATCTAATATCTTGATTTTTTTTCTAACATTTATTACAGAATATGTTCCCTTCCTGAATCAACATATTTAAATAGGGGTGTTATCAGACACAAATAGATTTTCTTGTCCCTTCTGTTTTTGAGTGAGATTATTTCTCATCTTTTTGTTACTTATGAGATAGCCTCTTCAGTGTGGTATATAACTTTTAGGTGGTTGGATAGGAGGTAGTCATTCACATGGATCTTATGGTGTTTTTTGAGTCTTTTATTTCTTTGGAAGTTAAGGTTAAGTATAAGAGTGGTAATCTTATGGTTTGACACGCTGTAATCTGGTATATTTTGAAAACCTGAAATGATATTATCTTTAATGAAGTCACAAAAACAGCGAAAGAAATGGAGGATGAGAGTTTATTTTGGCTTTAAAATGGTTTTCTAGCATGTTCTGGGATAACTCTTGCACTTTTATGAATCGACTTCAGAAGTCTCTCTTTTTCCTACACCTATAGTAAATCAAGTATTTGTCTTGATTCTAAGTTTGGTGGTGAAACTTTAGTATCTCCTTTGTTGGAACTTGATCTATTAACAATGAATATAGTCTTATAGTATCGAGATGCTTCTCTAGTAGTTGTGATTTTGCTTTTATTTGTCCCTTTTCTTTCAAGGCTTTCTGTTTTTATGTTATTTCTTGTTTTATCGTGTTTTTCGAACACTTCATATACTTTATTATTTTTTTTATAACTTGATCTTTATTTTTTATTAATATATTTTATTTGTCATTCAATTTTTTTAAAAAAAACAACCCTATTGCAGTCAATCTCGTGAACAAAGTCATCAAAATTATTATACTTTCGCAAGTATACAATCTATAAAAAAAAACTTTCAAAATCAATCATAAGTTTTTTTTAGGATAAATTTAAAAAGTGGATATATAATTTTGTCAACATTATAGAAGTGACAACTCACGGTAACGTTTCAACCTAGATAAATAAAATATTTTGTTATATTACTATTTGTAAAACATCTGGACAAGTAAGTGTACAGTTTTGAGATTCAATTAAATTTTGTCTTGCATTAATTAAATACTCGTACTTTTTAGTATAATACAATGTGAAGGTAGGTGAATATTACTAAGATGTATTAAATATTATCAAATCAACTTGACACCTTTCTCCATTACGGTATGTATCCATCAATAAGTCGGCTAGAATAAAATAATATTTTTCAACATTAATCATATATGTTAAAAAACTATAAAAAACTATAAATGTATATTTTTAATAAATCATTATATATTTTCAACATTAATCATTATCATTATATGTTAAACAATTAAAATACTAATTGAACCTCTGAAGTTCATTGAAGTCCTCTATGGAATGATATTGCACCCTGCCGTTGTGACTGAATTCATCCCATTCAAACTCAGCATGCTGATACAGTAAAAATACAAGAAAAAGAAACATGTATTTTTTTATTATTATAAATAAAAATCTTCGAGTCAAAGCTTTCATTTCACATCATATTATATTATTCATTCCTCCACTTTAAAAGTATGGTTCACAATATACACTTTCTTTAGTCAAAAAGAAAGTATATATATATATATATATATATATATATATATATACATATATATATACATATATATATATATATATATATATATATATATATATATATATATATATAAACTCTTTAAGAAAGACAATAATAAAAAAAGAAGATCTAATTTGTTAAGAATGATATCATTAAAAAACAGACATAAAAACTTTCTATTAGATAAAATCTTAAATGATAAAATATAATGAAATTAATTTATTTGCACAACAGGTACCTTGATTAAAAAAAATAAAAAAATAAAAAAATAAATTAATTTTTTTATAAGTTAAGCCACCTATTTTTCAATGGTCAAAGAATTAAATCAGAAATTAAATCAGACTTGTTGATAGTTTTCGAAACTGATAAGAAATCGGTTTCAATCTAAAATCAATTTTTGTATAATATAAAATATTATATGCACACAAAATTGAAGAAGATTATATATGCAATTTATTAGTGTGAGGATTATATTTTCAATCCAAAATTAAAAATCATTAATTTGATTTAATTTGGATGTACTATCAGTGTAAACATCTTTCAGAAATCAAATATAAATTAATTTATTTTAAAATTTTGATTAATTATAATTAAAAATATTTTTAGTTCACTTCAATTGTTATTTATATTTTTAGAAGACAAAAAATCAATTGTTGTTAGTTTGAACCATCAAATATTGTATACTCATCTTTATATAGTTTATCTAATTAAACACATTGAGATTTATAATCTTAATATTTTTGTTTTTAGATATGTACGATATTGTTGATACAAAATTATTTTATACTTGTAATATTCTTAATATTATCCTATCAATTTAATTATAATCGTATTTTTTTTAAAAGGGTCAAATATTTGAGTATCATTGCATTGCATGTCATAGTATTTAGTTTACAATAGTATATTTATGTACTGTATGCAGTGACATCAGTCATCTATCATTTATGTGGCGGTTGCCAGTTGGCATATGCGTTGGAACGTGGACCAATAATCTCACGGAACACATTCTAGATAAAGACTTACTTTTCTCCATTTCAAATTTGAAGTTTTTCTATACCCATTATTAACATTTGAAATTGTTATAAAGTTGTGGAAAAATTGATATTTTTTATTGTTTATGAATATCAAATTACTACTGTCCAGTAAAACAGGCCGTCTGTCCCGCCCTGCGTTATGTCGTCTTGGGTCCCGTCCCGTATTAAGTTCATCAAAAAAAGAGTGGAATAGACATGTCTGTCAAGTAAAATTGATTTAAAATTCTAATTTGTCCTGCCAAGGTAACGAGTTGAAGGACGACATATTTATCCAGGGCCGGCTCTATGAGTGCGAGGTGTGCAACCGCACAGAGCCTAAAAAATTTGAGGGCCTCAAATATTAAAAATACATTAAATATTTATTATATAGATTGTTTATTAAATATTTTAATGTTTATGTAGTGGCCTGGTGGCACTATATTAATGTTTTGATGGTCATGATCTGAGTTCGATTCTACCATTCTAAAATCTTGTTCAAAACTAAAATATTATATAATTTAACCTATACAAACTCTAGAATAAAGAGAATAGTCACTATTTTTAAATAATAATTTTTTTCAATATTTTTTTATTAGAGTTGAATATGAAAAATTAGATCAGGGCCTCTAAATGTTTTGGGCCGGCCCTGTATTTATCCACCTATTTATTTTATATTTTTTAATAGATTAAAAGATTCTTTTTTTTACATTTCAATTAGAATGTATCAAACCAACAATTAGAAAGCATAAAATGGCAACTAAAAGTATAAAACCATCAAGAAATTTCACCTAAAATATAACCATTAACAAGAGTTTCAAAACTATAGTTCAAATGTTAACCTTCAATCAATTAAAATAAATATTTTGAGTGTTTGATAACTATACTGACAAGCTGGTGACCCAACCCGCCCTTTTTTTCGGGTTTAAAGCGGGAGAGACTTAAGACGGGGCGGACTGAACGGGTAGGAGGACACAAAATCCCAGTCCAACCCACCATTTTTGGCGGGTGCGTGGCCCAACCAATAAGACACTTATTCATTCTTTTAGAACCGCGCATAATTCAAATAAGACACTTATTGTGAGACGAATATTATGATTTTAGGGGTTAAGGTTTAGAGTTTAAGATTTAGTACATTATTTGAGAATAGAGGTTAATGATAGTTTATATACAACACTCGTACTATTTAATCTAACGAAATGTCTTTTTAATAAAAAACAAAAATGTTTTGGACGGCTCGTAGGCCTAATGACAAACAGGCTCAATTATCCCCCCAAAAGTGTATCCACGAACGGGTTAAGGGTTCAATGCATCTACAACTATTGGACTCATACTTGATCCGTTTCATAGATGGTTACCCCATCATTAGATATGATCTAACAGACCCTAGTGTTCCACGTCAGAAAAGGTGGGATGGTTCTAACTGTCTCACATATATAATATATCCCACGACAAATTTGCAGGTACGTTTTAACCATAATTTGCCAAATTACTTTGATTTATTAGCTGACTTACATGTTGAAGTGCTAACCTTGCAGGTCCTCCACCCCCTATTCTGTTGCGTCCTAGAGCATATCCATCATACAAGTTGGTTTCACAATCTCAAATGAAGCATTTATGGTTCCTTGAACAAAGCAAAAACGGTGACAAATTCTCACACTCAAAGCGGACAATACCTTCTAGCCGCAATGACGCAGACCTGAGATTGACCAAAATATTTAGAGTGTGTGACAAGTTCTATAACCAAATGGAGTAGACTTTAGGTATGTTGAGTGCGAGTAAGTGAGCTCAAGGTTGACCTCCATGTTAGGGGGAGTTTGTGGTGTGTTGAGTGGAAATAGATGAGCTCATAAATACACGCATTAAATTTGTCTTGTAATTGAATTGTTCCACAGTATAAAATCCTTCGTGTGGCCCTGGGCTTCTAGGATAAAGGGTTATGCCATTAGAATACTGAGTGAATTTACATGATTGAGGTTAAATGTGTGTTGTTGCTTAGGAATCAAGGCTAAGGGTAACTTGTATACACCACACACATGCCTCAACTCAACAAAGCGTCTTTTCTAAAGGACAAAACTATGAAAGGTTCTCACACCCAGGGGTGCGGACTTTAGGTGGATTAGAATATTACTATTTTAGTGTGGAAAATGAGATTAATGGTAGGTTGATGAAAGTCGTCGTATAAGCTCTCTGGTATAGCAGTGAAGGTCTCTAGTAAGTGGAGTATGGGATACCCGCAATGTTAGCACTCGAACGCCCAAATAAGTGGGGTCAGAGAGGTGTAACTAGCAAGATTCAATGAATTGTACTTGTTTATGGTGAATGATCATGTTTATGTATACGCAACAATTAAAATTTCCTTTGACGAGCACGACCTGGAGTATGGTAGACTGTTGAATTGATTTTAACTGTTGCGATGAACATATAGTCGGGTTCTGGTTCGTATCTTCTAGGCAAAGGTTTACTTGTTTGTCATCTTTAAGCAGACCTAAATCAGTTTCCCTTAAGTCCTTGCTACCGTATATAGAGTTAATATTTTTTTAGAAGTGGTGAGGTAGGCTTTCACAACATTGTTCTTTGTTGTTTCAAGGCTTTTAGGATGACTTTCACGTTACAGAGGAGTCGGAGGTGTGTTAAGTGGGAGTAGGTAACCTCGAGAATATGCACATTAAACTTTTGTCTTGTAACTAAAATGTTTCATAATATAAATCCTCTATGTGCCCATAAGCTTCTAGGATAAAATGTTAGAGTACTTGAGTGACATTACATGATCAAGGTCAAATCTAGGTCATTGATCGTGTTTTGGTGCTTCTTTAATTTTTGGTTGTAGATCGTAGGTCACCAATTTCCAATATATACACCAAAGGAAAAAATCAGTCTTTCTTTTTGTCTTCTTCGTTTGCAAATCACTTATTTTTCTGCACCTATTGTTGTATTTTGAATTGTGCATTCCCACTTCTCTTTCTCAGGGTTTGTTTTTTTGATCAGACGTCTCTCTTGGAGCTCCGGTTATTTCATATTCTTATATTAGAAAGTTATGGTTTCCTTAAGGTAACAATATTTTCTTTTTACCATCTTGTATCTCTACCTCCTGAACCATGAGAAGAAGAGTAAAAGGCTTGTGGGCGGTGATGTTATGGCGATCAAGAGGCCATAATGTGCAGTGATATGGTGTCGTCGAGAATTACGCTAGGTGTGGCCTCAAGGTTGCCACGTTGTAACACCTCCAATTGTGTGGCGGCTCACAACAAAGCTCACGACAAAGCTTTTTGTTGATTTTATTCTACACATAATTGTATCTTATTTAAAAGGTGTGCATTTTGATGTTGCAATAGGTTGTAAATGCTTGTTATGAGTTCGTTTTATCCCCTCATCTCTAGTGTGGTTTGAAGTTATTTAAGGTTTAGAAATTTGACCATGGAGTTACTGCTGAAAAGGGTGGAAGGACGACATAGCCTAGAAAGTTCCTAGGTTGATCAGCATAGGAACTAGAGCCTGGGGAGATGAAATGGTCGGAGACGTTGCTAGAACCGAACTGTCTCTCCTAGTAGAAGGATGAGGATTTTCACGGGTGGAGACGAGGATTGGATCAACAACTTCGGTCGCAGGACTGATGTTTCCATGAACGACCAATCGAGTTGACTTGGAAGTGCCCATTATTGGTTGAGAAATTTCGCGATGATCTGATCGGGCAACAAGAATGGTTGTGGCGGTGCAAAAGAAAGGATTTAATGAATTCGATGTGAAATTTTATGAGACTAACAAAAATGTTCCCCACAAACAACGTCGTCATTCTGGTATGGAATATGATGTGATTCTTGGATGCTGATGAAAGTTGTCATAGAAACTCTTAGGTACGTGTACGACAATGAAGATCTCTGATAGACGGAATAAAAGATACACCTATAAAATTATTACTCTCACATTAAGATAGAAAAATGAATCAACCTAATTTTATCGAAATAAATTGTCTACATTCATTAAAAAAAAGTCTTTGAAAATTTGATAATAAATTAAGTGTTATCATTCTTCATCTAAATTCTTCATAGAAGTTGAAAATGTATACGTAGAATGTGAAAACATATTATTGCAATCAGTGTAACAACATAAACATCAATTTTTTTATAATAAAGTTTATTTAAAAGGTAATATTGTACACTTTTGTAAATTAAAAAAAGACTAACTTAAATTATCAAACAATATATTTGATCTATTAAATCAATTTTATTAACTAAGCATATACTTTCCATAATAATTAAAGAATATGTTATAGCTAAAAGAATAAACCATTTCTATATACAAGTAACATTGATTTTCAATCAAAAATTTATACTAAAATGATACTGTCCCTTTTCGTACATACTTATTATTTCTTGTTCCTTGTTGGCCTAAGCATTTATGTTTTGTCTTCTTTTTATCCTCAATAAAGACAATCACTTTATTCATCATCCTTATATACATTTAATAATATAGCCCACAAACCCCAATTCAACAAGTTTAGATTTTTCATTGGTGTTAGTCACTGAAATTCCATAACAGTGATAATATTGAGTTAAAGATTTGATTTTGACACCAAGATGAAACTGGGTATGAATTTCATGATTTTTCTAGTGTTGGTGTCATGTTTTTGGTTAGTTCCTACCTTTGCAGCAAAACAACAGAAGCTGAGATTTGATGAAAATGGAGAATTCAAGATATTGCAAGTGGCAGATATGCACTATGCTAATGGAGAGAAAACACTTTGCTTAGATGTTCTTCCTTCTCAAAATGCTTCCTGTAGTGATCTTAACACCACTGCTTTCATTCATAGGATGATCCTTGCTGAGAAACCTAATCTTATTGTCTTCACTGGTATTGTTCAATTCTTGTTCACTTTTTGATTTCTAGTTATCATTTCTTTCTAATTGTTTTTTCTTGTGTTTTTGAGATAAATCTCTATAGTACCGATATCTCTGATAAAACTTGTGACTATGTGTTAGTGTAGTGTTTCTGGTGTCCGTGCTTGTAGGATAAAATATGCTCATATGAGATAACCTATTGTGCAAAATTGTTTTCTGGTATGACAGGAGATAATATCTTTGGGTTTGATTCGGCGAACTCGGCGAAATCAATGGATGCTGCATTTGCTCCTGCAATTGCATCAAACATTCCTTGGGTGGCTGTTTTAGGAAACCATGACCAAGAAGGAACACTCTCTAGGGAAGGTGTGATGAAATATATTGTTGGGATGAACAACACTTTATCTAGAGTCAAGCCTCGAAAAGTGCGTAGCATCGATGGTTTTGGAAACTATAACTTGGAGGTTGGTGGTGTTCGAGATAGTGATTTCGAAAAGAAATCGGTTCTCAATCTTTACTTTCTTGATAGTGGAGATTATTCCAAAGTTGCTAAGATCTCTGGTTATGATTGGATCAAACCTTCGCAGCAAGTTTGGTTTGAGAAAACGTCTGCGAAGCTTCGGGTACTGTCTCATCTGTTCATTATCATGATTAGCTTACTCAAATTATCTAGTTTCTCTTATTGTTTAGTAGCTGCTTATGATTAGAAGTTTCTTTAGATTCTTAGGGTCTGGTTGGATAAACAGCTTAATTTAGCATTTATTAAGTGCTTATGTATAAGAAATTTCAAGAGCAAAGATAAAACAAAGTTTGTTTTCATATAAGTTATAAGCTGTTTACATAAGTTAGTTTGGAGAGCTTCTGGAAATGAGGTGAAAACAACTTATGGACATCTAATAAGTTGTTTCTATAAGCTCTTCTAAACAGTCTCGTAGTGTTTATGACGTAGATAAATTCAAATATCTCAATCCAAACAGAGCCTAATTCAAAATACAGCTTATTTTTCTGTTTTTCCATTGCTGAAATTAATGTTAAGCACTTAACTCTTGATTTATTGCAGAAAAAATACATAAAAGGACATGTGCCTCAGAAAGAAGCTGCTCCTGGTCTTGCATACTTTCACATCCCCTTGCCGGAATACGCAAGTTTTGACTCATCAAACATGACAGGCGTGAAAATGGAAACAGATGGCGGCGATGGCATTAGTTCTGCTTCGGTGAACTCTGGTTTCTTCACAACCTTGGTTGCAGCAGGAGATGTGAAGGCTGTTTTCGTTGGCCATGATCACATCAATGACTTCTGCGGCAAGCTAATGGATATACAACTTTGTTATGCCGGAGGGTTTGGATACCATGCTTATGGACAAGCCGGATGGTCTAGGAGAGCAAGAGTGGTGGTAGCTAGCTTGGAAAAGACAGGTAAGGGAAGTTGGGGAGATGTCGAATCGATTAAAACATGGAAACGCCTCGATGATGAGCATCTCACTAGAATCGATAGTGAAGTCCTATGGAGCAAAAGCTCTCGTGGTAAGATATCCTACAACGCTCGGAGTTCTTTTGTTTATTCTTAAACTATGCTACAGATTGAAAGTGTGTCTTTAGAATCATATCTGAAAATTTAAGATTCAATGATCATGATCAGTGAGTCGTGTTCATCGGTGTGAAATACATCCTTCTCTTCCTTGTTATGTTGCTTAATTTATCATTGTCTTGGTTTTCCTTACAGGAAGCAGTGGCTAAAAACATAGAAATTGAGGATTTGAAAGTGATGCAAATAAGTGTTGCTATAGAAATTAGTATTCATTGAAATTGGAAACTCTGATACACATAGCATGTAATACCAATGCTGCAATAGAAGGCTAAAGATTACAGAAGAAAGAATGAAGTTCATTAATGATGTGTGATTGTATGCATTATACCTAAGAAACTTAATATATTTGAAGGTTTTATGTATGGCCTTAGAACCAAAAATAATTTCATCTTGCATGAATAATTGGCCACCTTGCCCTATAGCACGGACACTTCCAACACGACATCGACATCTGTAATTACGTTTAATTTTTCAAGTTCAATTTTTCCTATTCTTTGATGATTTCATTCCATCATTGAATGGGAAGAAATATAGTGGTAAGTTATGGAATGAAATCCATACCACTCCATTCCGTTCCATTTGATTTTAAATGATCCAAACAATAGAACACCACTTCATTCCATCACATTCTGATATGCTCCATTTGATTTCATCAATCCAAACGAAGTCTAAGTATCTTTCGTTTGTGTCACACTAAAATTGAGGAATTTTTGTTATTGTGTTCACATATTTTGTCTATGCCTCAAAGTTATGAAATGGACCTTTTTTTAACGAAGATTTAGCAAGTTATAGCAAGGATAATCAATATTAACCCCTGCATTAGTTGCCATTATAGATGTTATCTCAGTCCTTTATATCATCCATGCAAAAATCTAATTTGTCACTTCTTGGATTTACATTCAAGGCATCTAAACTTATGATTAAATAGGTATTTATACATTGAACCATCAACCTGTGCATGATATTGAATTAGGTAACCATTTTACAAGCTTTCACCAACATAAACACTCCCTAAAAAAACATTGTAAGCCTTAAAACTTGCTAAAACATGTTCACCATTTTGTTTCTCCAAGGTTTACAGTATCGTAGTTGTCTTAGCCCTTCTCACTTGGGAGTGAAAGCCTGTAGAAGCAATATCAGATATAATCAGTTTGTAAACTAAACCGAACAGCGAATAATATGCAATCTAGGAGTAGGGGATGTTGATGGAACTTACAGCAAAAATAGTAGCGTGACCGGGATCAGCAAGGTGGGCGAAGAGGTTATCGATAGGACCGGTGCCGGTGTAAATGTGCTGGAACCAAGCTCCCATAACAGCCAACATAGCCAATCTCCCATTCTTAATTTCCTTTGTTCTCAACTCCTTAAGCTTCTGAGGAGAAGCACTTCCCCAACCAAGTGGATCAAACCAAAGTCCACCAGGGTACCCTACATCAGTTCCTGTGAGCTTGTTGTTTGGGAAAATAGGGTCGGTGTTGACGCAGCCTGGATTGAGGATGTCAGCCCATCTTCTTCCCTCGGCCCAACCGATGAAAACGAGTTCGACTATGAAGAGCGTGGTTGTGTCTGTGAAATACTCTTGCTCTCCGGCAGTGTACCATGAAGGTGTGTTCAAGATACCGAGCTTCGTTAGGAATTCTGGAATGAAAATTCCAGCTGCACCTAACATTGCCCATCTGCTGTGTACAAGCTCAGCTTGAACATTCCATCTCAGACTCTCTGGATCAGATCCTGTTCAATCACAACAACCAACACTCTTTTTATAGTCACTCAGAATTCCTAACAACGAAAACAATCCTATAATTTACAACCATCCCTAAATGTACTACTCCTATTAAACACCAACTCAGACACCAGATACGATACAAACACCAACACGTCTAACTTTGCTAACTAAATTACAGGAATTAAGAATCCATGATCGATTCAGTAACATAAAATTTGAGTAGTGATTGATTAAAGCTTACCAAGACCAAGAGGATCAAATCCAAAATCTCCTGGAAGACTTCCATCAAGCCATGGAGGAGGAGTGCTTCCAGGGAACCACAAAGGTCTATCAGGCTCAGCAACTGTACACACAGTTGAAGTAGATCTTACTCTAGAAGGTGATGCAGTGCTGCTGTTCACCTTCAGTTTCCTCCCAAGAAAAGCTTTTGAGGTTCCCGAGGGTGATCCATTCTTCTGGGAACTGCATGCAATTTCACATATACAGTCTAGTATTACTTTACTAGCTTGAATTTCAATGAATGATTAATACATGAAACAGTTCATAGAATGTTCACATAATTGCGACATATATGATAAGGTGATTAGTCTATGGAGAAACTTGCCTTGGAGTAGAGATGGCAACAGCTGCAATGGCAGAAGAAGCACAAGCAGAAGCCATGACACAGGACTTGTCCTCAAGGGATAAAAGTGATTAAGTTTAGTGAGTTTGTGTTGATGTGAATGAGAAAGAAAATGTGCAAATTTTTATTAATGTATGCAATGTTTCTTATCTGAAAGGATAATGTGAATTTGATAGTAGATCATGTGTTGCCATGTGGCATGAAGAATCTCATTGGATAGGTTTGTAGTGAAAAATCAGAATCTTGTGGTTCATATTTGTCAGACCAAGTATCTATGGTTTACATTGGTACTTACATTGCCACCACAGAAAGAGAGATTCTATTATGTAAAAATGCAAGGAACTTTGTATAATTCATTTAGTAATCGCCACTAGATTATTTGACTCAATAAAAACACACCAATTACTAAGAAATTAGCAATTAAAGGCTTTAATTCTACTGTAATTTTAAAAAATTATTATAGTGTTTATGATACTAGTAAGCAAATCAGATTCAAAAGAATTATCAATAAACCCTTTTGTATTGAAGTATTTTCCAAAATAATTATTAGTTATTATATTTTGTCTTTTAATTCCTCAAATGGGTTTGATCTATTAGTGGTTAAAATCCATTAGGAATGAGTTAAAACATACGGTGGTTCATGAATCGATATGAAAAATTAGATTGACAATTTACTTTCTTTATTTTTTTCTTTATTTAGTTTAATAGGTTCATGAATCGATATGAAAAATTAGATTGACAATTTACTTTCTTTATTTTTTTCTTTATTTAGTTTAATAGTTAGTCCTAATTAGTGATAGATGTAGAACTCTCTATCTTTGGTATTTTCATCTTCTTATCAATGTCTCTTAAATTCATAAATCATACACCAAAAGATCATAAAGATTCTCTTTGAGTCATAAATCAGCGTTTTGATGAGCTCATCAACCACAACCTTGAAATAGACATGAAAATTAATAACCAAACCATCTTTATTCAGTTGGGTCGGTTGGAAAACAACCATCAAAACGCCTATATGCAGTCGGGTCAGTTGGATACTTGTATTGACGTTGCATGAAAGCTAAATTTACAACACTTACATCTTTCATGACTCAACAGTTTGTTGTCATGGTAACATCTTCGTCATAATAGAGTTTCTACAAGTATAATTTCTTCGTCTTTGAACCTTACTAGCCCTTGAAATGTGGTTTTATGTGTTGTGCAGGTAATGTCTCCAAATGATTTTGATAAAGACAATTGAATAAAAATAATATATCTAAAGTTTCATCAACAAATAAGCAAACACAAGATAAAGTATCTCAAGTTCGAGTTGAAAGTGCTAAACAAAGTTTAAATCAAGTGCTAGACAAAGTTTAAATCAAGTAATAAACAAAGTTTAGTAAAGCAAAAGACTTTGAAGCTACGAAGATGTGAACTTGAACTTGTGAAATTGTGAAAAATCGTCTGATCATGCACTTAGCATTTTAATCAATCCTTTGCCTCATAGCAAGTGATGACATTAACAGAGGTAGTAACACGGTCAAAATGCTACATAAAGGGCGAGGAAAGCAACATTGAGAAAAAGGTATGTGGTGCAAAAGAACGTACTTCCAACACTGATGGCTTGAGAAGGAACCAGTACACGTCGCCCATAAGGAACTCAACGACATTTAATAGGGGTGAAAAGTCTAACGAAAGCTTCACGCCACTGAACACTCGTCGAGAGCAAATATGGTGCGAGGTCTTTCACCTGCATAACATTCCTCAATCAACAACCCCGAAGAGGAACGTCATAAGACCGCAACCTAATAGTTGACGCAAGTTTCAGAAAGTCAATGGTCATCACACTGAGGACTTCCTGCAACTCAAGAAGGAGATCAAACGCCTTATCTAAGAGGGAAATTTGAAGAAATATACCAGGCACAGTCCTAATCGAAAAATCGGAGGAATATGGTCCTAAAGGCATGAAGGGCGCGAAAAGCCTCAAACCAAGCGGGAAAGAGAGTTAAACGAGAAAGAGGTGATCAGGTCGTTCAACACATGCTCATAACTATCACATGAGGATTTTCCAATGGCGGAGAAACTATCTTCGTATGTAAAAGATATGTTCGTCAGGTCCTGATCATTGACGATGTTTTGGTTGGTCGCTAGATAGGTAGCACCGCTTGTTCGGGGGGGATAGCCTTTTTTGTGGAAGACGTAGTCACCTTTCACACTCTCAACGATGACCTCATGGTAATTTTTGTTCGATGTGATGAATGGGAAATTAAGAGAGTTTTGATCTATTAGAGGAGCTCCGTAGATATCCTTTACTAAGACGTTTTACTAAGACGTAATTGAGAGACTTATCCTAGATTTGGATGATCTTAAACCATTCCAAGGATACCTTTTAGGATTCTCGAGCGAGCTAGTGCATGTAAAAGGGTACATGACGTTGAAGATTGTCTACATGACACAAGAGAATGCTAAGCAGGTCAATGTAAGATACTTAGTCACTAATACACCTTCATCATACAATATGATCATAGGATGACCGGATTTTAACCAGTTGGTCGCCACCTTGTCCATCATGTATCTATGTATGAAGTATCCCTTCCCTCGTGGGCGAGTGAGAGTCATTCGGGGGGATCAGAAGATAGTTATAAAAATTTATGTGAAAATCTTGAAGTTGAAGAAAGTCAGGACAATATGGGTGAACATCATGGACTCAAAGGCGAAGCCCCCATAAAACGCCCATGTAGAGGAAGGCCTCGGGGCCCCTAATGAGGAGTATGTGAACACTAATGAGGAAGGATAACCACCAAGAAGCAACAACAATGACAACATACCTCATTTAGTTTCCTTTATTTCATGTTAAAGAAGGATGTTTGTCTTACTTGTGCTTGTATGGATAACGCCGTTTTATGGGGGTACTATTTTCATATTAGCATATGGTTTTTAACGAGACCTTCATTTAATTTATGTAAATGATTGCATTATTGTTATCTTGCGTGCAAGTCATATAAGAGTTAGAAAATGATATCAAGGTCACCCCTCGAGGCCCTCGAGGTGATTACATGTTGGATCCTCACGCAGGAATCCTTATCTCCCCTTGAGGCGATTACATGCTAAATCTTCATGTATGAATCCTTACCATCCCTCAAAGTGATTACATGTTGGATCCTCACATATGAATTCTTGTTTCCCCTCGAGGTGATTACATGTTGGATCCTCGCGTAGGAATCCTTGCCTCCGTTGAGGTGATTATATGTAAGATCCTCACATATGACTCCTTGCCACCCCTCAAAGAGATTATAGGTTGGATCCTCACCTAAGAATCCTTGCCACCCCTTAAGGAGATGACCGCTCCTTTAAATATGACCTGGACGACTCAATTGTTAGACAAAAACACCATAATCTAATACTTCGTCGCCAAATATAACATTGCATAAACTATAATAAATTATTTATTATTAATAATTAAATAAAACTATAAAATAATGTATGTATTATCACCGTTTCTCTTCTATTTATCCTCTCAGAACCTATCCTAGTCACGTAAACTGCATGTCCTCAGATTATTTTTCCGGGTTAACACGTCATCAACAACCATAGACCCGATCGATCTTATCCGATCCGATCCAATCGAATTTCATCACTGACCCGGTTTACTCAAAACCCTAATTTACAAAAAAATCTTTACCGTTCTTCTGCTTCGAAAAACCCTGAAACTCTTACTCCAACCATGGCCATGGGTGGAAAGCGGAAGAGGAACCAGGATTCCGATGGAGAAGAAGATTCTTCCAAGAGAAAAATCAAAACCGAAACGAAGGAGCCATTCCGTCCTTCCATGATCAAAAACAAGGAAAAGAGATCCGAAGTTCATGCCAAGCTTAAGCATCAGAAAAAGCTCGAAAAACGCGCTAAATCCAAGGCCCGCGATGCCGCTGTCAAGAGAGCTATCGAGCTCGGCGAGGAGGTCACTCCCGTTCTCTTGAATTGCCCCTGTTGCTGTTGTTGTTGTTTTGCTTCTTGTTTTGATATTTGTTTTTGTGTTATTGTAGCTTCCAGAAAAGAAGGTGCCTCGTACTATTGAGAATACAAGGGAAGTAGATGAGACTGTTTGCAAGCCTGATGATGAAGAGGTTTTGATTTTTTTAAACTTTTATTATCATGAATTAACTCTATATGATTAGATTTCAATGATGCGACTGTAGATTATGTATGTTGGTTACTGGTATGTTGCTATTAGATTGGAATTAGGGGTTTTTGAAAAAAAATGACTATGCTATGATGCTAATTCCACTACTTTACTCGAAGCTGATAAATTGGTTTGGATTCATCTGATAAGAAAAAATGGTAATGGAGATTTGTGAAGAAAAGAAAGGGCAACGAGAGATTATATGGAACGGGAGTTCAACTTATATATTTATTATGCAATTGTCCTAAACTCATTTACATTAACCTAGACATTACACAACTAAGCTCTGTTGAGCTAGCAACTCAAGTCTGTGCATATATATGTATTTTAATTATCAGAGTTTCAATTATTAACTTTTTGTTCAATAGTTATGCCATCACTTTATACTCTTAAGTGCACCCATCACTTTAAGCTTAAAGAAGTTGACTCTAGATTATCGTGTAAACTATGGAGTCCGCAAATGAAATAAAAATAAATTTTGGCTGGACAACTAGTTTTTGAGGCTTGACTTTCATTTAGTAATTTGAATGGACTTGCTTATTGTTATCTGTTGATTTTTTTTTCTAAAATAAATTATGTCGACTTATGAATCATATTTGTTTGCAGCTATTTGCTGGAAATGATGCTGATGAATTCAGTTCAATTTTAAATCGGCAAAATAATCCCAAGATATTAATTACCACTTGTCGCTTCAATTCTACAGTATGTATCCTCAATTCTGTTGTTTATGTTCTCAAGCCTAAATGTCTTAAATACATTTGAAACACATATCCTTTCCTCTCCGATTTGTTTGGCTTCTCGTTTCACACCTTTAGGAGTAGAGTTGAGTCAAGTCGGGGAAATTATGTCTTCTTTTATACACTAACATTTTTCTATCTTTCTGGTGAAATATGACTTGATGTGCAGAGGGCTCCTGCTTTTATATCAGAATTGCTTCAGATTATACCAAATGCACATTACTTCAAGAGAGGAACCTATGATTTAAAAAAGGTGGTGATGTGTGTCTCACTATTTCTTCACCCTGTGGGTAAAAAGCATACTGATTATTTTCAATTGCAGATTGTAGAATATGCAAATAAAAAGGACTTCACATCTCTTGTAGTTGTTCACACCAATCGCAGGGAACCAAGTAGGTGGTGCTTTTGAGTAAAGATCCTACGCATGTAGATCTTATATTTTAAAGATTGTTGGCAAAATTTACAAATTTTAATTCTTTGCTCCTCTTTTTCAGATGCTCTCATAATTATAGGCTTGCCTGATGGACCTACTGCTCATTTCAAACTCACAAATCTTGTTTTACGCAAGGATATTAAGGTTCAATATTTGTTGTTTATGATTTTTAGTATTTAACAATAGTATAGAAGTACTTCTGGTCTACTCATTGATGTTGGTGTACATTAATCTACATAATTTGATGTAAATGAACATAAAACATTCACTTCAATTCTTAGATAGGAGAAAGAAAACAATTTAAGTATGTTGCATATCATCAAAACATGTTTTTTGTTCCTATCTTCTTTTTGCTTTATTTTTTCCTACAACTACAAGAAAGTGAGATCCTATAAATCTGCACCTTGTGTTACCTATTCGATGAATCCACTCTTTGATCGAATCTTGTCATCTGGAAAGATTGGTAGATGAGTTTACTTGTTTTGAGATTATGTTAATGAAAATGATAGATTAATTTTTTTTTTAACTATCTATGCATTTTGATAACCCCTTGCAGAATCATGGAACCCCAACTAGTCATCGACCTGAGCTTGTTTTGAACAACTTCACAACACGTCTAGGGCATCGAGTTGGAAGGTTACTCTTTTCTCTTATTTTATATCTCATTTGTTGTTAAACATTGATCTATTACTTGCATTTTTTCAAACAATTTGTGATATGCCCATGCTAGGTCTGACTGAAAAAGTACTGCCTGTAAGTTATTTTTTAAGTAGCAAGTAATATTAAGGAAAAAAACAAGTACAATTAAATCAAAAAAAGAAAGAAACAAGTTCAACTCTAGCGCTGCCTTTCTGATATTGCTAATATAATTCCTCATTAACAAATATCTTCTATGGTTCCCAGTTTTTCTATGTAATGATGTGATGGGGTTGTATAAGCTTTTACCTGTCATTTAACTCCTTATTTGTTGATTTTGTTTCTAATAGAATGATTCAGTCCCTTTTTCCTCAAGATCCAGAGTTTAAAGGCCGGCGTGTAGTCACATTCCACAACCAGAGGGACTTCGTATTCTTCCGGCATCATCGGTACAATTCTTGCAATGTATATTATATTTCTGTTTGTTTCAAATTATTGGTTGTTTTTGATATCTTTTGTTCAATCATATGCTTAGGTATATTTTCGAAAAAAAAGAAATTAAAAAGATTGAGTCTAAAGGTAAAAAGGACGAGGATGGCGAGAGTGAGAAAGTTCCTGACCATAAAACAATTGCCCGGCTTCAGGTTAGTGTCAATTTCTTTTTGCAAATTGTTTACCGACCATTTGAAAATTCAATGTCCATCGACTAGTCAATATAAATTTGTCTATGATTTCTGTGTCATTATACTTTCTCTACTATTTTTCATTGCTTTTCGCGTGTCTGAATGTATGTAATATTAGTAGCGGCATGGCACCTGAAAGGAAAGATTCTTTTCATACAGGGTATATTAGTTTATGGGTCTGGTAGTTCAGATAGTCAACTTTTGTAATTTAGGGTAATACTTTTATAACTCGCGTCTAAAGAGATAATACTAGAAGATAGGAAAGATTCAAGATAGAATTATTCCTGAATTGATAGCAATGCACTGCATACCTCTGGCCAGCACACTGGTACTTGCCTACATGGTGGATACAGCATCCCAGGTTGAGCACCTACAAACTCCCGAATTCCACTACTCTCTAAACTGAATATTTTCTAATATCACACCGTATTTTATAAATCCATTTCCAGCCTTCCCTTGGTTAGTTATTTAGTTATAAATTATTTCCCTGTCTTGCCCCTCTGCCCCTCAATTACACTTGATTAGTAAGATGATTTCTAACTAACTATACACTCCTCAAAAGAGCCACCTTGTCCTCAAGTTGAAATGATGGGTCTACTGTGACAATATGTTACTTTCATGAAAATTATAATTAAATTAAGGATGTGTATACTATGAATTTGCATTCACCTTCACTAATCATTGTTTCTAATCTTAACCAGATTTAACTATTCTTCTACCCGATTCTTTTGCATGTTTATCATCATCTCCAAAATATTCCCTTCAATAACTTACCTATAAAAATGCAGGAATGTGGTCCTCGTTTCACATTGAAATTAGTTAGCTTGCAGCATGGAACATTTGACACTAAAGGTGGAGAATATGAGTGGGTTCACAAGGTAATTTACTTGTTAGCCATTACCGCTGTTTCAATTCTTAGCTGACACGTGAAACATTCCTCGTGTATTCCTACTTGCTGACCGTCACTTTATTTTCTGTCTCTTTCCTTTTCCTTTTTCTTTTAGCCGGAAATGGACACAAGTCGAAGGAGGTTCTTCCTATGACCTTGTCTTAGAACTTTGCATTTTGGATGGTATTTCTGCTGGAATAGGGTTAATCTGGTGAAGAGGGTTGGTTATGTTAAAGTTGTTCGAATCTTTGAAGATATTTCTAAAAACTGTAGGTTATATTTTGTTCTTATTTTTGGACTGAATTACTACTCATCTTTGTACAATCAATTTTGACCGCAAATTTGTTGTATGTTAGTTGGAGGAAAGATAACGAATTCCCACCATGCTTATAACTGAAACTTGATATCTTCATTTAAATTTCATTCATGAAAGTCTTCATTCCCTCGATTCACCGGATATTGGTGTTATTCTGAACGATTTTATTTCAATTTTAGTTCTACCCACTTGTCAAACCCAATCCAGGCTATTATGAACAGTAAAGTGTACTATCCACCTTTTCATTGTTCTAGCTGGAGAAACTACATGCAAAACTATATATTTCTGGAAGTAGCAAAGCTTTCTTTTGTTAATACTTCTGACTGGTTATACTGACAATTCCATAGAAGCCTAAATTAATTTCTGCCATTAATGCACTCATCTAGTTGTAATAATATGAGAGTGATAGTTTTAAAGATGGTTTATTAAAAAATACGTGTTTTTTTTTGTGCTAATTCAAATATAGATTTATTTTACAGATAATTTTTCATTTGTTAAATAAATTAAATGATTAAGTATGCCATCATATAAATTTAAATCGGACGAACCTTTCACGTATTCATTTTGTACATGTGTTAATTTAAGCTGTGTCAATCAATTCTTTTAACAAATGAACAAGGAATGAAACAAGTTGGTCTTTACCACATATATCTTTGGTAAGCTCCAACGGCTACAATTAGGTCCATGCGGATAAGCACATGCTTTAAAAAATTGCTACTTCCCATCCTATTTATAAAAAAAAAATATTTATTTTTTAGATTCATTGAATAATCAATATACCATGATGATTTAGATTCATTGATTATTCAATAAATTTAAAACATCAACTTTCTCTTATAAATAAGAACAAAGAAAATATTGAATAACATAGATCTGAAATAAAAAATATTGAATAACATAGATCTGAAATAAATTCATTTCATCTTTTAGAGATATGTTTGCATCATTGATTAATAATTGATTGGTACATCAACCTTAGGACACCACTTAGGCATAGATAATTTATCAATTTGCTCCTCTCATGTCTTCCGTGGTAAATGATAAGTCACAAAAAATTGGTTTCTTAATAGCATCAAGAAATATGGTCAAACCATCATAAAAAAGAGAGAGACATGCTTACAACTATAAATATACAATGGAGGTGATTTGCAGGCTCATGTTAATATTTTCAACAACATTCTCTGTGATTTGATATTGTTTATTGCGAAGGTTGACAATGATGATAAAGCCATTATTTTGCTGTGCTATTTACTGAGCTTTTATGATCACTTGGTGACCACTCTCACATATAGGAAGAAGACAATCACACTGAATTATATTTCTTATACCCTTTTGCAACACGTATAACGCCACCAAAGTGTAGAGAAAGGTGGAGGAGGTTCAAGTGAAGATTTGTTTGCGACGGGAAGTCAAAATCGTGGCAAAGACAAGGATAACACAATGGGTTCTGGAAAGAAAAAGAGGTTCAAGTCCATGGACAGAAAAATAATAAAACGTTATAGTTACAAGTAAATTGGACATTGGAAGAGGGATTGTCCAAACAAGACAGAAAATAATACTTTAACAAATGTAGTTCAGACTAATGGTTCTTGCAGTGAAGAGGATTTTCTTTGCGTTTCATCTCCAAAGTGTACTGATGCACGAATCCTTGATTCTAGGCGCTCCTCCCATATGACGTTGCACCAGGAATGGTTCAACTCTTTTAAATCAGGTGCTTTTGATTTTGTCTATTTAGGTGACGATAAAACTTGTACCATCACCGGAAAAGGAAAAATTAAAATTGCTTTGGATGATGGTGGCGTGCGCACGTTGAATGAGGTGCGTTATGTTCCAAAATTGAGGAAGAATTTGATTTCTAGGGGTACTCTTCTAGCGAATGATTATTCATTCCAGTCAGATGGAGATAGACACATCACGAGGGTTAGAAAGGGTGCAATGATACTGATGAGGGAAAAGAGGACTTCAAGCAACACTTATAAGTTGTTAGAGAGCAGATTTATGGGTGATATAACATATGTTGAAACAGATAATGATGAAACCAAACTGTGGCACATGCGCTTCGATCATCTCAGTGAATGTGGGATGATGGAACTACATAAGAGGAATTTGCTAAAGGGTGTTCGTAGTTGCACAATTGGATTGTGCAAGTATCATGTTCTTAGGAAACAACGTAAAGTTCTTTTCAAGACCGGGCAACACAAGACCAAGGGGATCTTAGAATATGTCCATTCTAATGTCTAGTGGCCTTCAAAAGAGCCATCTGTTGGAGGTTTCAGGTGCTTTGGGAAATTCACTACTGATTTTTCTCGTAAGATCTGGGTTTATTTTATGAAATATAAATATGAGGTCTTTGCCAAATTCAAATTGTGGAAGGCAGAGGTTAAGAAATAGACAGGAAGAAAAAAAAGTATTTGTAGTATGATAATGAAACTGAATACACAGACAAAAAGTTCATACATTTATGCGAGGAGAATGGAATCCAGAGGCACTTTTCTGTGAGGAAGACACCACAACACAATGATGTTGCAGAGAGGATGAACATGACTTTGACGAAGAAGGAAAGGTGCCTTCGGTTGAATGTTGGTCTTTCAAAAGGTTTATGGGAAACAACACTCAATATGGAGTGCTATCCATTCAACAGATCACCACGAGCTTCATTGGATAGAAAAGTTACATAGGAGGTGTGGACATGTAACCCTATTGATCTGACTAATTTGAGGATTTTAGGTGTCTAACATAAGTGCGTATTTCTAATGATGATCAGTCTAAACTTGACCCCAAGTCAAAAAATACATCTGGGTGCTGCAAAGAAGATTCTTGGGATGGAAATTCACAGTGACATATGAACTAATAAATTATGGTTGTCTTATAAGAGCTATGTTGAAAGTAGAGGTGTTCAAAACCGAACCAACCCAATAGAAAATCACAAACCAAACCGAAACCCCAAAAAACCGCAATTGGTCCGGATGTGTTTGAGTCATTTTTTAACAAAACCACGCAGTTTGGTTTGGTTTGCGGTTTGTATTTTGCAAACCGAACTAAACCAAACAAAACCGCACTATGTTACAACTGAAACTTCACTTATCCCACATCCAACCCAAAACCCAAACCTATCATGCCTTAACCTTACAAATATTTTCTTATTCACACTTAGGATTTTAGTTTCAACCTTCTCAAATCTCTCATAGTAGTATCACACATTCTTATCATCTTCTTTGTTATGTATGTCTCACCTTTTATACTCTAATATTTCAAGTCTTATGTTCTTTATTTTTCATGTTCTCATTTTTTGTTATTGATTTCTCTTTCAATTACGTTTTTATCGCATCTTTCTTCTCTAATCTCGCATCTCTTATTTTCATCTTCTCTAATCTCGCATCTCTTATTTTCATCTTCTCTAATCTCTCCTCTCCTCCCTTTTTTCTTTTCTATTATAATATTTTTGATATTATTTTATACTACTATTTTATGTTTTTTATTCCACTTTTGTCTAATCTTATTTTTGTATATTGAATAAGAAGCTTTTGTCTAAATATGATGAGTTTTGTTGTTATTTGGTAATGTATGAATGACTAAACACAAAGTTATGTTTTTTTTATAGGTGTATGTATGACTCAATAAGAATCTTGTAAGAAACCGAACCACCCCAAATTGCATTTGTTTGATTTCGTTTGATTTGATTTGATTTCTAAACGCTAACCGAACCAAATCGAACCACATGCTTTTTTCTCTTGTGGTTCGAATGATTTTTAGCATTGAAACCGTCCAAACCGCACCGCGAACACTCCTAGTTAGAAGTGTTTTGAGCATATTTTACATGAGCGAAGCAAAGCCTGTGAGTATGCAATTGGAGAATCATTTTAAGCTCTCTTTGGAAAAATGTCTGAAGACAAAATCAAAGATTGGATGTATGTCTAAGATTCCTTATTAATGTAAATGTAAAACTCTCACTAGATTATTAATGGAGATAACAAATTCGTAAGACTTTGATTGAGAGTTTGGATTTGAAAGGGAGAATTTTGTAAAAAAACATATTTTAATTTTTTGAAATTGTATTTTTATATAAAATGATAAATGAAAGTTTATCATTACTATATTTTTAATTTTCAGAATATTATAACAACGTAAAATACGTTGGAAGAATTTATGTAAGTCCTCCCACGCTCATTCAATACAAGTTTTGAAAATTTCATATTAGAGAGATTTTTTGTAATGAATAAAAATTATTGAAACAAGGAACCACATGAATGAAGATTTTCAATGTGGATATGGAGAATAGGAGAGAATGAGAGAGAGAGTAATTATTGAGAGTGAAAATGATGATCATCTATTATTGAGATACCCATGGAGTATATATACATTTACATTGAGTGAGGTACAAGTAAGAAACACAAAAATAGAAAAATCTACAACTCTAATCGGTTACAACCACAAAGTAACCGACTACATGCCAAAATACAACATGTGTAACCGATTAACAAATGATTATGTTTGAGCTGTAGTTAGTTTCAGTCCCGTAGTAACTAGTTAAAGGCAATTGATTTACATTATTCACTTAAAATACCAACTTAATTCATGTGCTCAAGTTTTCCATTCCCACATGCTTCTTCAATCTCTTGAATACTTTAACCGATACTCATTTAGTCAACAAATCAACCACTTGGTCTTCACTTTTACAATACCCCAACCTCAGTCTTCCTTCACTAAAATGCTCTCTCTCAAGTAGTGAAATCTCGTCTCGATATGTTTGCTTCTCCGATGTGAAATAGGATTCTTAGCAACCATGAACGGTATAGCCTCACCCTCTTCACTCCACAACTCCTTTAATAGATTCATCAACCATACAATTTGGCACACACACTCAATGAAGCTGCAATATACTTGACATCACAAGATGATAATGCCACTACCGGTTCCTTCTTCGAACATAATGAGATTGGTGTTTCTCCGAACATAAAGACGTATCCATCTGTGGGTTTTATGTCATCTTTATATTCGCACCAAATAGAATTAGTATATCCAAGTAAATTTCCCTTTCTATCCTTTTTTGTTGCGGAAAACAGAATTCCATAACCAATAGAACATTTGATGTGTCTTAGGATCCTCTTGATTGCTGCCAAGGGAGACACCTTTGGTCTCTCCCTGAATTTTCTCACAATTTAGACACCAAAAGCCAAATTTGGCCTCGTATTACACAAGTAACATAAAAATCCAATCAAGCTCAGATTCTGAGTTGGATTAACATCCTGCTCACGCTCATTTTTTGACAGCTGCAACCTTGGTTCAACATGAGTAATGTCATTGTTACAATGGTACATTTTGAATTTCTTTAAAATTTCAAGAGCATACCTTCTTTGGTGCATGAGCAGTCCCCTATTGAACTAGTGAAACTCAATGCCAAGGAAGTGTGTCATAAGGCATATGATAGTCATATCAAATTCCTTCATACGCTCAAATATTGAACTTAGAAATGCAGCCTTCATCGCTACCCATAATCAACAAATCGTCCACATAGAGATAAAGAATTACCAACCATTAATTTGCATCCTTATTCACATACACACCATGTTCAAATACATATTTGTTGAATCCCATCTCTTTTAAGAAACAATCTATCCTATTGTTCCAAGCTCTTGGATCTTGTTTCAATTCGTGCAAATCCTTATTCAACCTATAATACTTTGATTCCTGGTTTTTCACAACAAAACCAGGGGGTCACTCCACATCTACCTCCTTTTTCAATGGTATGTTTAAAAATGCAGATTTGACGTCCATTTGATAAATGGACCAATTGTTGTTTGCAATCCCAACAACTAAGTGGATGGTCACAATTCTTGCTACCAGTGCAAATGATTCCTCAAAGTCTATTCCTTTCTTTTGAAAAAATTCCTTAGCTATCAATCTAGCTTTGTGCTTCACAACCTCTCCTTTGGGATTTGCTTTGACCTTGTACATCCATTTCACACCTATAGGCTTTTTCCCCTTGTGGAAAATCAACTAGCTCCCAAGTCTTGTTCTTCTCAATTGATTCCAGCTCCTCCTTCATATCACAAATCCATTTTGGATCACTCAAATCCTCCTCAATTTTAACAGGTTCAGATCCGTCCATGAGTTCAAAATGGACGAAGTCACCACCGTTATTAACTTCGTTATCTTGGAATCGAACACAATCTTAGAGTCTTGCATGCAAATCTATTTTTATTTTGATCTTCTCACATTTTCTTCAATTTGGGCTTCAACGGAAGTTGTTTATTCATTTTTAAATACTGTAGGAACCACTTTTTCATTGTTGTAATTGGTTACAGGTTGCCAGAGTTCCTTTATTTTGTGAAAAACAACGTCCCTACTGATTAAATTTCTTCTATTTACTACATCATACAACTTGTAACCACCGGTAGAGTGATACCATACAAGTACCATATGATATCCTTTGTCATTCACCTTCTTTCTAAGCTGATCCAACACATGCCGATATGCCACCAAACCAAACACTCTTAAGTGACTCATGTTCGGTTTAAATTCGGACCAGGATTCCTCCGATGTGATCTTTTCAAGCTTCTATGTGGGACATATGTTCAACAAATAAGTGGTTATGGAGACAACTTTTCCCCAAAATTATTTCGGCAAGTTATTTCCCTTTAGCATGATCCTTACCATGTTAATGATAAAGTGATTCTTACTTTTGGAAACACCATTTTGTTGCGGTGTATAAGGTGGAACTACCTCATGTACAATCCACTCTTGATCACACAACTTTCCAAAATCATTTGATACATATTCGCCTCCACCAATTTTGAGAACTTTAATTTTGTGACTTCTTTGCCTTTCAACCATGGACTTGAACTTCTTGAACACCTCAAGTACCTCATCTTTTATCTTGATTAGGTACGTCCATAATTTTCTACTATGATCATCAACGAACGTGACAAAATATATATACTGCCACCAATGAAATCAACTTGCATAGGTACATCCGAATGTACCACCTAAAGACGACACTTGGTTCTAAAACCTATATATTTGCTTAATTTTTCCTTATGTTGCTTCAGTTGCACACATTCTTCAAAATTTTCAATCGGTATGCTGATCAATGACAAATCCATTAACCTCTTGTTCTTTTGCAAGTCATTAAGATCAAAGAAATTAAGATTCCCAAGCCTATAATGCCATATCCACTATTCTCTATTAGCTGCTGTAACAAGACACCTATGTTCCATAACCTTCAATTCAACCTTGAAGGTTCTAGTTGGAGCCATATGAGCCTTTAAGACCAAAACTCCGTTTGTGTCCATAGAGCGTAACATCTTATTCTCCATATGAATCTTGTAACCTTTATCAAGTAATTGGCCAATGCTTAGAAGGTTACACTTAATTATAGGAATCTACAACACATCCTTTATCAGATAATGTTTACCATCCCTTCTCTTGACCGATACACCATTGATCCCTTCCGCCGCTAGAGTGGTATTATTTGCAAAATTTACCTTGTTCTTCATGACACGATTGATTGTAATAAACCAATATTTTTTCCCGTCACGTGTGTTGAACATCCGGAGTCTAGATATCGTTGATCACTGCACTGTATAGTCTCTTTCATGGCAACTATGACATTTTCTTCTACGGGTAAATGGATACAACATATAGGTAACCTGTTACAACCTTCTTTGGCAGCCTGCTATAGCCTCTTACATATGTTTTGTAACATTCTACTGATGCATTCTCCTTCAATGCTCATCACCAAGAATGTGTTCTCATAATCATACTCTTGCCTTGTAAATCTACCTTCATCTTCTTGAGGTTTTTCTTGTTGGCACTGCACTCTCTTGCAAAGTGACCAAACTTTTGAAAACTAAAGCACTGCACACTGCTTTTGTCTCCTTTCTTAATTCCTCATCTTCCTCTAATGTTTCCACCTCTAGAATTATATGATCCACCAACTCTATTGCCACTACTTTCACCCTTTTGGAATGTTGAATTTTTGGAATTTCGGGTTTCTCTTCCACCAAAATATGAAAGTTCAAACTACCTTTGTTCACGTGCCACTTTCCATTCGTCTTCTTGTCTCTTTCATTCAAACGCACTTGCAAAGAAATCTCCACCTTTGCATTATCAACATTCCTTTCCTCTATTCTCTACTCATGAGCTTCAAGAGAGCTTTGCAACTCCTCATTGCTCATTGTCATGAGGTCCTTCAATTCCTCAATCACAACTACTACATTGTCAAATCTTGACGTCAAAAACACAATATTTTTGCAACAACATGCTGCTTTGTGATTGTTTCTCCATACGCCTTTACTTGATTCACCAATATTGCGATTCTCACCGTGAATTCGCTAATTGTTTCCTTTTCTTCCATTTGAATAAACTCCAGCGACCTCTTATGAGTTTGTAACCTCACCACCTTTGCCTTATCAACTTCTGCATAAATTTTTCCCAAGATTTCCCAAGCTTCCTTTGAGATTGTTCATTCACCAACCTTCTCAAAATTATCTGCATCAACGGATTGATGAATCAAATACATCACTTTTTAATCATTTGTCTTCTCTTCCTTATGCGTAGTCTTTTGTGCAGCTATTGCACCTTCTACATGTGGAGTGACACCGTTCTTGATCACTTCAAGAACATCTTGATAACCAAACAACATCTTCATCTGGTTGCACCACTAATTGTAGTTCTTCACATCGAGAATTGGTTCATTGGAAATGAAAAATATTTTCAGACTCTAAGTGTTTGATGGTTCAAACCAGACTCTTGACGCCAAATGTTGGAACAAGGAACCACAAGAATAATGATTTTCAATGTGGTGAGGGAGAGAGGGAGAGAATGAGAGAGAGTAATTATTGAGGGTGAAAAATGGTAATCATTTGGATTATGTGGATTTTGAGGTAGATTAAAAAAGGGTAGCAGGCAACGTGAATAGCCAACAACCGAACGTTATAGAATTTGGCGAGATTATCAAGGAGTGCAAACACTTACTAATCCATTATTTTATGAACTCTCATGTTAAGTTTGTTAGAAGACAAGCTAATGAAGTTGCTCATACTTTGAAAAATGTGACTCCATCTTCGCTAATTTTCATATTTTTATTGATATTCCAACCTGTATTCATCAACTTATTATTAATGAAATGAATTAAGCTTTTCCCTATAAAAAAAATCTATTATTGAAATACCCAAAGTGTATATTACATTGAAAGTAAGGTTAAAGAAAAAAGAAATATTTATAGTTCTAACCGATTATAATCCAAAATAATTATGTAACTGATTACCAAATGATTACATCCCGCAGTAATCAATTAATTACATATACTTAAATTACTTAACAATCTAAAATCTTCTTAACTAAAATCCTTCCATTTGTTTTCATTCTATCTTTTTTATTTTTTATTTTATTTTAAATCTTTCTCTTTTCTTCTCAAACTCCTCGACAAATCATACTTATCTCACCGATTAGAATACGAAGTATCTTAAGTTGGTTGAACATAATATCTCATGCGTTTACTTGCCACTAGACTATTTAGTAATTATATTTATTAATTGCAACAAATGCTATTTATATGAAGATATGTATTATAATACATTTTCCCATATAATAAAAAGAAAATTTTGGTATGTTTGGGGCCACCCCTGTCCCTACGTTTCATTCACACTTGATGTTTCATACAAACCCATATCTTAGATTTTCTTTTTTTAAAAGTATATTAAAAAACTAAGGATCTCATCGAGTACTTGTCTCATATTAATTTGTTTATATTAAATTTTCGAGTATTCTTTACGCAAGTGGTTTGTATGCACTTGTCTGTCATTTTCTCATACACATGAAGGTGGATTTAAAAAATAAATAAAAGGAGAGAAGACACCGACATAGATAATTAATATCATCTTTTTAAATTGAAAAATGAACTAATATCTTATTGTTTATTTTATGTAAAATAAAATAGTCGTATTATCATGTATACTTATTTATGCAAATGAATTAGTTCAATTATTATGTTATGAATGTACAGGGCTTATTCCGAAAATTATTTTTCATTAATGGTTAGTTAGATGGTCACTATTTTTTTGGGGTATACGATGGTCACTATTTTATGACCAAGCTAATTGACTTTAATTCTATAAATAAAACTATTTGACTTTGATGTAGAACATATACTACTTTCTCTATTTTTTATTATAAGTTATTTTTAAAAAAATATTATTTTAATTATACTATTTTTTATACTATCCACTAAAACTAAAAACTAACCTTCTTAATATGATCGTATCATAATCGAATATGGATCGATTGTATTTTTTGAAAATTTCCTTTTTTTTTAAATTTTTACTAAAAAAAATTTCTTGTACTCATATGAAAATACATAAGTTTTCTGAAAAATACATTCTCCTCTAATATGACACGACATTGCTCCTAAAATTTGTATATGCATTTTATATAGTTTTAATATTGAGAATAAAATCGCAAAAGTAGAAACTTGTGTAATTCGTTATTGTAATCGTTGATATGTAATTATAAAAACAAATACATATTTGTTCTCCTGAGCTCATATAATATAAAATTTGTAAGTTGAAGCTGAGATAACATCTTGGCCTAAGAGGTTCTGGGTGGGATTTGTGATAAAAACTCAAATTGATTGTTGAATTTTTAAAGTACTATCTTTGGGGATTGAATGTAAACATCGTGGTTTTGGATCGAATCAGGATAAAGTTGATGATAAAGTCGATGTGATCTTTCCAAATCTATTATCTTATTATTTTTCTTGTATCGTTTTATTCACCATTTTTACCTCCATCTAACTTCTTCTTAAAAGTCTTTTAAACAAATATTTTATTTAATATAATATAGTTTTATTCACTTATTTTTGAAGTCACTTGATCAATGTTATATTAATTGAATATCTAATATAGTTTGTATTATTAAAAAATGTTTTTTTAAATATGTTAAAATTTTATATATTTAAATATTATTACTTGTAAAGATGAAAAAATTCCCTAAAATAAATGTCACATTTTAACAAAATATTTGTTCCAAAATAAATATTATTTCCAATTCTCAATACAATTTTTTATTTTTTATTTTAATTATACCATTTATTCAATACTACCTACACTATTATCAATTTATTACTCTTTTATTTAGTATTTATTATCATTAGATAGACCAATAATTAACAAAAATAATATGGTAAAATTGATATTCACTCTTAAATACTCAATGTAACAACGATAATAGATTTTATTTTAAATAACAAACTTTTTCAAAAATATTTTCAAAAATATTTTCAAAATAATAATTTTAATTTTTTTTCCAAAATAACCACATTTAAAAGAGGATGCGTCAGATGAACCGACGCACCCCTAATAGACCAAGAGGAGGCGCCCAAGGCATTGGCGCCTGCATTAATAGCCTCATGAGGAGGCGCCAATGCTCTTGGCACCTGCATTGACCCCCACAAGGAGGCGCCAATGCCTCCGACGCCTGCATGATGCTTGTGGTGTATGTGCCAATTCATCTGGCGCATACACCCTTCTATTTTTTTTTTAAATTTTTAATGGTTTTTAGTTTTTATTTTTTTATTTATCAAATAATAAAAAGTAATGTAAAAGAAAAAAAATTTATTCATGATATAATAAATGTTTCATGGGATTGACAAAAATTTAGTGACAGGCCCGATCGAAACGTCCCCCTGTTCCACATCCAGGTGCTTTAGTTTGTCTCCAAGGTCTCCCACGATTTTCCTAAGGTGTTTGGGGTCTTTGTGTGCTGACCTGATTGAATGATGGCTAGTGTGAAGGTCTAGCGAAAGTTCAAGCGATATTTGACAGACGTGTTATCATTTGTTCCCAATATCCGGATGGCCTCTGGCTAACGGCGCTTCCGTAGTGGAGTTCGATGCCCATGTCATCGTAGTTAGGTCGATGGGGTTGGGTGGAGTGTGGGCAGTATAGTTGCCCAAATTGGGACATTGAATCGTTTTAGAAACGAAACAATGATTCCTAGGGTGTACTATAGTTAAATAATGGTTGTGTGCTTTGGTGATGGGATGTTTGAGTGATCATTGGTGGGGGGGCTACAATGAAGTGACCCATATGAATCATTTGGGCTATAGACAGTTTTGGTTGTAGCGTATGGTTGTTGGTGGGTAGGGTTTGATTCTTGGTTTTGTGGTTGGGTGGGTGACATGAATGAATTGCGACGTTGTGTGGTTGGTTGTTAGGTGGATGGCATGAAAGGGTTGTGAATTTGGGTGTTTGGTTGTTGTGCGTATGTGGTAGGTTAATGTTGTGAGGTTGATTGTTGGGCTTAGGTGGTTTGACATTGGTGTTGGGCGGGGAATTATTGTGGGGCGTACGATGACGAAGCTAGTTGGCGTGGATCCATCAAATACCGCGGTTCAGACATAAATTATTGAGTTGTTAGCGACCTAAACCATGCCATATATTGTTGAGTTGGTCTTGCACCATGGATGACTGGTTCGTTTAAGATGTGTTGTCGTCGATTCCTTCATTGACGACATATCTCTTTTGCAAAGTCTCTCCAATCTGAATAATCCCATTGTGCATCAACTCTTTTTTGATGCCAATTCCCCAAACACGTGGGAGGTTCTGGAATCTGTTGTTGCATGACGAACTGCAGTTTGACCCGGTCACTCTGGTACATTTCCACAGTAGTGAACCGAATAATCGGTGTCTTTGATGTCCAAACTGCAACATCGTCATGGTTCACGTCATGATCAAGACCCAGATATGGCCTCCAGAAAAACTGTAAAGCAATACGAAACGATTAGATGATAAATAATTTGATAAGTATTTTTAAATTAAAATATAGTTGTGTAGGAGTATTACATCGTCAGGTCCAATGTGGTCCAATAGATTGCGATAGACTACCATAGCGTGTTTCAGATACCTATTGTAGTTCACCCCCTTTACTGACCACCTTAGATATAAAAAATTGAAAAATATTATTTACAGTTAATTGTAATATAAAATATAATTAATTAAATGGTAAAGCGTTACACTTACTTTATTGCAAACGGGAACATGAATGGATTCTCGTTTATCGGGGCGAGTGACGACATTCTTGACCAACCCCATGCTTGTAGCAAATATGCACATGAAAAAAACGTAGAAGTATTCATTTTTGCAATTTTACACATTGCACTATATAGATGAGTCAACACAGTTGAACCCCAACTATATTGCCTTATAAATGTTGCGTAACAACGGTAAATACATAATATTTACTGAATTACCTGTACTTTCTGAAAATAAAAAATTACCAAATAAAATCATAATATAACACCGAGCTTTAATTATTTTCTCGTACTCGGTTGATTCTTCGGACAATATTATACTCGCATAATATTGTTTAAGGTATTTTAAATTTATACCTTGCCCCCTTGCTTGACTGGATGACTCTCCCTCAGTTTGGTCGTCACACAAAGGGGAACCCAATAATTCGTTGTAGATAGAGTTGTCTTGGTTTACTCTATCATTCACGGTCTTACCATCTATACGGAGACCCAACAACATGTATACGTCCTCAAGTGTTACAGTACACTCTCCAATAGGAAGGTGAAATGTGTGGGTCTCGGGTCTCCACCTCTCCAACAAAGCAAGAATGAACTTGTAGTCCACCGAGTACGAAACAATGTCGAGGAGATTTCCAAATCCACATCCTCTAATATATGGTTCTATCAAAGGATCGTGGGGTACATATTCATGTACATGGCACCGAAAACACTTTGGGTCCGAATAACCCATAAGTAATAAATACAATATGAAGAAGTAATATATAATACAAACATAAATAACAAAGGTATACGACTTAAAATGAAATAAGTAAAAAGAGAGTGATAACATAAAAATGTCGAGATATTCTCGAGTGTTCCTCTGTGTTCATCACCCATAGTCAACAAAGACATAATTTGATATTGCAGAGCTTGAGTGTGGCAGAGAAAGAGTGTGATAAAGAAAGAGTATAGATGATTAGTGTTGGAGATGATTTGATATTGTGATTTGAAGCCTATTTATAGATGAGGGAGTCTTACTAGGTTTGCAACTTACGCAACATGTGATTGGTTGCATGCAATGATAAAAGTAGAGTAACCATAGTCTTAGGCACATGCATGTGAATATTCACATGTAAGGAAGAGGCGCCCTTCCTCTTGGAGCCTAAGAGCACTTGTAGTGCAGGGCCGCCCTAGCTCTTGGCGCCTAGGTTGCTTTATGCGCCTAGGGAATTGGCGCTTGTTTGGACTATTAGGGCATCAATTCTCTTATGAGATTCCTTGCCACAGAGATTCCTTAGGCACATGCATTGTGTGTTCTTGTCATTCTTGTCACTGCATATGTATTCTTGTCACTGCATGCATGGTCAAGTCTGTGCAGACGAACCGAGTGATCAATGCATTCAATGTTTACGCTATTTAAGTATGTGCAGATGAACAACTTAGCAATGTATTCAATTTCAATATTGAAAAGAAAGTTAGATTTAAAAAAATGTCTTCCTCACAATATTACATGATCAGTGTCCATATCGAAGGTGAACTATTTAATCATCAATTATTCGATTTTTGTTTTCGCAACACAGAGGTAACTAGGTTTACAATAAATCGACGATCAAATTTTTCACATCTGAAACAAATAATAGAAAAGAAATTGTAGTGCAGTACTGTGGACCAAATCATCTATAAAAATCCAATTTGGTTTACAGAAAATAAGGTGAAGTTTTATCAGAAGAAGATTCGAGATGATGACGATGTTCAACATATGTTTGTCAATCACGAACAATCTGGGTACACCGATATAGAGTTGTATATATTACCACAACAACTACAAGTGTCTCAGTACATTGATCATTCACAAGTGTTTTGTGAAACTGATGACGAACAAGCTGAGGTGAATGTTCCAAATGATGAAGAAGAAGAAGCCGAGATCATGGTTGATTCAATGGTGAATGCTGATGAAGAAGAGGAGCCAATACCAGCTAGTCATGTATATTGTCCACCTTAACACATGACAAGGTTGAATTTGGGTTCCTATGAACCTTCATCAGATATATGGTACAATCCTTATGTGCAAATGCAAGTATCTTTGAAACAAGGAGACGCATTTCGCACAAAAGAGGAATGTGTAAAAACCATTAAAAAATTTCACATGGAACTATCGGCTGATTTCAGAGTTGATAGAACTAACACATTGAGGCACAAAGTTTATTATCAGAATGAGCACTACCTTTTTAGGTTGTCAGCTTCGTACCGGAAGAGGAACGAGTCTTGGGAGATTGGATCCATGGGTACAGTTCACACATGCATGCTGACAAACCCAATGCAGGATCATCGAAAATTAAGCTCTCAGCTAATATGCAATGAAATATTGTCTGTCATTGGCGACAATCCTTCGTTAAAGGTGAGTACAATAATCTCGCATATTAGGGCAGAGTATGAGTACACTCCATCATATAGGAAGGCATGGATAGCTAGGACAAAGGCTATTGAAAAAGTGTTTGGCAATTGAGAGGAGTCTTACAAACAACTTCCAAATTACCTGTTGGCTCTAAAACAATATGCTCCAGGGACTATTGTTAAGTTGGAAACATTGTCCGCCTATACACCAGATGAGACGTGTGCTGTTGGAAATGGAATATTCCACCATCTCTTCTAGGCGTATCAACCATGCATCATAGGTTTTTCTTTCTGTAAACCAATTATACAAATTGATGGTACATGGTTGTATGGGAAATACAAAGGAACGTTACTGATGACAGTGGCACAAGATGGAAACAATAATATTTTTCCAATCGCCTTTGCCCTTGTTGAAGGGGAGACTGCTGAGGGATGAAGTTTTTTCCTAAGAAATCTCTGATTGCACGTTGCACCTCCGCCTAACTTATGTTTGATCTCCGACAGGCACCCTTCAATCATCAGTGCATATAATAACATTGATAATGGTTGGCAAAATCCTCCTTTGACGCATGTTTTCTGTATTAGACATATTGCTCAGAATTTCATGCGGGAAATCAAAGATAAGACATTGCGGAAGAAGGTTATCAATGCATGTTATGCATTATCAGAACCTTCTTTCAAACACTACCGTGAAGAAATAAGATTGTCAAACAAAGATACAATACGGTGGATCGATAGTATTCCATTGGAGAAGTGGACTAGGGCATACGACAACGGTCAATGTTGGGGCCATATGACAATAAATCTTGTGGAAACAATGAACTATATCTTCAAAGGCATCCATAACCTACCTATAACCGCTTTGGTGTAGGCAACATATTTCAGGCTATGGACGCTATTTGAGAGCAGACATTCCAAATGGAGTTCAGTGTTGCAATCTGGGTAGTTGTTAAGTGATGCTTCAATGAAATTAATTAGACATGAAGTTGCCAAAGCAAACACACATGTAGTCACGGTGTTTGACCGCACTAAAGGTTGGTATAGTGTTACCGAGTCCATGGATCACAATGAGAGAATGCCGATGGGACAGTACATAGTCGAACTAGATAGAGGTTGGTGCGACTGTGTAAAGTTCCAAGCCTTTCGTACACCCTGCTCCCATGTCATTGCGGCATGTTCAAATGTTCGAATGGATCCATCCTACTTGCTATCTGACGTTTACAAAGTCACCAGCCTATCAAATATTTATAAAATTAGTTTTTTCGTAGTAGCAAAAGAGGATTACTGGCCAAAATATCAAGGGGACATCGTCTGGCACAACGAAGTTATGCGAAGGAAGAAAAAGGGTTGCCCAAACAGCACCCGCATTCGAACCGAAATGGATACGGCGAACAAAATGATTAGATTATGTAGTTCATGATGTCTGCCAGGTCACAATCGTAATAACTGTCCTAGTGTTGGAATGAGAACAACCTGATAAATTCACATGTACCTCTGTTGCAATATATGAAAAACTAAATTTATTTCATATTAGACGTCTGTGACGAAAATACCATTACATAAACAATAACACAAACAATTAAAACAACTAGAATACAAGAACTATGCGATTACAACCATTAAAACAATTTTGAACATGTAATGCATCATCCTACGAGTGTCTTCGTCGGTCTTAATATCCACCCATTCGCGCACTTCTCCATTTTGGTTGAACATGGACACAAGCCATTGTATTCTTCTAATCTTTTCACCATATCCAATTTCTCCATCTAACCAATTGTTCAGTGCCCGATTAATATGTTCAAACATATCTGTATTCTAGAGACGAATCTTTATCAGAGACGCAATGACGGAAAATATTACATCGGCATTTCGCTTCTGAATGTATGCAAACATGGTTAAGACACAAAAATTTGAAGGAGAGTGAAGTTGAATGAGAGAAAATATGGTAGTTGGGGATGATTTTGTGTGAAAAATATTGCATCCAAGATGAGGTATTTATACAGTGGAGGTATAAAATGCATGCGCCAATAGGCTAGGCGCCTAACATGTCAACACATGCAGGCGCCAGAGGCTTTGGCGCCTCCTCTTAAGGCACCATGCAGGCGCCAGAGGCATTGACACCTCTTCATGAGGCCCGCATTGGCACCTCCTCATGAGGTTACCAATGCAAGCGCCAATGCCTTGGGCGCCTCCTCTTCATCCATATGGCATGTGCTGATTCATCTAGCGCATCCTTTTTTAAATGTGGTTATTTTGGAATTTTTTTTGAAAAATATGTTATTTTAGAATTATTTTTTTAAAAATTGATAATTTAAAAAAAATCACGATAGTAGCAATAATATCTTCAATCACTATCGGTGTATATAAATGTTTAGAAAGGAAAAAAAAATTATAATCTCAACAGAGAATAACGAAAACAATTGTATTCTTTATTACTTTTATTATTATAAACATTAACTTACCAACCAATTCATTAAAGTGACTTATAGTTTTATTAAGTGAATAGTATTTTAGTTAAGAAGATTTTATAAAAAACGGAGGTAGTTGTAGCACCTCAAATTTGCACCTATCATTATACATACATTTTCATATTAGGTCATAGCATATCATGATCCATTGCATAGCATTTGCATTGTCCCTCAGTTGCCTCAAGAGCAAGCAATCAAGAATTAGGTCAAACTAATCTCCTGATCAGTCAACCAAACAAGCAAAGGAATTTCTCATTGAATCAAGGCCTTGGGGTTTGTCCAACAAGTTCACATGGCTTGGAGGTCTATTTGAAGTATTTTGGTCAAGGGTTGAAGGCTCAGAGATCATCAGTTCATACACAGACAGTCAAAAACCCTAAAAAAGTCAACTGTCAGTCAAAGCAGTGGATGGTGGTCATTCTTGTGGAATTTGGGCACCATGGTCAATAATCAAGAGTTCATACAACTTGGGACATCATTTGAAGTCAAGTTCTCAAGGAATCAGGGTTTGGAATTCATCAGTCAATGCATAATCAGTCAGAAACCCTAAAAGTCAACTGTTGGTCAACTGTCCATTTAATCAGTGATTTGCTGATTGGAATTGGTTTGTGAGAGTTCATTCATGTCCAAATAGTCATCATACATCATGCCAAACACCATCATGGAAGAATTTGAAGCCAGATCATAAATTTCCCAAAATGGAAGCTGGGCCTGTAACTGAAACTTACCAAAAATGGAAAGTTTTGATCCTCAAACTTACATCATGATACAAGCCTCAAATGAATTTTTGCCCAACATGAAAGTTGAAGATCTTGTTCTCCCATTTCCAAAAAGTCCTAGAACTCTCAATTCCCATGTGTGGTTGGCAAGTTATGATCGAATCGATTTCAGAAAATCTTGAACTTCAAAGGGCCATATCTCCCAAACCGTTTGGCCAATTTTGGTGGGGTTTTTTCCTACAAGTCACATTTGATCCCCTCTTTCCAAAAATATAAATTTCATGTGCCAAAACTTCACCAATCAAAATGGCATATTTTGACCTTTTTCATTTAAATGTAAGTTTGACCAAGAGTTGACTTTTTGATTTAAACATTTTTTCAGCATTTGGCCAATTGGAAAAGCTCATAAATGTCATTTAGAATGTGTTTGCAAAGTCAAAATATGCAGTACATGAGGCCATGGCTTGGTTGCTTGAATTGTAAGAAAAGTACAATCTCACCATACCACTCCATGCTATCCACCATACCATGATTTGTACTCATCAAAACAGAGTTTTTAGAGGCTAGTTGCTGTTATTTTGAATACATATCTGCAGCCAAAAAACCAGTAGTACAAGGGGCCATTCCTTGTTTGTTTGAAATTGGGGAAAAGGTACCTTGCAACCATTCCCCACCATACCTCCACACTTTGCCTTGCACTATCCATAGCTGATTTTATGGATCAAATTTTCTGTCATTTGAGGGCTATTGGCTGCATAACACAGCAGACCTCATGCATCATGTTTTTTCTGTCATCACATACACAAATGCTCATTCTCTCTCATTGGACATGTTTGCCTCCAAATTGCAAATACTGTCAAGAAGGCATGGCACAAGACAACAGCAAGTCCTTTTCATCATACCTTTTTCTGCCACTTAACATGACCTAACCAACACAACACTGCAGCAGCAAAGGAAACACCTTGGCAATTGCTCAAAACCACACCCTGCTGTGCAGTTAAAAGAGACCATACCATGTCATTTTTAAGGCAGCAGAATTCAGGCAATTTTGCTGTCATGGGAGAACAGCAATAGCAGCAGACAAAAGACCTCATTTTCCTGCCAACAAACCAACAAACACGTGACCAACTAGCATCCATCAAAAGGAGATTGGCATATTGAAATTCAGGTGGCTCACATCCTAAAAAAGGGGACCCTGCTATTTGCATTTGTTTTGGTCTGTCCAAAACACAAAAGCATCCATCAAAAGATACATTGGCATTTTGGAATAGAGGCTGCTGAGATAAAAAAGAAGAGGGACCCTGCTATTGGTTTTGGATTTTGCTCTGTCCAAAAGACAATGGCATAAGACATCACATAGCAGTAGAAAGAAAAACGATTCATCACTCATCCTAAAGGGAACTCACCTGGCCATTTGCATTTTTCCTGTCATCAAAACAGTAGAACAAGCATCCAGCCAAGCCATAACACAAACCAACAGACCACAGCAAAAAAAACACTCTCATCCTCATTTTGCATTTTGGCTCAGAAGAGAATTTCTGTCAAATCCTCCAAACCCTCGAGCTTCCTCTTGTTTTCTTGATCATCCATCATCATGGCAAGCTCATTCCAAGTGTGAGATCTCAGCTGGAACCATCATTGCAAGCTCTGTTTTCTCCAAGCTATTCCAGTGGCAGTTCACGATTTGTTCACTTTCAAGCATTATTGAGCTAGGTTTCTCCAAGTACTCATCAATACAAACCACAACCTGCATCTGTTCGAGCATAACAGCACCAATCCATCACCATTTCCAGTTTTTTCTTCGAAAACAAGTAAGTGCTCGACCCTCTCTTTTCATCAAACCATGTTATGTTTTTGATAGCCCTTGCCTTGCTGAGTGTTGTGAGCCTTATATCATCTGATTTGGTTGGCCATGTTGCAAGAAATCTGGAATTTCATTTTCATGAACAAATATTGTTTTCCATCGATTTGGCTTGGCTATGATGATTTGATGAAAATTGGTGCCATATTTGTGATACTGAATGCTTGATGATGATATTGGCATGCTTGGTTTCATTTTCTGGACATTTTGATTCTTGATGATTTTGCATGATGATGGTGAATGTTGCTGTTGTTTAAACTTGCTATGCCCAGGATTCCCATGTTTATGTATGTTTTGCTGTTGATTAATGTTGCTTAATGATGATGTTTCATGGCCACGATTTTTGGTTGATGCTGTTGTTCATGTGTTGATGATTTAAATGATGAACATTGAATGATGAATGTATGCCCTGCTGCTGTTATGATGAGTATGCCCAGGAATTTTGTTTGAATGTGTATTGGTTTGTTGTTGTTTAGATGTGCATGAGTATGGTTGCATCCTTGCCACGATTGTTTGTGTGTCATGTTGGAATTTCGATTGCATGGATTTTTGCTTGAAAATGATGAATGTATACATGCGTGTTGCTGTTTAAACCAAACACCCTGCTAATCCAGCTCATGTATGTTTTGGTTGCTGTTTGTTATATGTTGTATGAGCATCATGAGTGTGCTATCATGTGGTTTCCATGCTGTTTGTTTGTTTTGTTTTATGTTGATAATAACACAATGAACAAATGCCCTGCTATTAAGCCTTGAGCTGCACAGAATTTTCCATGAGTCGTGTTTGAGTTTTGTTTGTGTAATGTTGCATGAACATTGCTAAATACCTTGCTGTTTGCCATGTTTTTTTTGAATTTCGACTGATGATGACATGTGGATGATGAATGCTGCTGTTGTTTAAACCAAATACTTTGTCCATAATTATGCTATGCTGTTGTATGCTTGGTCGAGTTTTGTTCATGATGATTGCTTAAAGAACCATGCTGTGCTAAAACCCCAAGTTTCTAAAACCCTAGCAGCATTTTTCCAGAAAATAAATGTGATTGGCTGTGGTTGTTGTTTGGCTGCGTGTGGCACTGTTCCATTGAGGAACTACCAATCACAACATTTCATTTGGGCTGCATGAAACGCAGAGTTTTGTTTAATGAAAGGGATATTTACTCAAATGCCATCGGTTGACCTTGTTTGACCATATGCCATGCTATGTGTTTCATACTTTGTTCAATTATTCATCCCACTTCAACAATTCATTTTTAATTCATTTTAACTCCAAAAATTGTGGGATTTTTTTGCATTAAACTCATGAATGTGTCCTCTATTTTATTGTGAATTTTAATTAATTTTTCAATGGTTGGATTTTAAATGATAATTGTCTTCCCAACATGTATGCATAAATGATACATTGTGCCATTCCTTTTGTGAAATAATGATGATGCATCCTTTGAGTTTGAAATTTTTTGTGATGAAACTAGACACATTGACCTTCATTTCCATATAAAGATTGGGCATTTATCATTTGTGGTTTGCTAGTTATGATTTTTTGAACTAGGGTGTGACAATTTGTGTCACACCAATGATATGCAAATGTATGATTCTTGTTCACATGCTTCTTGACCTCCAAATGACTTGAAATTTTGCATGAGCCTACTCTTGTATGTCTAGTTGACTTGTGAATTTTCTTGGATTTAATTGAACTATTTTCCATTTGTTTGAGATTTTTCTTCCCTGCCTAGTCAAATGTTGACCTTGTGTGACACTTGTTCCCATTTCATTTGTGAAATTCTCATACTTTATTAGATGGACATGAAATTTTGCATGAGATAACTAGACATCCTCATCTTTGCCATGGTTTTGATCCCATTCATTTATCATACACCATTCTTGACTTATGATTTTTCTAAGTTGATGCATGTTTGGTTGACCTCTTTGAGCATGTTCAAAATTGCTTTGTCTTTCTGATTTTCATTGACTGCCTTCCACTTGTCCAAATGGGATGAAATTTGACATGCTTACCATGCTATGTGTTAGGTTTGATCATGATTTATTTGGTGATTTTTGAAAATGTCTTAGTTTGCTTTTGATGCAAGTCTTGCTGTTGACTTCTATGAGCCTCTGTTTGCCATACTTTGACCTAAATGGTTCATGAAATGATGATGATGATTGATATGAATGTGAACCCAATTGGTTTTGTTTCCTAATTGTTTGAACATGATTTTGGATACTTACCCCTTGCTGTTTGGACTTTCTCATTCATTTTTGACCCTAGGCTTGCCCTAGTGGTCCTGTTACTCACCTTTGAGCTTGTGTTTTCAGGTTGACCATCAAATGGCCATTGAGACCAATTCTTTTGATTGAGCTTGCTTAAGAATCATGGTCTAACTTGTTTGTATTGTAGGTGGCTTGGCTCACATGCCTTAAGCCTTGTGCCTTGCACATCCATGTGCCTCTAATTGACTGTTGGCCTCTGTTTCCTTTCACTTTGTTTGAAGTTGTATACTAACATCTGCTTGACTGTTTCAGGTGCTTTAGTTGCTTAGTTCCTTGTGAACTTTTTGCTTTGCTTTGCTTGCATAAGCAATTTGCATTGAGGTATGTCTCTTTTACTTCATGTAGTCTGGAAGACCTGGCCTGTTACTTGGCCAGGCAACTGTCTGAAGTCCTCCTTAAGAGGCAATGTTTGTGGATGTTTAACTTTGTCCTTGCATAGAGTCAAAGTCCTCCTAAGTGAAGAGGCAATTGGTGGAAGGTAGGGATATGCAATCTATCCCCCACTATTCAGTGTGTCATTTGCTTTGCTCACACCACTGTGTTGATGCATTGCAGATACAAACCCAAGATCTTGTGCAATTGTACAGTTGAGTCAGTTTTAAATGTGTAGAAGGGTTCCCACTTTCTGAACCCACACATTCTTGTCTTGAGCTCTCCCGGGCCAGGGATAAGAGCTGTGAGGTCTCACCCTCACTTCATCCTTTCATCTGCTTCACCTTAGCCCCTCAATGGCAAGGTTAAGAGCAACATTCACCCAGTTCCAGAGGTTTGTTTGTCGAGGTTGATATGACCCCTTGACTAAAACCTAACCCTTGTTTGAGCCACTTGTTTGTGTATAGCGTGTGCTATCTGTGCTTGTAGGATTGTTTGACTTGCTTCCTGTGCAAGATAGGATTGTTTGACTTGCTTCCTGTGCAAGATAGGATTGTTTGACTTGCTTCCTGTGCAAGTTAGGATTAGTTTGACTTGCTTCCTGTGCAAGTTAGGATTAGTTTAGGCTTGCTTCCTGTGCAAGTAGGTTTTGCTTGGCTTGCTTCCTGTGCAAGTTAAGTGTGCGTGGCTTGTTTCCTGTGTGAGCCATGCTTAGGATAAGTTGGCCCCTTGTGCCAGTTAGCTAGAAACCTTAACTTAGGGTTGATTTGCATGATAACATCTAGGCTCGAGTCGTAGTCTCCCTAGTTGTGTCTCCCTCTGTTATCTGGTTAGGCTAATCCTTTATCCCTGCGTAGGGGAACTACATCGCCCTGATCTTCACACCAGATGAAGTATGTAGGCAGGAGATTGAGCTGATCTCTCCGGGCGCCCTTTTTCTTTTTTGTGTGTGTTGTCTGACAGTTGCTAGGCTCGAGTGCCTGACTCCTTAGCAATTTGTTGTCTGTCTGTTTGAGTGTGTGCTTGACAGTTATAGGCTCGAGTCCCCGACTCCCTATCAACCTGTTGTGTTGTTGTGTGCTTGGAAGCCGATGTAAGTCCATCGAGTGGCATTTGGGTTCCAGTGTGCGTGTGTTTGGTTCGGATGCTGACATAAGTCCAGTGATTGGCAGTCGGGCTCCACGTTTGCCTTTGCCTTTGTTTGTTTGTGTGCGTGTCAGCCGAGCTACGAATGCTCTGATTCTTCTCTCGTCCGAGAAGATACGTATGCATAGGATGCGATATCCTAGCGAGCATGTGTCGTTTCCCCAGTCCGAACTACTTCGACTCTGATGTCTATGCCTGATAGACTAAGTAGGCCCAGGATGCGATATCCTGCCGAGTCAGTTTCAGTCAGTTCCTTTGTCTCTTTCAGCCAGTGTGTGTGAGTGTGAGCAGTGTTTAGCAACCATTTTCCTTCCTACTGTGCGTGGATCCCGTAGAGTACTACGAATGCGTAGGGGTGCTAATACCTTCCCTTCGCATAACCGACTCCCGAACCCATACTCTTTGGTCGCGAGACCATGTTCTTTCCCAGGTTTACTCTGAGCGTTTCCTTTCCCTCTTTTGGGATAAATAACGCACGGTGGCGGCTCTGTTGTTCTTTCTTTTCCCGCCGGTTTTTCGCGTGATGCGACAGCTGGCGACTCTGCTGGGGATATAGAGAAGTTGACCTATGCTGGTCCATCTTCCCTAAGCGAGTCTCTCCTAGCGCTCTCTAGGTTAGGGTTTTGGTTGCTTTGTGCTGTGTTTATTTACTGCCTTCATTATTTACTGTTTGCATTCATTGTCTATTGTTTGCATTTATGTTTGCATTAATGTTTGCATTTATTCATCTGTTCGCCTGGCTGGTTGTTTGTTTCTCTCTGTGTGGGGGGGAAGAGTCAGTTGAGGTAAAAGGTCCAATACCCAGACCATGAGTGCAATCTAGGATACCTAGGAATAGAGTGATTCATGGGAAGCGGCTGGTATGGCGCCACTTAGCGGAACATTGATATCACGAGCAGTTCAGACCCTGGTGGGATACTGTCGTTACATACTTCGGGTGTGTATATGATAGTATTTCTGCGAAAGGTTATTTATGCTGCGTTTCTCTCAGCTTTACCCTGGCCTAGACTACACCCGTGAGTGGGGAAGGGTTATTTCATTACAGGTACCGTTGGTGACTCGGTTCTGTTGGTGACTTGGTTCTGATGGTGACTTTGTGTTCAGGCAGTGTTCAGTTGACCTTAAGTTGGATTTATGTTCTGATTCCGACTGAAGCTCCGACCTAGTATTAGAATCTGCACAACCAGCCAGCCATGTCTGCATCATGTGCATCATAGCATATTTATTTTTCAAAAGAAACGCAATAAAAAAGATACAAAAAAAAAGAAAAAAAAGAAAAAAAAAAAGAAGAAAAAAAACTAATCTCTGCATGCATATCATTTCTCAGGTACATTCCCGAGCTTGTCTACTGATAGAGATGGCAACAGTCCCAGAGTTGAAGCGGAAGACCTGTTCCTACAGTTTCCACCGTGAGCCGTTGACTCCGCTAGTTGAGTTGGGTAGCCTCGTGACAGACGATCGACTGAAGAGTTTTGTTGGGCGGTATGGAGATATCTTGACAGTATTGAAGACGGTAGTGGATCCAGTGCCTCTGCAGACGCTTCTTCAGTTCTACGATCCAGAGCTCAGATGCTTCACTTTCCAAGATTACCAGTTAGCACCTACTCTCGAGGAGTATTCTATCCTGTTAGGTATCCCTATTCAGCATCAGACTCCCTTCTTGGACGTTCCAAAGGAGGTCGACTTCAGATTGATTGCCAGAGCTCTCCGGTTGAGTGTTGAGGAGGTTGGTAAGAATTGGAAACCCTGCGGGGAAGTTGTAGGTCTGCCATTGAAGTTCCTGTTGAGAGTAGCCAGAGTTGAAGCAGAAAAGGGGAATTGGGAAGTTTTTCACGCATAGTTAGCTGCCATGATCTATGGTATCATCCTATTTCCCAGTATGCCAAATTTCATTGACTTCACTGCTATCAGCATTTTCATCAGAGGGAATCCAATCCCTACTCTTCTAGCAGATACTTACTATGCCATTCACAGCAGGCATGGTAAGGGAGGAGCCATCAGGTGTTGCCTACCTCTTCTGTTCAAATGGTTCATGTCTCTCCTGCCAGCCAGTGGACCATTTGTGGACACCCAGAGCACTCTGAAGTGGACTCAGAGGGTCATGTCGCTCACTTCCTATGACATCAGGTGGCAGTCGTACCGGATGGATGTGAAGGATGTCATCATAAGTTGTGGTGAATTCCGGGGCGTGCCACTCATAGGGACCAAAGGTTGCATCAATTACAACCCAGTTCTTTCTCTTCGCCAGCTAGGGTTTGTTATGAGCGAAAGACCGCTCGAAGCAGAGATAGCTGAGAGTTTTTGTTTTGAGAAGAAGGATGACCCTGTTAGGTTGGAGCAGATAGGGAGAGCCTGGAGAGATGTGGGAGTGAAGGATGGATCCGTCTTGGGGAAGAAGTTTGCCGTTGCTATGCCCGATTACACTGATTGGGTCAAGAAGAGAGTGGAAACTTTGTTGTTACCCTATGATAGGATGGAGCCGTTGCAAGAGCAACCACCTTTGATCCTTGCTGAGAGTGTGCCTGCGGAGTGTAACATCTCAAAATTTGCCCTCCTCTTCTTTAAAAAAAAAAAAAAAAAAAAAAAAAAAAAAAAAAAAAAAAAAAAAAAAAAAATTGGCTATGAGTCGACCATAGGGGTCAGCGCATAGACCACGGGTCAGCGCATAACATGTTTGAGCCGACCTGTGGTCGACGCCTAGCAGGCTATGGTCGACGCATAGCAGGCTATGAGTCGACCGCTCGCGCGGAAACTCAGTTTTTTGAGTGTTTTTCACTGTGTGAGGCTGTTTTTTGGTTGTTAAGTCACTTATTTTCCAGATTTTGTTCACTCAACTGATTTTTCACTAATTTCACTTCATTTTGCTAATTGTGATTAAGGAGTGGATTAGGATGTGGTATATAACCTTAACTGTAACAGAAATTAAAAAGACATTTTTTTCATTCTCCAAGAATCATAACAGAATTTCCCTCCCAAAACCTCTCAAATTCTCCAAACTTCATCATACATTTTTCATCAATTCTCATCCAATTCTTCATCATTTTTTATCATTCTTCTTGGATCTACACTCTGCAAGTGATTGTGCATAACTGTTTCAACAACCTCGTGGCCAAAGCTTGCTGAATTTGGACTGTGGCATTCAAGGTCATCAATGGCAATTTCATGATTCTTCAAGCTGGAGCTGTTTTGAAGCTGCAAAACCTCTTTCAATCATCTTCCTAAGCTTCAATCAACTTCTGTTTTCATCTTGTGGATCTTGAAACACGCGATTGCAACTTCTACACATTCATAAGGTGAGATCTCGAATTTTCCAATTCTTGAAATTAACACATGGCTTTGATAGATCTCCTAGTGTAGAGTAGGATGAAGCTTGAATCGTGTGTTTTGGTTGAGTATTAAGGAAGAGATCTGGAATTGAAGTTTGATGTTTAAAGGATGTTTTGATCGGTTCATGCTGTGTAGTTAGAATTAGGGAAAATTAGGTTGATATTCATGATGTGTGTTGAGAGATCTTTCCAACGGTGTATGGATTGTTGAATTTGATGATGATTTGTTCATGCTGGATTTTGATGATGAACATGCGAAGAACATGGATGAATGTTGAAATAATTTTCCAGAATTGGCTTTTGATCTTCATTTTGCGTTTTTGACATGCTGTTGATGTTTGTGGTACTGTTGCGCACTGTTTTTCACATTTTTTATTTTTCTTCCATATTAAAAAATTCATAACTAATTCAAAAACAGTCCAAATTTTGTGAGATTTTTTGCATTGTTCTCCTTGTAATGTGTAGAATTTGATTATGATTTTTGTGGAATTTTTGCACGTGTGGAAGTTTAATTGGCCTACGGATTTTTGACTTATGTCATTTGTTTTGTACATTTTGGCAATTGGATCATGAAATACTCATATCATAAAATAAATGGCTGAAAATTTTTGTGGTGGTTCTTGACTCATTGAGGATTATTTATATGTAAATTTCATGAATTTTTGATACCTGGTTAGAGAGCAGCAAATTCTGGAACATAGGTGTGACAATTTGTGTCACACCTCTTGATGTCAACTTGTTGAATTTAATTGGATAACCTATGCATGTTAGAATTGAATGAAATTTGGCATGATGACTTTTTGACATGTTAGGATGCTTGATGAATTTTTGTAGGATTTTTCACTGTATTTTCAATTTGATCATGATTTTTCATTTCTGGTGATTGAAATTGCAAGCTCATGTGATACATGTTGGTAGATTGATTGGGAAATCCTCATATTGTATTGTATGGCCATGAAATTTGATATGCATGAACTAGACACGTTGTGTGACCTCCCTGTTTTGGTCTCATCCATTTCTTTTTTGTTTTCATTGAGTTATGAATTTTTGAAGTGGATGTATGCATTGATGTTGTGAATTGAAGCATGTAACTGTGTCTGTTTTTGTTGATTTTCATTAACATGGTTCTATTTGCCCAATTGAGCTCAAATTTGACATGGTAGACCTTGATTGACCCCTGTTTAGGTGTATTTAATTTGAGATTTTTTGAATGTGTTTTGGCATGGCTTTGAATGCAATACTTCTGTTTGTATGCTTGGTGGTTCATTTGACCTCATATGGATTGTTTTGTGCATGAATTGAATATGATGGATGATATAAACATGAGACCAATGATGTTTGCTCTTGTTTGATGATAATTTGATGTTGGATGGTGGATACCTTGCTGTTTAGGAGTTTTTATTGCCTTTGGACCCTAGGCTTGGCCTAGTGGTCTAGTTGCTAATGTTTGCTTGATTTTTCAGGATCAAAAAGCATAATGCACATGGAGAATGATCCAAATCAATTTTAATTGATGTTGTTGATATTTGTACACTAACATAACATTGTTTTGTAGGTGTTGGAGCTTGGGCTTAAGCCTTGAGCTTGCTTTGTGTTGTATTGTTTAAACTGTTTGATTGTTTGCTGTATAGTTTGTCTGATTGAGTACTAACTGTGTTGGATTGTTTCCAGGTACTTTAGTTGCTCAGTTCCTTGTGAACTTTTGCTTTGCGTTGCTTAAGCAACTTGCATTGAGGTAAGTCCTCTTGACTTCATGTAGTCTGGAGACCCGGCTGTTACCGGGCCGGGCAAATTGTCTGAAGTCCTCCTTAAGAGGCAATGCTTGTGTATGTTTATTTTTAAGCCAAGCAGGAAAAGCCCTTCAAGTAAGGCAATTGGTGGAAGGTAGGGACAAGCAACCTGTCCCCCACTATTCAGTTGAGTCTTCTCCTTGCTCCCATTACATGGTTGTAGCATTGAGATCAAAAGCCCAAGATCCTGTGCAGTGCACATTGTGTCTGAGTCATCGAGTATAGAAGGGTTCCCCTATTCTGGACCCATGCTCATTTGTCAGCTCTCCCTGGTTAGAGATAAGAGCTGTGAGGTCTCATCCTCACTTCATCCTTTCATCTGCTTCACCTTAGCCTCGTAATGGCAAGGTTAAGAGCAAAACCGGCCTGTACAGACGACTCGCTTCGGCGGTCAAACCCCTTTGATTGAGCCTCTTGTTTGGTTATAGCGGGTGCTCTATGGATATCTGATTGACATGCTTGTTTGAGATGCCTGTTCTCATTTGATGTATGATATGTGATTGTATGCTTGTGTGCTAGCTTCTTTCCTGGTTAGGATAGGCTTGTTTATGCAAGTAGGATAGAAAACTGAACTTAGGGTGACTTTGCATGACAACATTAGGCTCGAGTCTCAGCTCCCTAGTGTCGTGTTTCCCCTCGGTTTCTGGTTAGGAGAGTTTCTCCCCCTGTTAAGGGGAACTACATCGCCCTGATCCTCGTGCCAGACGAGGTATGTAGGCAGGTGGTCGTGCGAGACCACTCCGGGCAACCTTTTTCTTTTTGGCGTGTGTTTACCTGTTATCTGACTGTATGTTTGGGTTCGGATGCTGACGTAAGCCCAGTGATTGGCAGTCGGGCTCCACGTTTGCCCTTTTGAGTGTGTTTTGGTTCGGATGCCGACGTAATTCCATCCAGTGGTTGTCGGGCTCCATGTTTGCCACCCTTGTGTGTTTGTATGTTTTGTGTTGTTTGGCGTGCGTAAGCCGAACTACAGTGGCTCTGATTCTTGTTCCAGACAAGATATGTAGGCATAAGGTGCGATACCTTATCGAGCCCGTTCCTCTTAACCCCACCTGCGTTCCCCGTGTGTGTGTGTGATGTTTAGCAACCTTTTCTTTATTCTAGGACGTGGATCCCTAGGAGTACCTAGGACGTGAGGGGTGCTAATACCTTCCCCTTGCGTAACCGACTCCCGAACCCATTCTCTTGGTCGCGAGACCATGTCTTTTCCAGGTTTCTCTGAGCGTTTCCTTTCCCTATCTTGGGATAAATAACGCTTAGTGGCGGCTCTGTGTGTTTTTATTTTTAGGCTCGCCGGTTGTTTTTTCGCAGGATGCGACAGCTGGCGACTCTGCTGGGGATCTGCGATGTAGACCTATGCTGGTCCATCGTCCCTAAGCGAGTCCTTCCTAGCGTTCTAGGATTAGTTTAGGTTGCTTGTTTGTGTTATTTATTGCATTTATTATTCTAACTAGTGTGTATATATTTGCATTAAATGTTTGTATGCATCATACTATCATGTTGTTGCTGTCCTCTGCAGGTGGTTCTGTTGTGTGGGGTGGGTGTTCTGAGTGGGGCTAAAACCCAGGCCCGAGTATACACCTAGGACTAGTGTGGTCTCATGTCGCCTCTTTCATGTTAAGTCAACATGTGCCTGGCGGCGTGATGTACCACAAGCCGGACGAGGCTCATTTGGTAGTGCTCATCTCTGTGGATATTCCGCTTTGTTTGAGTTACTCCATCTGAGTTGTTGACTCTGGTGACCGATCATTTCCCGGATCTTTGGTTTAGACGGTTTTAAGAGAGCTACAATGGCACACCCGAAAGGGCAAACCCATTGAGTATCTCCGCCCGATTGTCGAGACTATTATCCGCCTTAGGATGACCTGTTTAGAACTTACCTGTGAGGGGAGGGTGATCCGTTCAGATGCATAATCAGATGGTGACTTTGTGTTCTGTGATTCAGAGACATATTTATAAGTCGGATTTATGGTCATTTATTGCCGTGACGCCGGAATGCTGTCCGTGATTTATCAGTGGGGATCCGTTTATTTCTGGATTCCCCGGGCCGAGATGTTTATCAGTGGGGATCCGTTTATTTCAGGATTCCCCGGGCCGATTCAGATGGTGGCGAGGGTTTGCTCAGAGCCCGGTGATGATGATGATGATGTATCTGTCTTCCGTTTATTTCGGAACCCGTGGGTCTGATTGATGATTGTACACTCCTCAGATGGTTATGATCGGTTCAGAGATCCGGGCTGTGATTCAGAGCAACAGAGGATCAGATGACTTGGAGGATGGCCCAGTGCATTGCATACATCTGCATCATTCTCATTTTGCATTCATCTGCACCAAACCTATGTTTAGCCATATGGGGAATATTATTGATTGAGAATCTGGTTGAGAGACATCCGGATGTCAGAATATTATTGATGAAATATTATCTGTCTCGATGAAACCAGAATCAAAGGACAGAATCTTCCTCGTATGGATAGACGTTGCATTCATGCATATTAACCTGTTTGCTGTTTTGCAGGAATCATTGCTCGTGCTCGCAGAACTGTACCTTTGCACTCGACCCGTCCTCACAGATACTTCACCCGGCACAAATCCAAACTGATGGATCCGTCCAACGCTGACATTCTCGAGCTGAAAGAGAAGATGGGAGAACTGATCAGTGTCATGCAAGAGTTCGCCTTAGAGCAGAAAGTACTTGCCGAAAAGGTGAGGAGGATTGAAGACTGGCTGGAGATGGGGAACGTGCAAGGAAACGCTTCGTCATCTGGACCGAAGAAATCCTTTGGTAACGACCAGCGCAAGGATGAGGGTGGATCGAGTGCTGTGTACGCCCAGAGAGGACACGGTAGGGGTCGTTACTACCAGCACACCGCTGCGGTAACTATTCCTGCTGACAATCAGCCTGCACAACAGCAACAGCAGCGTCAGCCATTTCAGCGGAGGTCTCCGAGGGTAGGATATCCAGTCAGGGGGAGGATGAGTGATCGGCATTTTGACAGGCCGCCTGTGACATATTCTTTCCTATTGAAAAAGCTGAAAGATATGGGGTTGGTACAGTTGAGGACTTTGGCACCTATGGGACCTGATCAAAGGCCAGCCAATTTTGATGAAAATGTCAAATGTGAATTCCATTCGGATGCTCCCGGGCACAGTGTAGAGGACTGCAAAGCTTTTAAGCACGTAGTCCAAGACCTGGTGGATTCCAAGGCCCTCAATTTTACATTGTCATTGAATGCTGATGCCAATCCCATGCCGGCACATGGTCAGGCGATGGTGAATGCAATTGCTGAAGATTCAGATCACGCCTATACAGTGGGTAAAGAAGCTGACAGTGACTGCAAGTTCAGTGGTTGGATAAAGCCGTGCGTACCAGGAAGCTGAAAGGCCTAAACAAGATCGTCACTGACACTCGTCCGGAAGAGTAATATTTCTTGTTTTCAGTTTATATGCATGGAAGCCATATGTGTTGCCCGACACGTAATGGTTCATTGTAAGGGCCACCTCATGTTTAAATTTGCATTTTCTGCATCATTAATAAATGGATGTTTTTCAGTCAAAAGCGGTGTTCCCTGTTTTTCATTTATTTTTGCAGTTTAAAAACAAATAAAAAATGGCAATGTTTGTCTTCATTTTTCTTTTTTGATTTGTCTCGTCCCAAAGTCAAAAATAATTCTCCGGATCTCGTTGATAACGATTTGGTTACCCCTCATATGACTTCGACAATCCAATCTATCTTGCTGAAGAAGAAGACGAAGAAGATTGTGATCTACTGGAATTAACCAGATTGCTAAAACAAGAGGAGAAGGTGATTCAGCCGCCCGAGGAGCGGGTTGAGATTGTTATTCCAAGCACCGCCGAGGTCAGAAAGGAGATGAAAATTGGGGCCGCTTCAGAGGCGAATTAAGAGCTGAATGGTAGCCTTGTTGAAAGAGCATGTGGATGCCTTCACCCGGTCATGTCAGGGTATGCCAGGGTCGGATACCGGTGTCGTCGCGAACAGGCTACCATGGAGAGAGGATCGTCCTCTAGAGAAGCAGAACGCCCGTGCCTGTATCAGAGGGCCATGGTGACTTTGTTTCATGAGATGATTCATCATGAAATTGATTGCTATGTTGATGACATGATAGCAAAGTCCCATGCGGAAGTGGGGCATCTGGCTGACCGGGGCAAGTCGGTTGACCGGTTTGAGACAATTCAAACTGAGGTTGAATTCAGATAAGTGCACTGTCAGAGTGCGGTCCGGTAAGATGATTGGGGTTCATTGTAAGAAGGGAATCGAGGTTGATCCTGCTAAAAAAGAAATAATAAAAAAAAGATAAACGCCTGAACCGAGAAAGAAAAAGAGAGGTTCGTGGTTTCTTAGAAAGATTGAACTACCTGTCATGGTTCACATCTCATCTAACAGCCACGTGTGAACCCATGTTCAAGAGGTAAAGAAAAAGATCAAACGGTCAGGTGAAATAATGATTGCCAAGGGGCATTGAAAAATAAAAGAAAGTTGCAGGAACCTCGGATTCTGACATCTCCTTGTGGAGAGAGACTGTTAATCTGTACTTGACGGCCTTCGAGGGGTCTACGAGGTGTATTGGGTCAGCATGACGAGTCTTGTCGAAAAGAGCATGCAATTTACCTTAGCAAAAAGTTTACCGACTGTGAAACAGTACATTCACTGTTCGAGAAAACTTGCTGTACTTTGGCATAGGCTGCTCGCCGACTGAGACAGTATATGCTGGTTCATACCACTTTGTGGATTTCCAAGATGGATCCGATTGAGTATGGGTTTGAGAATCCAGTATTGACCGGACGGGTTGCGAGAAGAGCAAAAGAATGTTGACTGATTTGTGATACTCTCAGAAAGCAATCAAAGGGTGTATTGTATGATTATATCGCTCTGCAACCCATTGAGGATTGTCAACCGATGAAGTGTGGATTCCCTGATGAGGACATCTCGAGGTGCTCTAATCGAAAGATTGAGAGTGACCGATCCCGGAGGAGGGGCCTGACCCTGAATCCGAACGGATTCTGATGTCTGATGGGGAGGTTAAGCCGAATAAGGTAGTGCTTCCCGGGGCACGATGGAATGCATCAACGATGGTGACCGAGGCCGAAGCTTGTATTCTGGGTATTGTACTTCGGTACGTACGTCTACTGGGGCAAACGCCTTTCTCACTCAGAGAGCCTGATTGGAGAAAAGAGGCTAGCAGCCATCTGTCATGGGCGGTATACCAGCAACGTATGAAGCGTGCTTTTGACAAGAAAGTGCGACCTCGGATGTATCACGTGGGTGATATGGTGCTGAAAAGGATCCTTCCTCCTCAAAACGATCGTGGGGCAAACGGACACTCAGTCATGAATCCCCAGCATGGTCAAGAAGGTTTTCTCCGATAGAGCCTTGTTGTTAACGACCATGGATGGTGAGGATTTTCCATCCCCTGTGAATGCAGGCGCAGTTAAAAAATACTTCGTGTAAAAAAGACCCGCTGGACGAAAAGAACAAAATAGTCCAGGCAAAAATGGGCATCCCGGCGAACCAAAAACAGAAAAAGGGTTTGGGCAAAAATTAGGGATATAAATAAAAAATGTACACCCGGCAAGTCGAGAACCTGGAAAGGCGACTTGGGCAAAAAGGGGTATCCCGGTGGACTGAAAACCCGAAAGGGCGGTCCAGGCAAAAGAGGGATTGAAACGAACAACTGCGTCTGGCATGATCGTTTGCGCTTTGGTTAAAGCATCTTGGATAATACCCGGTAGGGATCGGTCAGAATTGTCTTGTTCAGAAGGCAGAAAAGCACGGAGAGTCTGAGGACATATGGGGTGTAACCGAGTTGGAACTCGATGAGATCACGGGTTTCACATTGCCATTAGGATAGATTTTTCCTTTTGTGCGCAATTACCTCTTTTCAGGAATTGCTTCCTTTTGTATTGCTCATTTAAGCCACACACTTTTCCAATCAATAAAATGCATATTCGGTCAAATAATTGTGTTTTTGTTTTTCATTACCGCTTTGATTGCAAAAACATCCAGATATTTTTGATAAAGAATCTTGCATTTTTAAGACATACAGGTTCCTTCCAATGCATGTTTATAAGATTGAATGCTTGAAATCTTATTTGGAAGGTTGAGTGACCCAAGTGTTGAAATCTTGACATGCCTGGGGCACGGTTTTATCTGACGATCTGTTGTGCAGAAACTGTTAGATATTCTTCACTCACTTGCAGGTTGTGATGTGGAAGCTTTGTCACAGATCCCCAGAGAGTCCGACCAGGAACGAATGAATGTGAAGGGATGACGAAAAACGTTGAGGCGTACGATGATCCTTGATGTTAATCAAGAAGACTCTTCAAAATCGGAAGATTTGAAAGTATGTAATTCCCCGCAGAGTTCGATCAGGGACGAGTGCGCGGATGAGGAACGGGGAAGCGACGGGAGACGTCAGACGACCCTTGAAATTAATCAAGAAGACTCTTCAAAATCGGAAAATTGAGATTTCTGTATAATCCCAGGAGTACGTTTCCGTCGAGCGCGGAGCGATTGGGAATACAAGATGATGGAGCAGAAAAGGTCCAGACGAGTCTGGGAATTCTCAAAAGTGGAAAGCTGATGCGGGACTGGAAGGTAGATACCGTGGTTCGACGAGTCGATGGGTGTTCTGTACCAACTTTTCTCATTTCCCAGCTAAGTCCCCAAGCAGAGTTATAGGACTAGCTCCCCAGCAGATTCAAGGTCTGTGAACTTCTCCAGCCAAGTCAGGATGGTTACCAGGCAGGTTAAAGCGGTGTTTCCTCAGCAGCCAGGCCAGAAGGTTGCTATTACCCGAGTGGAGCGGGTTTCAATGAAATATATCTCCAGCAGTGTTCATCCTACCTGAGGATTGGACAAGTTTCCGTAGCGGACGGATGGATTTTTGCATCCCCAGCTGAGCGGATTATACCTATGGGTTGCATGGGTTGTCCCCAGCGGAGTAGTATTCGTTTCCCTAGCAGGGTCAGGATGGTTACCCAGCAGGTGATAGAGTGGTGCATCCCCAGGTGAGTCCGGAGATTGCTATTCCCCTAGCAGAGTCTCTGTGAGTGTTTCCCCAGCGAAGTCCACGGGTATCTGTGAGGGTTTTCCCGAAGCGGAGTCAGGATTGGTATCCCCAACAAGTCAAAGGTTGGTGTATCCCCACAGAGCGTTGGTGGTGCTTATCCCCAGCAGTTTCTCGAGTGGATTGGGTGCAAAAGAGGTTCTTCCCCAGCAAGGGTTGCCTATTTCCCAGCAGCAGTGTTATTCCCCAGCAGGGCGGAATTGGAGCAGTGACGAGTTCCTCAGCAGAGAATCTCGTATTCCCCAGAGGAGTCCTATGAGGGGGATGTTTTTATTTTTTATGTTTTATGCATTCATCATGAAAAAATAACATGGCATATTGCATAGAAAAATAATCGCGTAGCATTTCCATGTTTATGGAGCATTACGCAGAAAAAATCAATCATGCATCATTGCAAACATCAGCTAGTCTCAAGCTGTGGTTACCGTTTGAGAGGTGTTTTGCCAGAAAGTGAAGGTGTTTCTCCGAGTAGTATAGCCTCATGATTTTATCAAAGGTATCGTCCCAGTGGTACGACACTGGAGAAGAATTCTTCCGTCGGACAGAGATGGAAAGAGGATGCATTCAACGCAACCCAAGCCGTGGTTGCCGCTTGAAGATTTGGGTTCACCGAAGGTGAAGATGTTACTCTGAGGAGTCTAGCATCATAACGTCAGGTTAGCAACGTTCCCCAGTAGTGCGATATTGGAGAAAAGGTTTCCGTCGGACAGAGATGGAAATAAAGTCAGAGGACGTTACGCGATCAGCGCGATTCAAGCCGTGGTTGCCGCTTGAAGATTTGGGTTCACCGAAGGTGAAGATGTTACTCTGAGGAGTCTAGCATCATAACGTCAGGTTAGCAACGTTCCCCAGTAGTGCGATATTGGAGAAAAGGTTTCCGTCGGACAGAGATGGAAATAAAGTCAGAGGACGTTACGCGATCAGCGCGATTCGAGCCGTGGTTACCGCTTGAGGATTGGTTTTGCCGGTCAGTGAAGACGATACTCCGAGGAGTTCAGCATTGTGAGTTTCAGACAGCAGTATTTCCCAGTCATCAGTAAGTGTCTGGTCAAGCTTTGTTTGGTGTCTGTCAACATCATCGTCCGATGTCCAGTAAACATCGAGTTTTCTCCCAGTCATCAGTAAGTGTCTGGTTGAGTTTTCTTTGGTGTCAGTAAACATCATTGATCCGATGTTCAGTAAACGTCGGGTTTTCTCCCAGTCATCAGTAAGTGTCTGGTCGAGTTTTCTTTGGTGTCAGTAAACATCATCGTCCGATGTTCAGTAAACGTCGGGTTTTCTCCCAGTCATCAGTAAGTGTCTGGTCGAGTTTTCTTTGGTGTCAGTAAACATCATTGATCCGATGTTCAGTAAACGTCGGGTTTTCTCCCAGTCATCAGTAAGTGTCTGGTCGAGTTTTCTTTGGTGTCGGTAAACATCATTGATTCGATGTTCAGTAAACGTCGAGTTTTCTCCCGGTCATCAGCCAGTGCCCGGTGGGAGATGTTACTCTGAGGAGTCTAGCATCAGAACGGCAGAGCAGCAGGGTTCCCCAATAGTGCGATATTGGAGGAAATGTTTCCGTCGAGCAGAGATGGAGATGAAATCAAAGGACGTTTTGCGGTCAGCGCAATTTCGGGGTTCAACTGGAGAAAAGGAAGTGTTGCGGCATTTTCTGGGGTTCAAATGGAGATTGGAGTTGAAGATTGTATCCGGGATGAGGTCCTTAGGAGCGTCTTCTATTCATGTGTCACCTTAGGCCTTGGCGGATGCCAATGGAGGTCGTTATAGGTGTCTTCTGAGGAAGAGATGCACATGCTACCTTCCGTTGTGAAGGGTTACCCTCTGACATGTCGCCCTCAGAGTGGTTTGGTGTTAGTTCCGTCGTTGCCAGCGGAATTATCACGAGAGATTGGAGAAAAGGAGGTGCTGAGGCATTTTCTGGGGTTCAAATGGAGAAAAGGAAATGTGGATACATTTTCTGGAGACGGGGTTCAAATGGAGAAAAGGAAATGTGGATACATTTTCTGGAGAACGGGGTTCATTCTGGCGATCGAGAGTTATCGTCAGGCGACTGGGGTTCAAACTGGAGAACGGGGCTCATTAGGTTGGCAAAAAGGAGTGCTGAGGCATTTTCCGGGGTTCAAATGCAGAGATCCGAGGATCGTTTGTGCAAAGGCAAAATTTCGGGGTCCAAGAAAATAATAAAAATAGAGAAAATCTTTGGGGTTCAAGAAAAGAAAAAAGAAAGAGAGAGAGAATGATAATCCCGCGTGGATGTGTGGTGATCAGACCATGATTATCCCTGCGTTACCATTTATTTTGGTATCCAGGTCGACGTTTGTTCAGGGGTTGTTTCTTCGCCAATTCTAACAGGCGTTGTTAATTATTTTCCCATCAGAGTGCAAATTGTTCGTCTGTTCTTGGTATTCAATCACTCTTCATCCTGATCATCCGAAAGCCGAGGCTGTTCATATCAACAGGTTCACAGTGGATTGAATAGGAGCAGCTGTAACATCTCAAAATTTGCCCTCCTCTTCTTTAAAAAAAAAAAAAAAAAAAAAAAAAAAAAAAAAAAAATTGGCTATGAGTCGACCATAGGGGTCAGCGCATAGACCACGGGTCAGCGCATAACATGTTTGAGCCGACCTGTGGTCGACGCCTAGCAGGCTATGGTCGACGCATAGCAGGCTATGGTCGACGCATAGCAGGCTATGAGTCGACCGCTCGCGCGGAAACTCAGTTTTTTGAGTGTTTTTCACTGTGTGAGGCTGTTTTTTGGTTGTTAAGTCACTTATTTTCCAGATTTTGTTCACTCAACTGATTTTTCACTAATTTCACTTCATTTTGCTAATTGTGATTAAGGAGTGGATTAGGATGTGGTATATAACCTTAACTGTAACAGAAATTAAAAAGACATTTTTTTCATTCTCCAAGAATCATAACAGAATTTCCCTCCCAAAACCTCTCAAATTCTCCAAACTTCATCATACATTTTTCATCAATTCTCATCCAATTCTTCATCATTTTTTATCATTCTTCTTGGATCTACACTCTGCAAGTGATTGTGCATAACTGTTTCAACAACCTCGTGGCCAAAGCTTGCTGAATTTGGACTGTGGCATTCAAGGTCATCAATGGCAATTTCATGATTCTTCAAGCTGGAGCTGTTTTGAAGCTGCAAAACCTCTTTCAATCATCTTCCTAAGCTTCAATCAACTTCTGTTTTCATCTTGTGGATCTTGAAACACGCGATTGCAACTTCTACACATTCATAAGGTGAGATCTCGAATTTTCCAATTCTTGAAATTAACACATGGCTTTGATAGATCTCCTAGTGTAGAGTAGGATGAAGCTTGAATCGTGTGTTTTGGTTGAGTATTAAGGAAGAGATCTGGAATTGAAGTTTGATGTTTAAAGGATGTTTTGATCGGTTCATGCTGTGTAGTTAGAATTAGGGAAAATTAGGTTGATATTCATGATGTGTGTTGAGAGATCTTTCCAACGGTGTATGGATTGTTGAATTTGATGATGATTTGTTCATGCTGGATTTTGATGATGAACATGCGAAGAACATGGATGAATGTTGAAATAATTTTCCAGAATTGGCTTTTGATCTTCATTTTGCGTTTTTGACATGCTGTTGATGTTTGTGGTACTGTTGCGCACTGTTTTTCACATTTTTTATTTTTCTTCCATATTAAAAAATTCATAACTAATTCAAAAACAGTCCAAATTTTGTGAGATTTTTTGCATTGTTCTCCTTGTAATGTGTAGAATTTGATTATGATTTTTGTGGAATTTTTGCACGTGTGGAAGTTTAATTGGCCTACGGATTTTTGACTTATGTCATTTGTTTTGTACATTTTGGCAATTGGATCATGAAATACTCATATCATAAAATAAATGGCTGAAAATTTTTGTGGTGGTTCTTGACTCATTGAGGATTATTTATATGTAAATTTCATGAATTTTTGATACCTGGTTAGAGAGCAGCAAATTCTGGAACATAGGTGTGACAATTTGTGTCACACCTCTTGATGTCAACTTGTTGAATTTAATTGGATAACCTATGCATGTTAGAATTGAATGAAATTTGGCATGATGACTTGTTGACATGTTAGGATGCTTGATGAATTTTTGTAGGATTTTTCACTGTATTTTCAATTTGATCATGATTTTTCATTTCTGGTGATTGAAATTGCAAGCTCATGTGATACATGTTGGTAGATTGATTGGGAAATCCTCATATTGTATTGTATGGCCATGAAATTTGATATGCATGAACTAGACACGTTGTGTGACCTCCCTGTTTTGGTCTCATCCATTTCTTTTTTGTTTTCATTGAGTTATGAATTTTTGAAGTGGATGTATGCATTGATGTTGTGAATTGGAGCATGTAACTGTGTCTGTTTTTGTTGATTTTCATTAACATGGTTCTATTTGCCCAATTAAGCTCAAATTTGACATGGTAGACCTTGATTGACCCCTGTTTAGGTGTATTTAATTTGAGATTTTTTGAATGTGTTTTGGCATGGCTTTGAATGCAATACTTCTGTTTGTATGCTTGGTGGTTCATTTGACCTCATATGGATTGTTTTGTGCATGAATTGAATATGATGGATGATATAAACATGAGACCAATGATGTTTGCTCTTGTTTGATGATAATTTGATGTTGGATGGTGGATACCTTGCTGTTTAGGAGTTTTTATTGCCTTTGGACCCTAGGCTTGGCCTAGTGGTCTAGTTGCTAATGTTTGCTTGATTTTTCAGGATCAAAAAGCATAATGCACATGGAGAATGATCCAAATCAATTTTAATTGATGTTGTTGATATTTGTACACTAACATAACATTGTTTTGTAGGTGTTGGAGCTTGGGCTTAAGCCTTGAGCTTGCTTTGTGTTGTATTGTTTAAACTGTTTGATTGTTTGCTGTATAGTTTGTCTGATTGAGTACTAACTGTGTTGGATTGTTTCCAGGTACTTTAGTTGCTCAGTTCCTTGTGAACTTTTGCTTTGCGTTGCTTAAGCAACTTGCATTGAGGTAAGTCCTCTTGACTTCATGTAGTCTGGAGACCCGGCTGTTACCGGGCCGGGCAAATTGTCTGAAGTCCTCCTTAAGAGGCAATGCTTGTGTATGTTTATTTTTAAGCCAAGCAGGAAAAGCCCTTCAAGTAAGGCAATTGGTGGAAGGTAGGGACAAGCAACCTGTCCCCCACTATTCAGTTGAGTCTTCTCCTTGCTCCCATTACATGGTTGTAGCATTGAGATCAAAAGCCCAAGATCCTGTGCAGTGCACATTGTGTCTGAGTCATCGAGTATAGAAGGGTTCCCCTATTCTGGACCCATGCTCATTTGTCAGCTCTCCCTGGTTAGAGATAAGAGCTGTGAGGTCTCATCCTCACTTCATCCTTTCATCTGCTTCACCTTAGCCTCGTAATGGCAAGGTTAAGAGCAAAACCAGCCTGTACAGACGACTCGCTTCGGCGGTCAAACCCCTTTGATTGAGCCTCTTGTTTGGTTATAGCGGGTGCTCTATGGATATCTGATTGACATGCTTGTTTGAGATGCCTGTTCTCATTTGATGTATGATATGTGATTGTATGCTTGTGTGCTAGCTTCTTTCCTGGTTAGGATAGGCTTGTTTATGCAAGTAGGATAGAAAACTGAACTTAGGGTGACTTTGCATGACAACATTAGGCTCGAGTCTCAGCTCCCTAGTGTCGTGTTTTCCCCTCGGTTTCTGGTTAGGAGAGTTTCTCCCCCTGTTAAGGGGAACTACATCGCCCTGATCCTCGTGCCAGACGAGGTATGTAGGCAGGTGGTCGTGCGAGACCACTCCGGGCAACCTTTTTCTTTTTGGCGTGTGTTTACCTGTTATCTGACTGTATGTTTGGGTTCGGATGCTGACGTAAGCCCAGTGATTGGCAGTCGGGCTCCACGTTTGCCCTTTTGAGTGTGTTTTGGTTCGGATGCCGACGTAATTCCATCCAGTGGTTGTCGGGCTCCATGTTTGCCACCCTTGTGTGTTTGTATGTTTTGTGTTGTTTGGCGTGCGTAAGCCGAACTACAGTGGCTCTGATTCTTGTTCCAGACAAGATATGTAGGCATAAGGTGCGATACCTTATCGAGCCCGTTCCTCTTAACCCCACCTGCGTTCCCCGTGTGTGTGTGTGATGTTTAGCAACCTTTTCTTTATTCTAGGACGTGGATCCCTAGGAGTACCTAGGACGTGAGGGGTGCTAATACCTTCCCCTTGCGTAACCGACTCCCGAACCCATTCTCTTGGTCGCGAGACCATGTCTTTTCCAGGTTTCTCTGAGCGTTTCCTTTCCCTATCTTGGGATAAATAACGCTTAGTGGCGGCTCTGTGTGTTTTTATTTTTAGGCTCGCCGGTTGTTTTTTCGCAGGATGCGACACGGAGCACTACAAGCAAGCCCTGATGGAGAATCGCCGTTTGAGAGAGAAGGAGCAAGATACCCAGATGGAGCTGTACAAAGCCAAAGCTGATAAGCTGCACTTGGCCCATCAACTCAGGGAAGTACAAGGAGAAGATGCTAGCAGACTGAGGAGCAAGAAGAGATCCTACGAGGAGATGGAGAGTATGTTAGATGCAGAACACCGAGAGCGCTTGAGGCTGCAGAGGGTTGAGGCCAGTTATCAGAAGAAGATCAGAGACTTGGAGAAGCAACTCAGAGACAAAGATGCTCAGTTGAAGAAAGAGATGGAGTTGAGACAGAAATCAGAGGACCACCTTGGAGGAGAAGTCTTGGAGCTGAGAAGACAATTGAAAGAGAAGATCACTCCTTTACCAGATTGTTCAGAATGCTCACTGTTGATCGACCAGTGCCATTACCTGAAGACCCTCATTCCGGAAGACCGTCTGTCTTAGTTTGTATCTCTGATTGTATTTTGTTGAGAATCACCTCCAGGCTTGTTGGATGGGATTCATTTGCGTGTAAGCCATCTCTTGGATCTTTTGTTGAGAATCACCTCCAGGCTTGTTGGATGGGATTCTTTTTTCTTTGTATGTTGTTTATTCAGATATTCTGTTGACACTGGTTGTATGCCTTTTATCCTTATGTATATATAAGGATGTCAGCATTTCCTTGTATCTGTTTTGTTCTCTTGTTGCTGCAGGTTGCCATCTTTTCAGGATGGGTCAGGCTCTTTGAATGCCTGAGAAATGAGCATATCATGTGCATCATACGCATCATTAGCATCATACTCATATCATTTTGCATAACAGGTGTTCTTGGTCGTGACTTCTCACTCTTGGTTCCTGTTCAGGCAGGATAGCTGATCAACGTCCGCACCGCTACTCAACAAGACTGAATCAACAGAGAAGTATGGATCAATTTCAAGCTGAGTTGGCTGAGATGAAGGCTAGCATGGCCCAGTTTATGAATATGATGCAAGGGGTTGCGCAAGGTCAAGAAGAGCTTCGAGCTATGGTTCAGAGACAAGAGGCTGCAAATCCACCGATCAACCATGCTCCGCCAGAGGGAGGCCCGGTCAATGATAACAATGTTGCTGCTGCTGTACCCGTCAACAACTATGCTGTAGGTGATGAGTTGGGGGGTATTCGAATCAATGGTCAACCTATTGTTCCAGATGCCGCTAATGCCAGAGTAGTCCGTGCTCCGGCCCGTAATCCTGTTCCGATTATTGACAAACAAGAAGATATGTTCTCTCTGCTCAGTGAAGACGAAGACGTTCTGGGAAGGGTTAATGAGAGAGACCGCAAAGTTGAAGCTCTTGCTGAAAAGATCCGTGCTATGGAAAGTCAGAATTCCCTTGGTTTTGATGTTACTAATATGGGATTGGTTGAAGGTCTGAGAATCCCTCACAAGTTCAAAGCACCGTCCTTCGACAAATACAACGGTACTTCTTGCCCTCGCACCCATGTGCAGGCTTATTATCGAAAAATCTCTGCGTATACCGATGATGAAAAGATGTGGATGTACTTTTTCCAAGATAGTCTATCTGGGGCTTCTTTGGACTGGTACATGGAATTGAAGAGAGATTCGATCCGCTGCTGGAGAGATCTGGGTGAGGCCTTTTTGAGGCAATACAAACACAACATGGACATGGCACCGAGCCGGACTCAGCTGCAGAGTCTTTGTCAGAAATCCAATGAAAGCTTCAAAGAGTATGCCCAGAGGTGGCGTGAACTGGCTGCTAGAGTTCAACCCCCTATGCTGGAGAGGGAGTTGACAGATATGTTTATCGGTACTCTTCAAGGTGTGTTTATGGACCGGATGGGGAGCTGCCCATTCGGTAGTTTTTCTGATGTCGTCATTTGTGGAGAGAGGACTGAGAGTTTGATTAAAACTGGGAAGATCCAAGATGCTGGTTCCTCTTCTTCTAGGAAGCCGTTTGTTGGGGCACCTCGTCGAAGAGAGGGTGAAACTAATGCTGTTCAACACCGCAGAGATCAGAACAGAATTGAATACCGTCAAGCTGCTGCAGTAACCATTCCGACACCTCAACCTCGTCAACAACAACAAAGAGTTCAACAACCGCAACAACAACAACAACAACAGCAGCGCCCTTTCCAGCCTAGGCAGAAGTTACAGGCTGATAGAAGATTTGATCCTCTGCCTATGTCTTACGCAGAACTACTACCCGAACTACTCAGGTTGGGGATGATTGAGTTGCGTACAATGGCTCCGCCTACAGTATTGCCTCCTGGATACGACGCCAACGCCCGTTGTGACTTTCACTCTGGGGCACCAGGCCACCATACTGAGAAGTGTCGAGCTCTCCAGCACAAGGTTCAAGATTTGATCGATGCCAAGGCAATCAACTTCGCTCCAGTGCCTAATGTCGTAAACAACCCTATGCCTCAGCATAGTGGGCATAGAGTGAACAACATTGAAGGGAAAGAAGCTGAAGATCTGGTTGTTAATGTTGATGATGTTCAGACTTCTCTGCTAGTTGTGAAGGGCCGTCTGCTGAATGGGGGTGTCTACCCGGGCTGTGATGAAGATTGTTTGGGCTGTGCAGAATCTGAGAATGGTTGCGACCAGTTAAGGACCGGTATCCAAGGTATGATGGATGAGGGTTGTTTGCAATTCAGTAGGGCTGTAAAAGATCGTGGAACAGCGTCAACTATCACCATTTACTTTAAACCGTCTGAAGAACGTGGACAAAGGGTCGTCAGTGCACCTGCAGCAAATGGTACCCCAGTTACCATTCCCGTGCCTGTAACCATCAGTGTTCCAACTACTACCGCTGCATCTGGAAGAAGGGCTGTTGAGAATAGTAGAGCTGTGCCGTGGAAGTATGATAATGCTCACCGCAATTACAGAAGGGCTGAAAGTCAGACAAGACCAGTGAGTCAAACTCCAGTGACGATTGGTGTACCAAATAGAGTTCCTGTAACTATTGGTCCGGCTGTGGATAATGTAGGGGGTCCAGGAGGTTTTACCAGAAGCGGTCGTCTGTTCGCACCGCAGCCTTTAAGGGACAATAATGCTGAGGCTCTCGCCAGAGCAAAGGGTAAGCAAGCTGTGGTTGAGGAAGAACCTGTCCAGAAGGAAGCGCCCGAGGGGTCATTCGAGAAAGATGTGGAGGAGTTTATGAAGATAATCAAGAAGAGTGACTACAAGATTGTAGATCAGTTGAATCAAACTCCGTCCAAGATTTCCATACTTTCACTGTTGATGTGCTCTGAGGCACACCGTAATGCCTTGCTGAAGATGTTGAATCTGGCTTACGTGCCTCAAGAGATTTCTGTCAATCAACTGGAGGGTGTGATGGCCAATGTGAGCACCAGGCATGGTGTGGGTTTCACCAACTTGGACTTACCGCCTGAGGGGCGAAACCATAACAAAGCCTTGCACATCACCATGGAGTGCAAGGGGGCAGTGTTGTCTCACGTATTGGTAGACACCGGGTCGTCGCTGAATGTGTTGCCTAAGCAGATTCTGAGGAAGATTGATGCGGAAGGGTTTGTGCTTAATCCCAGTGACCTGATCGTTCGTGCTTTCGACGGTTCCAAACGTTCTGTGTGTGGAGAAGTTACCTTGCCTGTGAAGATAGGTCCTGAGGTTTTTGATATCATCTTCTATGTTATGGACATCCAGCCTGCCTACAGTTGTTTGTTGGGGCGTCCGTGGATTCATGCAGCAGGGGCAGTCTCGTCGACTCTCCATCAAAAGCTCAAGTATGTCTGGAACGGTCAGATTGTGACTGTGTACGGTGAAGAAGAGATTCTGGTGAGTCATCTATCCTCGTTCAAATATGTTGAGGTGGATGGCGAGATCCACGAAACCTTATGCCAGGCTTTTGAGACCGTGGCTCTTGAGAAAGTGGCGTACGCTGAGCAGAGGAAGCCAGGTGCTTCAATTACCTCTTACAAGCAGGCTAAGGCGGTTGTTGATTCTGGCAAAGCTGAAGGCTGGGGCAAGATGGTGGACTTGCCTGTTAAAGAAGACAAATTTGGTGTTGGTTATGAGCCTCTCCAAGCAGAGCAGAATGGTCAAGCGGGTCCAAGTACCTTTACCAGCGCTGGGCTGATGAATCATGGCGACGTTTCTGCAACCAGTAGTGAAGACTGTGACAGTGATCGTGATTTGGACAACTGGGTTCGCCCGTGTGCACCAGGGGGGTCTATCAACAATTGGACGACTGAAGAAGTGGTTCAAGTTACTCTTCTGACAGAGTAATTTTCTGTTGTTTTGTCATTTTGCATGAAAATCCTACGTTCTGCCCAAGGCGTAGTGATTCATTTTTGTAGGGCCTCATCATGTTTTAATGATTATCATTAATGAAGGACATTTTTTGTAATCAAACTTTGTGATCCCTGTCTTTCTATTTTTTGTTTTCACCTTTTTTCAAAACAATAAAAATGGCAATGTTTTTTGTTTTTTATGACTTTATTGAACTCTTTTTCTAAAACAAAGCATCAAACATGCAGAAGCGACCTTATGGCATTCACTATGAACAGTTCTGTTATGGCTCAGTATGATTTCGATAATCCCATCTACCAAGCTGAAGAGGAGAGTGAGGAAGACTGTGAACTCCCTGCAGAATTGGCCAGATTACTGAAGCAGGAGGAAAGGGTCATCCAACCTCATCAGGAGGAGTTGGAAACTGTTAATCTGGGTACTGAGGACGACAAAAGAGAAATCAAGATTGGGGCTGCTTTAGAGGACTCTGTCAAGAGGAGGCTGATTGAGATGCTGAGAGAATATGTGGAAGTGTTCGCCTGGTCGTATCAAGATATGCCTGGTTTGGATACAGACATTGTGATGCATCGACTACCTCTTAGGGAAGGATGTCCTTCGGTCAAGCAGAAGCTTCGTAGAACGAGTCCTGACATGGCAACTAAGATCAAGGAAGAGGTTCAGAAGCAGTGGGATGCAGGTTTTTTGGCTGTTACAAGTTACCCGCCGTGGGTGGCCAACATCGTTCCTGTGCCGAAGAAGGATGGTAAAGTCAGAATGTGTGTCGATTACCGGGATTTGAATAGAGCGAGTCCGAAAGATGATTTCCCATTACCTCACATTGATGTATTGGTTGATAATACGGCTCAATCGTCGGTATTCTCTTTCATGGATGGTTTCTCCGGATACAATCAGATCAAGATGGCGCCAGAGGACATGGAAAAGACGACATTCATTACACCTTGGGGCACGTTCTGCTATAAGGTGATGCCATTTGGACTAAAGAATGCTGGTGCTACCTATCAGAGGGCAATGACGACTCTTTTTCATGACATGATGCACAAAGAAATTGAAGTGTACGTAGATGATATGATCGCGAAGTCGCAGACAGAAGAGAAGCACCTGGTTAATTTACAGAAGCTGTTTGACCGGTTGAGAAAGTTCAGACTGAGGTTGAATCCGAACAAGTGCACGTTTGGAGTGAGATCCGGGAAGCTCTTAGGCTTCATTGTCAGTGAGAAAGGGATTGAGGTTGATCCGGCAAAAGTCAAAGCTATTCAGGAGATGCCTGAACCGAAAACGGAGAAGCAAGTCCGTGGGTTTTTAGGGAGATTGAACTACATTGCAAGGTTCATATCTCACCTAACTGCCACATGTGAACCAATTTTCAAACTACTCAGAAAGAATCAGGCGATCAAGTGGAATGATGATTGTCAGAAAGCTTTTGACAAGATTAAGGAGTACCTACAGAAACCTCCAATCCTTATACCTCCAATTCCAGGGAGACCTCTGATAATGTACCTGTCAGTGACTGAGAACTCGATGGGGTGTGTATTGGGACAGCATGACGAGTCTGGTCGAAAAGAGCATGCCATATACTACCTTAGCAAAAAGTTTACCGACTGTGAAACAAGATATTCACTGCTCGAGAAAACTTGCTGTGCTTTGGCCTGGGCTGCTCGCCGACTAAGACAGTATATGTTGAACCATACTACCTTGTTGATTTCTAAGATGGATCCAGTGAAATACATCTTTGAGAAGCCAGCTCTCACCGGACGTGTTGCCCGTTGGCAGATGATTCTAACAGAATACGACATTCAGTACACGTCACAGAAGGCCATCAAGGGTAGTATTCTGTCAGACTACCTCGCCGAACAACCGATTGAAGATTATCAGCCTATGATGTTTGAATTCCCTGATGAAGACATCATGTATCTCAAGATGAAAGATTGCGAAGAGCCTCTTGTCGAGGAAGGACCGGACCCGGATGACAAATGGACACTGATGTTTGATGGGGCTGTGAATATGAACGGTAACGGTGTTGGGGCTGTGTTGATCAATCCTAAAGGTGCTCATATACCTTTTTCTGCCAGATTGACGTTCGATGTCACCAACAACGAAGCTGAGTATGAGGCTTGTATCATGGGGATAGAAGAAGCCATTGATCTGAGGATCAAAACACTTGACATATTTGGAGATTCAGCTCTAGTGGTCAATCAAGTCAACGGAGATTGGAATACGAATCAGCCGCATTTGATTCCGTATAGAGATTACACCAGAAGAATACTGACGTTCTTCAAGAAAGTGAAGTTGTATCATGTCCCCCGGGATGAGAATCAGATGGCTGATGCCCTTGCTACTTTGTCATCTATGATCAAAGTTCATTGGTGGAATCATGTGCCACATGTTGCGGTGAATCGACTTGAAAGGCCTGCGTATGTGTTTGCAGCCGAGTCTGTTGTGATTGATGAGAAGCCGTGGTATTATGACATCAAGAATTTCCTCAAGACTCAGGAGTATCCTGAAGGTGCGTCGAAGAATGACAAGAAAACCCTGAGGAGGCTAGCTGGAAGCTTCTATTTGAATCAGGATGATGTGTTGTATAAGAGAAACTTTGACATGGTCTTGCTCAGATGCGTGGACAGACTCGAGGCGGACATGTTAATGCAGGAGGTTCATGAAGGTTCCTTCGGTACTCATGCCGGCGGACATGCAATGGCTAAGAAATTGTTGAGAGCGGGTTATTACTGGATGACTATGGAATCCGATTGTTTCAAGTATGCTCGGAAGTGCCATAAGTGCCAAATCTATGCTGATAAGGTACACGTACCACCAAGCCCTCTGAATATCATGAATTCGCCTTGGCCGTTTGCCATGTGGGGCATTGATATGATTGGGAAGATCGAGCCTACTGCTTCGAATGGACATCGCTTCATCTTGGTTGCGATTGACTATTTCACCAAATGGGTGGAAGCAGCTTCCTATGCTAACGTTACCAAACAAGTGGTTACCCGGTTCATCAAGAAGGAAATTATCTGTCGTTATGGAGTTCCGGAGAGAATCATCACTGACAATGGTTCGAATCTCAACAACAAGATGATGAAGGAGCTGTGTAAAGATTTCAAGATTGAACATCACAATTCTTCTCCTTACAGACCGAAGATGAATGGTGCTGTAGAAGCGGCAAACAAGAATATCAAGAAGATTGTGCAGAAGATGGTCGTTACGTACAAGGATTGGCATGAGATGCTGCCTTTCGCTTTGCATGGGTACCGTACCTCAGTACGTACGTCGACCGGGGCAACCCCTTACTCCCTTGTGTATGGTATGGAAGCTGTTCTACCTGTTGAAGTGGAGATTCCTTCTCTGAGAGTTTTGTTGGATGTCAAGCTGGACGAAGCCGAGTGGATTCGAACAAGGTTTAACGAGTTGAGCCTTATCGAGGAGAGACGGCTAGCAGCTGTATGTCATGGACAGTTGTATCAGCGAAGGATGAAGCGAGCCTTTGATCAGAAAGTGCGTCCTCGAAGCTATCAGGTCGGTGATTTAGTTTTGAAGAGGATCCTCCCTCCCGGTACAGATAACAGGGGCAAGTGGACTCCTAATTATGAAGGTCCGTATGTTGTGAAGAAGGTCTTCTCCGGTGGAGCCTTGATGCTTACAACTATGGATGGTGAAGATTTTCCGTCTCCTGTCAACTCCGATGTAGTCAAAAAATACTTCGCATAAATTGACCCGCTGGACAAAAAAAAGAGTCCAGGCAAAAAAAGGGCATCCCGGCGAACCAAAAAAAAAACATAAAAAAGGTTCGGGCAAAAATTAGGGATAAAATGAAAAGAATTGTACACCCGGTAAGTCGAAAACCTGCAAGGGCGGCTTAGGCAAAAATGGGTATCCCGGTGGATTGAAAACCCGAAAGGGCGATCCAGGCAAAAATTAGGGATTAAAGCGAAGACTACAGTCTGAGTTGTCTGTACTTCATCAAGCTTTGTCGTCTGCCATCTCGAAAGATGTGATCCGTCCAGTCATTCTTCTCAGAAAGCAAGGAGTTGGGAGGAAAACTGATGATCTGTGAGTTATAACAGAATTGGGAAATAGTGGATGCCGTGTTCACATTGCCATTAGGATAGATTTTTCCTTTTGTACGCAATTACCTCTTTCTAGGAATTGCTTCCTAATGTATTTGCCTCTTCAGGCACATTTTCAATCAATAAAAGTCGTTATTCAGATAAATAGCTCTTTGTTTTTACTTTTACTGTTTTGTTTGCAAAAATGTCCGAATTTTTGATAAGCATTACATATAAGAACATGGAGGCTACACAATAACGTGCAGAAGGGTAAAACATTTGAAAATCATTTTGAATGTTGAGGACACTTGAGCGTATCTTGTCCATGTATCCCCTGGGGGCATTTTGTTGTGCTGTTTGTTTCAGATTGGCATCTGTGAGGACGTTTCCTCAACAGATATTTTCCCCAAGCAAGTTTGGAAGCTACCAGAGCTATGTTCCCCTGCAGAGACATCCGCGGATAGTGCCTTCTATTCCCCAACAGATCTAAGGATTGCCTATCCCCAGCAGGCCTGTACTTGCCGATTTCCTCCCCGAGTGAGGCAGGTTCACTGAAATTTATCTCCAACATTTATCCTACTTGTGGACTGAAGGATATCCCCGGCGGAGTTTATCTTTCCCCAGCAGCAGTGCTATTCTTCAACATGAGTGTGAAGTCGCTTTACCATTCCTCAAGCAGAGTTCCCCGCAGAGTATTTCCCCAAGAGGAGTCTCCCCACAGAGTCAGAGTATCTGATCATTTCGGTTCCCTAGCCAGGGTTCATTTGCATTTTGCATGTAGTAATCATTGCATCCTCAAAAATTGCGTAGCATTCCCATTCAATATGGAGCATTACGCCATAAAAAAATTCAAACATATGCATTCATGTGTTAACTTCACCAGACCGTATCCCCGGCAGAGGCGGATCATTTCATTCAACATCAGCACAGCAAGACTGCTACAGTTGCTCTTGACAGCATTCAGAATTGTTTATTCCCCACAGAGGTTTATTTCCTCACCCGATGGTGACAGAGGTTTATTTCCTCACCCGATGGTGACAGAAAGTCTATTTCTCCTCAGTGAGACCCCCAGCAAGTGATCAGCCTTGCCTTGGCATATCTAAAAAGTTGTTCTTGTGATACCGGTAAGTGTCATGCTAGCACCCACGTGTGTTTCTTTGTTTGGTGTCGGTAAACACCATTGTTTCGGTGTCGGTAAACATCGAGTCTCACCCAGTCATCGGTAAATGTCTGGTCATTTTTTTGGTGTCGGTAAACACCATTGTTTCGGTGTCTGTAAACATCGAGTCTTTCCTTCAGTCATCGGTAAATGTCTGATAATCCCCAGCTAGAAGTCCCCAGTAGAGTCATCTGTAAATGTCCTACCTGGATTTCAGTTGCAAATATTTGTTTTCCCTAATTAATTTCCCATCCCAGTCATCGGTAAATGTCTGGTCATTTTTTGATGTCGGTAAACATCATCTTTCGATGTCGGTAAACATCGAGTCTCATCCCAGTCATCGGTAAATGTCTGGTCATTTCTTTTGATGTCGGTAAACATCATCTTTCGATGTCGGTAAACATCGAGTCTCATCCCAGTCATCGGTAAATGTCTGGTCAATAAAATCAAAAATCCCCAGAAGTCGTCGGTAAACGTCTTGTCTGGTATCACCACAAAGAGTTTGTTCCTCCCCGAGTGGAGACGCCATCGGTAAATGGCCCAGTTTTCTTCGATATCGGTAAATATCGAATTCCCAGTTGCAGTAGCCATCGGTAAATGGTCTTGCTAAGTTGACATCAGTAAATGTCCAGTTTCTTTGAAGCCACCATCGGTAAATGGTCTTGCTTCCTTTCTGCATCAAATTTTGTTTCCCAGCAGTCATCGGTAAATGGCCTGGCTGAAGTTGATATCGGTAAATATCAAGTTTCCAATTTTAACCATCGGTAAATGGTTTTGCTTTTCAGAAGTTTGGTTTCCCCAGCCGCCATCGGTAAATGGTCTTGCTGAAGTTGATATCGGTAAATATCAAGTTCCCAGTTTCTAACCATCGGTAAATGGCTTCGCTTTTCTGAAGCTGTCAATTGCAGTCGTCATCGGTAAATGACGTGGTTCTTTTTGTATCATATCCAGTTAGTGCAAATTCTACGGTCCTTTGGTATTCAATCCCTGTTTACCCTGAAAGTCTGACAGCCGTTGCTCTCATCCGTTCGGGTTCCCAGCTGATTGTATAGGGGCAGCTGTAGCACCTCAAATTTGCACCTATCATTATACATACATTTTCATATTAGGTCATAGCATATCATGATCCATTGCATAGCATTTGCATTGTCCCTCAGTTGCCTCAAGAGCAAGCAATCAAGAATTAGGTCAAACTAATCTCCTGATCAGTCAACCAAACAAGCAAAGGAATTTCTCATTGAATCAAGGCCTTGGGGTTTGTCCAACAAGTTCACATGGCTTGGAGGTCTATTTGAAGTATTTTGGTCAAGGGTTGAAGGCTCAGAGATCATCAGTTCATACACAGACAGTCAAAAACCCTAAAAAAGTCAACTGTCAGTCAAAGCAGTGGATGGTGGTCATTCTTGTGGAATTTGGGCACCATGGTCAATAATCAAGAGTTCATACAACTTGGGACATCATTTGAAGTCAAGTTCTCAAGGAATCAGGGTTTGGAATTCATCAGTCAATGCATAATCAGTCAGAAACCCTAAAAGTCAACTGTTGGTCAACTGTCCATTTAATCAGTGATTTGCTGATTGGAATTGGTTTGTGAGAGTTCATTCATGTCCAAATAGTCATCATACATCATGCCAAACACCATCATGGAAGAATTTGAAGCCAGATCATAAATTTCCCAAAATGGAAGCTGGGCCTGTAACTGAAACTTACCAAAAATGGAAAGTTTTGATCCTCAAACTTACATCATGATACAAGCCTCAAATGAATTTTTTCCCAACATGAAAGTTGAAGATCTTGTTCTCCCATTTCCAAAAAGTCCTAGAACTCTCAATTCCCATGTGTGGTTGGCAAGTTATGATCGAATCGATTTCAGAAAATCTTGAACTTCAAAGGGCCATATCTCCCAAACCGTTTGGCCAATTTTGGTGGGGTTTTTTCCTACAAGTCACATTTGATCCCCTCTTTCCAAAAATATAAATTTCATGTGCCAAAACTTCACCAATCAAAATGGCATATTTTGACCTTTTTCATTTAAATGTAAGTTTGACCAAGAGTTGACTTTTTGATTTAAACATTTTTTCAGCATTTGGCCAATTGGAAAAGCTCATAAATGTCATTTAGAATGTGTTTGCAAAGTCAAAATATGCAGTACATGAGGCCATGGCTTGGTTGCTTGAATTGTAAGAAAAGTACAATCTCACCATACCACTCCATGCTATCCACCATACCATGATTTGTACTCATCAAAACAGAGTTTTTAGAGGCTAGTTGCTGTTATTTTGAATACATATCTGCAGCCAAAAAACCAGTAGTACAAGGGGCCATTCCTTGTTTGTTTGAAATTGGGGAAAAGGTACCTTGCAGCCATTCCCCACCATACCTCCACACTTTGCCTTGCACTATCCATAGCTGATTTTATGGATCAAATTTTCTGTCATTTGAGGGCTATTGGCTGCATAACACAGCAGACCTCATGCATCATGTTTTTTCTGTCATCACATACACAAATGCTCATTCTCTCTCATTGGACATGTTTGCCTCCAAATTGCAAATACTGTCAAGAAGGCATGGCACAAGACAACAGCAAGTCCTTTTCATCATACCTTTTTCTGCCACTTAACATGACCTAACCAACACAACACTGCAGCAGCAAAGGAAACACCTTGGCAATTGCTCAAAACCACACCCTGCTGTGCAGTTAAAAGAGACCATACCATGTCATTTTTAAGGCAGCAGAATTCAGGCAATTTTGCTGTCATGGGAGAACAGCAATAGCAGCAGACAAAAGACCTCATTTTCCTGCCAACAAACCAACAAACACGTGACCAACTAGCATCCATCAAAAGGAGATTGGCATATTGAAATTCAGGTGGCTCACATCCTAAAAAAGGGGACCCTGCTATTTGCATTTGTTTTGGTCTGTCCAAAACACAAAAGCATCCATCAAAAGATACATTGGCATTTTGGAATAGAGGCTGCTGAGATAAAAAAGAAGAGGGACCCTGCTATTGGTTTTGGATTTTGCTCTGTCCAAAAGACAATGGCATAAGACATCACATAGCAGTAGAAAGAAAAACGATTCATCACTCATCCTAAAGGGAACTCACCTGGCCATTTGCATTTTTCCTGTCATCAAAACAGTAGAACAAGCATCCAGCCAAGCCATAACACAAACCAACAGACCACAGCAAAAAAAACACTCTCATCCTCATTTTGCATTTTGGCTCAGAAGAGAATTTCTGTCAAATCCTCCAAACCCTCGAGCTTCCTCTTGTTTTCTTGATCATCCATCATCATGGCAAGCTCATTCCAAGTGTGAGATCTCAGCTGGAACCATCATTGCAAGCTCTGTTTTCTCCAAGCTATTCCAGTGGCAGTTCACGATTTGTTCACTTTCAAGCATTATTGAGCTAGGTTTCTCCAAGTACTCATCAATACAAACCACAACCTGCATCTGTTCGAGCATAACAGCACCAATCCATCACCATTTCCAGTTTTTTCTTCGAAAACAAGTAAGTGCTCGACCCTCTCTTTTCATCAAACCATGTTATGTTTTTGATAGCCCTTGCCTTGCTGAGTGTTGTGAGCCTTATATCATCTGATTTGGTTGGCCATGTTGCAAGAAATCTGGAATTTCATTTTCATGAACAAATATTGTTTTCCATCGATTTGGCTTGGCTATGATGATTTGATGAAAATTGGTGCCATATTTGTGATACTGAATGCTTGATGATGATATTGGCATGCTTGGTTTCATTTTCTGGACATTTTGATTCTTGATGATTTTGCATGATGATGGTGAATGTTGCTGTTGTTTAAACTTGCTATGCCCAGGATTCCCATGTTTATGTATGTTTTGCTGTTGATTAATGTTGCTTAATGATGATGTTTCATGGCCACGATTTTTGGTTGATGCTGTTGTTCATGTGTTGATGATTTAAATGATGAACATTGAATGATGAATGTATGCCCTGCTGCTGTTATGATGAGTATGCCCAGGAATTTTGTTTGAATGTGTATTGGTTTGTTGTTGTTTAGATGTGCATGAGTATGGTTGCATCCTTGCCACGATTGTTTGTGTGTCATGTTAGAATTTCGATTGCATGGATTTTTGCTTGAAAATGATGAATGTATACATGCGTGTTGCTGTTTAAACCAAACACCCTGCTAATCCAGCTCATGTATGTTTTGGTTGCTGTTTGTTATATGTTGTATGAGCATCATGAGTGTGCTATCATGTGGTTTCCATGCTGTTTGTTTGTTTTGTTTTATGTTGATAATAACACAATGAACAAATGCCCTGCTATTAAGCCTTGAGCTGCACAGAATTTTCCATGAGTCGTGTTTGAGTTTTGTTTGTGTAATGTTGCATGAACATTGCTAAATACCTTGCTGTTTGCCATGTTTTTTTTGAATTTCGACTGATGATGACATGTGGATGATGAATGCTGCTGTTGTTTAAACCAAATACTTTGTCCATAATTATGCTATGCTGTTGTATGCTTGGTCGAGTTTTGTTCATGATGATTGCTTAAAGAACCATGCTGTGCTAAAACCCCAAGTTTCTAAAACCCTAGCAGCATTTTTCCAGAAAATAAATGTGATTGGCTGTGGTTGTTGTTTGGCTGCGTGTGGCACTGTTCCATTGAGGAACTACCAATCACAACATTTCATTTGGGCTGCATGAAACGCAGAGTTTTGTTTAATGAAAGGGATATTTACTCAAATGCCATCGGTTGACCTTGTTTGACCATATGCCATGCTATGTGTTTCATACTTTGTTCAATTATTCATCCCACTTCAACAATTCATTTTTAATTCATTTTAACTCCAAAAATTGTGGGATTTTTTTGCATTAAACTCATGAATGTGTCCTCTATTTTATTGTGAATTTTAATTAATTTTTCAATGGTTGGATTTTAAATGATAATTGTCTTCCCAACATGTATGCATAAATGATACATTGTGCCATTCCTTTTGTGAAATAATGATGATGCATCCTTTGAGTTTGAAATTTTTTGTGATGAAACTAGACACATTGACCTTCATTTCCATATAAAGATTGGGCATTTATCATTTGTGGTTTGCTAGTTATGATTTTTTGAACTAGGGTGTGACAATTTGTGTCACACCAATGATATGCAAATGTATGATTCTTGTTCACATGCTTCTTGACCTCCAAATGACTTGAAATTTTGCATGAGCCTACTCTTGTATGTCTAGTTGACTTGTGAATTTTCTTGGATTTAATTGAACTATTTTCCATTTGTTTGAGATTTTTCTTCCCTGCCTAGTCAAATGTTGACCTTGTGTGACACTTGTTCCCATTTCATTTGTGAAATTCTCATACTTTATTAGATGGACATGAAATTTTGCATGAGATAACTAGACATCCTCATCTTTGCCATGGTTTTGATCCCATTCATTTATCATACACCATTCTTGACTTATGATTTTTCTAAGTTGATGCATGTTTGGTTGACCTCTTTGAGCATGTTCAAAATTGCTTTGTCTTTCTGATTTTCATTGACTGCCTTCCACTTGTCCAAATGGGATGAAATTTGACATGCTTACCATGCTATGTGTTAGGTTTGATCATGATTTATTTGGTGATTTTTGAAAATGTCTTAGTTTGCTTTTGATGCAAGTCTTGCTGTTGACTTCTATGAGCCTCTGTTTGCCATACTTTGACCTAAATGGTTCATGAAATGATGATGATGATTGATATGAATGTGAACCCAATTGGTTTTGTTTCCTAATTGTTTGAACATGATTTTGGATACTTACCCCTTGCTGTTTGGACTTTCTCATTCATTTTTGACCCTAGGCTTGCCCTAGTGGTCCTGTTACTCACCTTTGAGCTTGTGTTTTCAGGTTGACCATCAAATGGCCATTGAGACCAATTCTTTTGATTGAGCTTGCTTAAGAATCATGGTCTAACTTGTTTGTATTGTAGGTGGCTTGGCTCACATGCCTTAAGCCTTGTGCCTTGCACATCCATGTGCCTCTAATTGACTGTTGGCCTCTGTTTCCTTTCACTTTGTTTGAAGTTGTATACTAACATCTGCTTGACTGTTTCAGGTGCTTTAGTTGCTTAGTTCCTTGTGAACTTTTTGCTTTGCTTTGCTTGCATAAGCAATTTGCATTGAGGTATGTCTCTTTTACTTCATGTAGTCTGGAAGACCTGGCCTGTTACTTGGCCAGGCAACTGTCTGAAGTCCTCCTTAAGAGGCAATGTTTGTGGATGTTTAACTTTGTCCTTGCATAGAGTCAAAGTCCTCCTAAGTGAAGAGGCAATTGGTGGAAGGTAGGGATATGCAATCTATCCCCCACTATTCAGTGTGTCATTTGCTTTGCTCACACCACTGTGTTGATGCATTGCAGATACAAACCCAAGATCTTGTGCAATTGTACAGTTGAGTCAGTTTTAAATGTGTAGAAGGGTTCCCACTTTCTGAACCCACACATTCTTGTCTTGAGCTCTCCCGGGCCAGGGATAAGAGCTGTGAGGTCTCACCCTCACTTCATCCTTTCATCTGCTTCACCTTAGCCCCTCAATGGCAAGGTTAAGAGCAACATTCACCCAGTTCCAGAGGTTTGTTTGTCGAGGTTGATATGACCCCTTGACTAAAACCTAACCCTTGTTTGAGCCACTTGTTTGTGTATAGCGTGTGCTATCTGTGCTTGTAGGATTGTTTGACTTGCTTCCTGTGCAAGATAGGATTGTTTGACTTGCTTCCTGTGCAAGATAGGATTGTTTGACTTGCTTCCTGTGCAAGTTAGGATTAGTTTGACTTGCTTCCTGTGCAAGTTAGGATTAGTTTAGGCTTGCTTCCTGTGCAAGTAGGTTTTGCTTGGCTTGCTTCCTGTGCAAGTTAAGTGTGCGTGGCTTGTTTCCTGTGTGAGCCATGCTTAGGATAAGTTGGCCCCTTGTGCCAGTTAGCTAGAAACCTTAACTTAGGGTTGATTTGCATGATAACATCTAGGCTCGAGTCGTAGTCTCCCTAGTTGTGTCTCCCTATGTTATCTGGTTAGGCTAATCCTTTATCCCTGCGTAGGGGAACTACATCGCCCTGATCTTCACACCAGATGAAGTATGTAGGCAGGAGATTGAGCTGATCTCTCCGGGCGCCCTTTTTCTTTTTTGTGTGTGTTGTCTGACAGTTGCTAGGCTCGAGTGCCTGACTCCTTAGCAATTTGTTGTCTGTCTGTTTGAGTGTGTGCTTGACAGTTATAGGCTCGAGTCCCCGACTCCCTATCAACCTGTTGTGTTGTTGTGTGCTTGGAAGCCGATGTAAGTCCATCGAGTGGCATTTGGGTTCCAGTGTGCGTGTGTTTGGTTCGGATGCTGACATAAGTCCAGTGATTGGCAGTCGGGCTCCACGTTTGCCTTTGCCTTTGTTTGTTTGTGTGCGTGTCAGCCGAGCTACGAATGCTCTGATTCTTCTCTCGTCCGAGAAGATACGTATGCATAGGATGCGATATCCTAGCGAGCATGTGTCGTTTCCCCAGTCCGAACTACTTCGACTCTGATGTCTATGCCTGATAGACTTAGTAGGCCCAGGATGCGATATCCTGCCGAGTCAGTTTCAGTCAGTTCCTTTGTCTCTTTCAGCCAGTGTGTGTGAGTGTGAGCAGTGTTTAGCAACCATTTTCCTTCCTACTGTGCGTGGATCCCGTAGAGTACTACGGATGCGTAGGGGTGCTAATACCTTCCCTTCGCATAACCGACTCCCGAACCCATACTCTTTGGTCGCGAGACCATGTTCTTTCCCAGGTTTACTCTGAGCGTTTCCTTTCCCTCTTTTGGGATAAATAACGCATGGTGGCGGCTCTGTTGTTCTTTCTTTTCCCGCCGGTTTTTCGCGCGATGCGACAGTAGTTTATTAAGTGAACAAGAATCAATTACAAACACTTGAATTATACTATTCACTTAACAAAAACTAACCCTCCAAAATCTTCAATCAACTTTAGTTTTTATAAAAAATTCAACCCACAGCATCTTAGGCCATGATGTTATCTCAGCTTCAACTTACAAACTTTATATTATCCGAGCTCAGGAGAACAAATATGTATTTGTTTTTATAATTACACATCAACGATTACAACAACGAATTACACAATTTTCTACTTTAGAGATTTCTCTCTCAATATTAAAACTATATGAAGTGTATATATAAATTTTAGGACCAGTGTCATATTAGAGGAGAAAGTGTTTTTCAGAAAACTTGTGTGTTTTCAGATGAGTACAAGAAATTCTTTTATAGTAAAAATTTTAGGCAAAAAAAAACTTTGGAAAAATACAATTGGTCCATATTCGATTACGATACGACCATAATTGATTACACACTTGCAAATAAGAATTTTTTCAGAATCTGGATCATAATCAATTACTAGGTCTTAATAATCGACTGCCAAGCAAATTACGCCCCCATAATCGATTACACATTAGAATACAAGACGAATTTTGTTTCATAATCAATTAAAACACTTCATAGTCGATTATGCTTAGTTTTAAAAAGGGCTTTGGTTAATTCCAAAGTGTTTTTAAGAAGAAGTTGAAAAAAGATGAAGTCTTAAAAAATATTTTACGAGTGTGTGATATGATTTTATTACTTGGAGAGTGACACACTTAATTTACTTAGTTAATCCTAAAAAATATATAACTTGAGCTCCATATCAGATGACGATCTTTTAATAGTTATGTATATTATTGATATTTCTCATGCATTTGATCTTTTAATCCAATTATCATAAACTTCTCATATTTTTATTTAAGTTATTCTTTTTTTTTCATTGATGATGTCTTTGATATCTTAATGTGTTCCCTTTTTGCACCATCAAAACCTATTAAGCACATAAAACCATATTCTACTACTTTTTAATGACGACAAAGCATATCTCAAAGAGGTGGTTTAAATAAGAGGATATAATATGAAGGGAAAAACAAAGTTTTAGTTACCCCTAGAAATTTTAAAGTCGAAAATAGATAAACAAGAAGTTAAGTAGAAGATGCACATATAACAATTTATTTAATGCATGACTGATTCAAAATTACTAATTAATTCTTATAATAAAGAAGTTTTTTTAGGAAGAGGCTTGATAAAAATATTTGTTAGGTGATTAGACAAATTCACAAATTGAACTACACAATCTCCTTTTTCAACACGGTTCCTAATAAAATGGTGCCTAATCTCAATGTGTTTGGTATAAGAATGAAACGCCAAATTTAATAGTGAGATTTATGACACTAGTTTTGTCACACTTAATCAATATAATTCCAAGATTAATATCATAATAACTTACTACTTCTTCATCCATATTACAACTACATGCAATAACAAATTCCACTTGGTGTGTAAATTATGGATATATAAGTGCTTGCAGGTATAGTTAAGGTGATTCAAGATGGTGAATCTTATGGATAACAAAGCTGTAAGTCAACTAAGTAGTTATTTAATTGTGATGATGACAACACTTAATATCAAATTTAGTGATATATTTGTAATGGCCCACAATAAGGCGATACAAACAAGCCTCATTTGGCTCCCACCCTAGAATATGTCGCCCAAGTTTGACTCTTACGCAGTAGGCGACTCACCTATAACCGCATGTGAAAGAAATCATGGTCACGATTATCTAAGAAATAGGCAATCAAAAGCTTCCCTAGTCAAGGTGGAATGATTACTACTTCTCAAGCATCCCCAAACCTAGACCTCTATAAATATCTCATCCTTAGGGTTGAAGAGATATTTTGAATTCACTATGAAATACCCCAATTAATAGAGTTTCCCACCCTTGTGAGATTGCTCTCACCTCACATAAAACACCTTAAAATAGTTTTTCTCATCATTGTGAGCTTGCCATAAACCATCGTAAATTCAAAAGCATATGGCCATCCCTACCGGTATAGAGGTGCCAAGCATCTGTATTTTTTTATCAAGTACAGTGGTACCCACCGCGGACCTCAGTAAAAATAACCTGTGCCACACCTTCCAATATCACCACCATTTTAACAATCACCAAAATCTCCACTCCTAGCCCTAACCGTTCCCAATCATGGTTGCTAGGAGGGAACAATCCTCCACACAAGCGGACACTAGAGGAAGTAGTGATAGAAAAATTACACTGTCAAAATCAAAACCTAGAAGGCAACATCCTTAACATCCAATAACGCCAACAAGAAACTACTCCCACATAGGAGATGGAAGTGTTGGATCCCTTGCCACTCTCAGACAAGATATGGAAAGCATCTGTTCACTAAGGTTTCAAGCCTCCCTCTTTGGCGAAGTTCTAAGGGTGTATAATGACCCTTATGAGAAAGTTGCCTCTATCAACATGCAGATGGGCATCATCAGAGCACCCGACTATTTGAAATTCAAGTTTTTGTCTGAAATTTTAGATATGCAACCTTACGGTGGTACATGGGCCTACTCCGAGATTCCGTTGCCAGCTATCGTGAGCTGGTGAAGAAACTCGTGCACTAAATCACAGTCAGTCGACATAGAAAGATGTTCACTACCAGTATGTTTAACATTCAAAAAAGGCCTCTCGAAGTCACTAAGGGAATATCTCGCTCGTTTCAACAGAGCCACCATAAAAGCCATCCACCCAAACCAATAAATGTTCGTAGGAGCATTTCAGAATAACCTCAAAGCAAGACACTTCAACGAGTCCCTCATCCAAATTCTAGGGTCTTCATTAGCAAAAGTGGTCATAATGGAGGAATGCTATATAAAGGGCAAGGAAAGTAGCATCGAGAAGAAGGCTCATAGGGTAAAAGACCGTGTTCCTAGCGCCAAAGGCTCACAACACTCGCGGAAGAACAATTATACCTCACCCGCCCATCAAGGACAGAACAAAGTTTAAGCAAGGTGGAATAGTTGTGGAGAGATTCATGCCCCTGATACTTGTTATGAGTAGATACGACATGACGTTCTCCACTTACATGATATCCTTGCCCCTCTGGCTCCAAAAATGGATGTTATGGGACCTGAGCCTGAAAGATGGTGTATGTTTTACAAGATTAAAGGAAAACACACATAAGACTTCTACCAACTTATGAAGGAGATAGAATGCCTGATCCATGAAGGCCACCTTAAGAAATATGTCAAAGGCGACTTCTCACAAGTGTTAGGCAGGGCCAACTCCCGTTTACATAACGATTCGGGAAGCCTCCGACCCAGAAAAGGAAAATAGTCATCCAAATAAGAGAGCTACAAGGATATACGCCACACACAATAGTATTATAAGAGGATTTGCTGGGTGCAGAGAGACCATTTCCGCCCGAAGAAGATATGCCTGTCAGATATTAAATATTGAGGATCTGCCCATAGATTTGAAGGAAGGCGAGGCCAAGACACCAGAAGTCAAGATCAATTTTTAGAGAAAGATACAACAGGTATTCGTCCCTATAATGATGACCCCATGGTCATCACTGTGAGGTGCGATGATTGGGAAATTAGAAGAGTCTTGGTAGATCAAGGAAGCTCTAAATATATCCTCTATTGGGATGCATTTGAGAGGCTTTGCCTTATCCAAGATAACCTAAAATCTTTCAAGGGGTCACTAGTTGGATTTTTTGGGGAACAAGTGTAAGTGAGAGGTTACATAACACTGAAGACCACCTTCAGAGTGGGGTAACAAGCCAAGCAGATCGAGGCCAATTATCTGATTATAAACACTCCCTCTTCTTATAACATGATCATAAGGCAACCAACTTTCAATCAATTGGGTGTTGGTTTGTGTACATTATATTTGTTCATGAAATACCCGCTCTCTAAAGGGCACGTGAGAGACATCCAAGGAGACCAAGAAGTCGCGAGGAAATGCTATGTGGAATGTCTCAAGCTGGAAAAAAGTTGATCCCTAGGAGTGAACACCCAGAAGTTTGGTTCTGGAATTAAGCCACTAGAAGCGGCTCTTAAAGGTGGAGAGGCACATCTTTAGAAGAGAGATAAGATAGGAGACTAAAGCCTCAGCGGGAAGTCCCAAGAAACACTCTTTCTATATCATTGTTTGTTTGTTTTATTAATATTATTTTTTATTTAGGTGAATATTATATCTCTTCTGTTTGTAAGGACAAGTTTTTTTATGGGAAACACTCTTTTCCCTTATGCCACGTGAGGGAGCAAAGGTTTTCAACGAGGTTCCACATTTTGTTATTTTTAGTTATGTACATTGTTGTCTTCCCCTTTCTTTGCAGGAAACTGAAGGAACCGCACTCAGAGGCGAGATAAATCTGGAACCCCATGAGTAGAGCCGTCAAAATGGTCCGAAGCCTATGAGCCGACCCACCGAGCCCGAAAAAATTTAGGGCTTGAGCCTTCTTTTTTGAGGCCATTTTTTCCCGATACTTTTTTAGCCCGACCCAAAGCCCTAAAAAACATGGGTCAGCCCGTATGGGCTATGGGTAGCCTGCGGCTCGAAAAAAACTTTAAAAAATTCAATACAATCAATTAGTTCATAATATAAATTCAAAAAATAAAAATAAAATTAATTGGGCCAAAAACATTATAATCTCCAAAATCAATTGGTCCACTGCAGCGCTGCCTACACACACTAACATCTAACCCAATTAATTTGCAAATAGAAGTTTGTTCCATCCTCCAAGTCGTAAAATTGAATTGAGAAAAATACCTAGCTTTGTTGTTACTTGTTAATTCACTTGATTCTCTTCTGCTGGCTGGCGGCGACTGCGTTCAAGTTTCGACTTTGAGTTGCATTACATTTCGACTTCGAGTTCGACATCTATGTCTATAGTTCAGCTGCGAGTTCGAGCTGCATTTTGTTTTTCGACCAAGTTCTGCTTCGAGTTCGACATATCTCCGACAAAGTTGTTGCTCTTATGTTATTGAGTCTGATGCTTGTTATTGGTATTGTGTTGATTTACATGCAGGAATTATAATTTGGTCTACTTTAATTATGAAAATTAATCGTGATAATGAGGTTAATGCTAGGCAAGTTAGGGAAACTCCACCCGTGCAACTATTTGCAACTAAATGCCCTTACATCTAAAGTGTGGAAACATTTTTAAAAGTTGGGGTTGTAGATGGTAAATAGAAATGTAAATGCAAGGGTTGTGGAAAATTAATGAGTTGTGCTGCAAATGATGGAACTTCTCATTTAACTCGATATGTCAACAATCGTAAGATTATCCCAAAGTTGCATGATGTGAGTGATATGATACTTGATGCCAAAGGAAGATTGAGAAAGAAAAAATTTGATCCTAAGGTTAATAGTGAGATCTTAGCTGAAACGATGATTACACATGATGTACTGTTTAATTTTGTTAAATATAGGGTTTTTAGGAAATATCAAAAAAACTTAAATGATGATTTCACCTTTGTTACTAGAAATACTTCTTCCAGCGATGTTGTGAAATATTATGAGGATGACAAACAAAAACTTAAGTCAAAATTGACTAAAATTAGGGGGATAGTTTTTTTTGACTTTTGATTGTTGGACTACATGCACTAATGAAGGTTATATTTCTTTAACTGATCATTATATTGATGTAATATGTAAGTTGAAAAATAAGATTTTAGCATTTGCTCACATGACACCCCCACATATTTAGAGAGATTATGCAACAAAAACACTAGTGAATACAAGTGCAAAAAGATTAAGGGTGAGTTGTATAAGATTTCTGCGGAACATGTCAAACATGGGATTTATTCTAATCCTAACTTTTCACAAGTGCTACCTACTTTTTGAGGAGGAAAGGAATCTTTTGCATCCTTATTATATATTTGTAAAGTAAGTGCAAACTATTTATCTCTCTTACAAATGCAATTTATTGTTATTTCTTTTGATTATTTTAATTTTAGAATTTAAATTTTTATCATTGTATGTAAAATTTGCAGGAAGTTGAAGAGCATGAAAGTTAAGCAAGTAAGAATATTGGCAAATGTGAACTTGATTCTTATTTAGATGTCCCAATCTTGCAAGAATGACTTGTGATATATTGAGCATTCCAATAACCACAGTGGCATCTGAATCTGCTTTTAGAATTGGCTCTCGAGTTTTAAACAAGTATAGAAGTTCAATGAAAGAGGAATTAGTTCAAGCTCTCATGTGCACATGAAGTTGGTTATACAGTTTTGAACGTAAACTTGTCAACTTTTCTCAAGTGTATAAATAATGTTGCATGGTTATATGGTTTCTCAAGTGTATAAACTGGTTATATGGTTTCATAATGCAGAGTTTGATAACGACTACTTTTCTTGATGTTGCATGTTGCATAATGTTGAATTTTATAATGTAGAATTTCATAATGTATAAATTGGTTATATGGTTTCATAATGTAGAATTTCATAATGTTGCATGTTGCATGGTTATAACGACTACTTTTCTTGTTCTGTAGAGTTTGATAATGATATTAATACTAATCAAGATGATGGAAGTTGTCGCATCCGCGAAAAACAACCGGCGGGAAAAACGAACAAACAGAGCCGCCACCGTGCGTTATTTATCCCAAAGGAGGGAAAGGGAACGCTCGAAGTAAACCTGAAAAAGGGAAAGGAATGGTCTTACGACCGGAGACTCCAAGGATCGAGAGTCGGTTACGCAAGGGGAAGATATTAGCACCCCCTCACGTCCGTCGTACTCGACGGGATCCACGCTCAAAAGAATAGAATAAGGTTGCTAAATAACTGCTCAAAGAATGCACACACACTGGAATCAAACACAGATGGAAGAAGATGGAGGAAGCGGACTCGGCAGGATGTCGCATCCTAGGCCTACGTAGTTTGTCAGAAACAAACATCAGAGTCAACGTAGTTCGGGGAAATGGGAAACGGGCTCGCTAGGATATCGCATCCTATGCCTACGTATCTCATCTGGAATGAGAATCAGAGCTACCGTAGTTCGGCTCACGCACGCCGAAACAAAACACACGCACAGACGCTGAGACGTCAAAGCAAAACACAAATGGAAACAGACTGCCAATGGCTGGTCTTACGTCCGACTCCAAGCAACAAACCCAAACAGGAAACCGACTGCCAATCGCTGGTCTTATGTCAGACTCCAAACAAACAAACACACACAGGAAACCGACTGCCAATCGCTGGACTTACGTCAGACTCCAAACAAACAAACACACACAGGAAACCGACTGCCAATCGCTGGACTTACGTCAAACTCCACACAAACAAACACACACAGGAAACCGACTGCCAATCGCTGGACTTACGTCAGACTCCACGCCCACACACAAGAGGTTAACAAACAGACAAGCTAATAGGGAGTCTGGAACTCGAGCCTAATAACTGTCAAGCAAACACACACAAGAAAGGAAAAGGGTGCCCGGAGAGATCTCGCACGATCTCCTGCCTACGTACCTCATCTGGTATGAGGATCAGGGCAACGTAGTTCCCCTTAACAGGGGAGAAACTTTCTCCTAACCAGAGACCGGGGAATAACAAACTAAAAGGGAGACTGACTCGAGCCCAATAGTTGTCAAGCAATCCACAATAGTCCTAGGTTGAGGCATCTAATAGATCCTAACTCGCACAGGCAGCAAGTCAACAACACAGCAAGTAAGCAAACAGGTGAACAGGTATCACACACTATATGCAAACAAAAAGGCTCACACAACATGGCTGGGCTTTAGTCAAGGGGTCATGTCAACCTCGACAAACAAGCCAACTGGAATGGGGTGTTTTGAGCTCTTAACCCTAACATTGAGAGTTAGGGTGAAGCAGATGAAAAGGTAATGAGGGTTATGCCTCATAGTGTAGCGGTGTATTCGTCGCTATATGATCTATTGATTAAACCATAAGCAAAGCATACAAAGAATCGAGTCGCCACCGCACTTTTATTTATCCAAAGGAATGGCTAAAAAGTGAACAAAAGCCTAAGAAGTTTTACACATAGAAAACCAATGAAAAGATCAGAGAATCTGGGTAAGGGGTAAATTACGTAATGGGAAGGTGTTAGGCACCCAAAACGTCCTAGGTACTCCTAGGGAACCCTCTTCACACTTGTTGTACGAAATGTTATTTGTTTATGAAATATTTATTGTGCAAACATAGATTGGAGGAGATGGGAAAAGAATATACAAGTTATTATTTTTGTGTTTGAACGGATGAACCTGTTGCCTACGTACCTCTCCATGGAAGGTAAGGATCAAAATGCCGTAGTTCGGCTAAAAGATTTCCAAAATATGAGTGGGTTCATTTTAAACAAAAGCCCTAAGGTCTTTCGTTATCCACGGGAGAAAACTCAACCTTATACAAACAACAAGTCCACCATGTGAGAAAAGCTTCAACTCGCTAGTGAGGGGTTAACCCTATAATAAGCAAGGAAGTCTTACAATTCAATCACTAAGGACAAGAAGGTGAGATTAACATCAACCAACTAGGATAAATCAAACCTACGGCTAATGTATGAAAACTTATCAAGAATGGACAAAGCCACAAAATCATTGAATGAGTTGGATTAACCAATTAGAATTTATTCACAAAAGATGGTCAAAGTATGATCAAAATTCAATTCAAAAGAAGTATTATGAAGATGAAGTTTGAAAAGTCAAAGGCTTAAGGCCTAGGTTTCTAATTTGAAAAGAAATGAGAATGTTTGCACAATGGTTTTCTTGTTTTGGATTAACATGCAAATGGAAGTTTAAAGAAACAACAGGTGGGAGGGTGAGGGAGTGTAAAACTTCTTAGATGTTCACCTCTTGAAATCATATGTAGATGAGTCAAGTGTGTCCTTTGGAATGAGGCAACAATGCAAATAAGCAAATGCAAAGCAAGGTGATACCGGATGCCAATCAATGGACTTATACCAATCTCACAAACAAAGGTGGATACCGGATACCAATCAATGGATTTACACCAATCTCCTAAAACAAAACAAATGATACCAGATGCCAATCAATGGACTTACACTAGTCTCACAAACAAAGGTGGATACCGGATACCAATCAATGGATTTACACCAATCTCCTAAAACAAAACAAATGATACCAGATGCCAATCAATGGACTTACACTAGTCTCACAAACAAAGGTGGATACCGGATACCAATAAATGGATTTACACCAATCTCCTAAAACAAAACAAATGATACCAGATGCCAATCAATGGACTTACACTAGTCTCACAAACAAAGGTGGATACCGGATACCAATCAATGGATTTACACCAATCTCCTAAAACAAAACAATGATACCAGATGCCAATCAATGGACTTACACTAGTCTCACACCATATCATAGGAACAACTGCCAAGTAATGGACTTATGTTTGTCTCCTCCATGGACAAAGCAAAAATGCTATAAAGCAAAGTTTATGAAATGATATACAAATGATGATGATAAATGCACTAAGGCACACTCAAGCAGATATGCATAGATGAATTAAGTAATCAGACAAACAATTCAGTTAGCACACACTATACACAATCAATTAGGCTCAAGCAAGGTTAGACTTTAAAGTCAACTGGAATGGGATAAGTTGTGCTCTTAACCTTAACATTGAGAGTTAAGGTGAAGCAGATGAAATAGAGATGAGGGGTATGCCTCATAGCTCTTATCCCTGGCCTGGGAGAGCTTTGAATGATAGAAGGTGTGGGAGTTCAGAAAGTTGGAACTCTTCTCCACAAGTGATTGACTCTATAGATCTTGGGTTAATATCCACAATACATCAACATGTTATGTGAGCAAAGGGATCACACACTGAATAGTAGGAGATGGACTACACATCTCTTTTATCTACCAATTGCCTCATAAGAGGACTTTTCCTGCTTGGCACAAAAAGTAAACAATCACAAGCATTGCCTCTTAAGGAGGACTTCAGACAGGTGCCTGACCACATAACATGCCAGGTCTTCCAGACTACATGAAGAAGAGAGGTTATACCTAAGTGGTTAAGCAACCAAGCAAAAACAAGTTCAAAATGAACTTAAGCAACTAATGTACCTGTGGAAACATCAAACAAATCAGTATACAACTCAGACAAACAACCAACAGTTAATATCAACAGTCAACCAATATACACAATGTGTAAGCCAAAAGTCAAACTCAAAAGAGTCAACATCAACCTACAAAACACACATTAGTAGACAAAGGTAAACATCAAATGCTCAAATGATGGAGCATCATGAACCACATAACTTGGATGTTCAACCTGAAAACAAAGCTCAAAGATGAGAGGCAAACCACTAGGTCAAAGCCTAGGGTCAAAGATGGAGAAAAAAATTTAAAACAGAAGCTGAAAATTAACATGAATCAATTTCAATCAATTAAGAACACCATCCAAAAGGTCTCATATCATTATCAATTACCAAAATAATTTCATGATCAAAACATGGCAAGGTAGGCAAGTTGTAACCACATTGAGACATCAGAATGAACAAATGCACATTAATTCAAAAATGATTCAAATAATCTTGAGAAAATTCATGGATGAACAGAACATACAACATGATCAACACACCAAAATTTAGGACAATTGGACATGATTAGGCATGGTAATCAAATTGTATAAGGCAAGGCAAACAAAACAAGCTCAAATATGACACCAAATGACACATCAACTTAGCACCAGCCTAAAACAGAAATGAAACATGGTAAAAACCTCAAATCAAAGCCAAAACAAACTTCAACATGTCTAGAAACAACGTGTAAAATTTCACATCCATTAGATAAACCACAAGCATTTCACAAACAAATGAAAATCAATGCAATCCAAAAACTCACAAATGGCAATCCAGAAAGAAAAATCTCAATCAAATCAGAAATCAATCCAAAAATTCCACAAAAAATCATGAGCCTTCACAACATCCACAAGAAGCATCATACAAAAAATAACATCAATTGGAATTCATTTGGCATGGAAAATCAATTAATCACTTTGGACAAGCAAAGGTGTGACACAAATTGTCACACCTACATTCACATGATCATATCTCAGCAATGGCACATGATAAAATTGCAAACTCAACACCAAAATGTCCAGCATGAAGTCTAGTTTAAGCATGTAAAATTCCATAGGCATTGGATAAACAACCATCATTTCACAAGAGATATAGCAAGCAAGGTACAAAAAACATGTATGTTCACAATCCCTAGCACCAATTAATTTCCAGCCATGCACAAATTGGGGGAAAAATAATCAAAAAAGCTAGAAACAATAAGGAGCATGATGCAAAAATTCCCATATTATTTGGATGATTTATCATTTATTTATGAATTTATGAAGTGAGACAAAAAATAAAAAAACATGAAGAAGCATAGTATGAATGTAATGGAGGGAAAATGAAATAATGTGAATGTCATTTGAAAAAGTGTGAGAGCCAGGAATCGAAGTGAGGAAAAATTTGAATTGAAGCGCGCTTGCTGCAAAACGCAACGCTTCAATAATCATACGTGGCCAGGCGAAGCAATGATAACCAATCAACATGCCATGCAGACGCTGCGTGGACCAACACATGTTCAGCATTTCCAAAAACACATGCAGCACGCGAATATCACACTTGAATGGATCAAACATGCATTTCTGGAAAATATTCAACCATCTTCATCGTGTTCTTCATGGATCATGAACATTTTTCTCAGATTCACAAAATAAACACATCAACGCGTTCATCTCTCATCACTCATCACTAATCCAAGCATGGCTTAACATGAATCAACATATATCAAGCAAATCGATCAAATGAAGTTTCGCATGTCAATCTTTAAATCACTATATCTACTTCAATTCTACATGGAATTTAATGATCTAAAGCTCAGATTAATCAGCAATGCACGATCTACAACAAGCACCTAACAATTTCATGAATTAAGGAAATCGATTTCTGACCTTGATGAAGATGCAGAAGTGGAACAGCTTGATTCAGGCCATGAAATGCACAAACAAATGCTCCAAAGTGTTTGTATGGATGAATAGATGAATGCTTGAGGCTTAGATGTACACGATCCTTCCAGAATTCTCAACTGCCATGGATGAGCTTCAAGTTCCACACAGCTTCCAATTGCACGATTTCCATTGAATCTTGCTTCAATAATGCTCCACAATGCTTATGGATGATGAAGGAATCAAGGAAAGTGCAATGTATTTGAAGAAAATTGATGAAAGTTTGAGAGAAAATTTGTGAAGAAAAATCTAGATCTGGAAATTGTGATGTTGTTTATGCTGAAATCTGTTAGGGTTTGGCTTATATACTTGCTCCTAATCAAGTCCTTAAACATGTTTAAGCATTTGGCAAGTGGATTAAGGAAATGAGAGTGTGGATGCAAATTTGGATAATGCACCTTATGCATGAAATCAATGGAACAACGCACGTGTATCAGCTTGAATTTCACTTGAAATGTTATTTGGAAGCCAAATGCTATGCTAGAATGATCAAACAATGCTTCATTTTCAAATTTGAATTTTTCCCTCCAAAATCAAGTGAAAATACAAATGTTTATGTAATGAGAATTCATGGCATGTGATGCATGTTTTGGATAGTATATGTCAAGACATGAATGTACAAAAAAGAGCCACTTCATTTGGCCTTATGGTTTGAAAGTTATGCATGTTTGAAATTCCATGTTCACTTGGCCATGATTGATCCATATCTCTTCAACCACACATGAGAAATTGATTATCTTGGACTTTTTGGAAATGGGAGAGAAAGATCTACAACTTTCATGTTCAACAAAATTTCATTTGAAGCTTTCTTGATGATGTAATTTGAAGTTGAAGTTGGATGAAAACCTTTCCATTTTTGGCAATTTTGAATTATAGGTCACTTTTTTTTTTGGAAAGTTTTGACCTGACTTTATTTTCTTCAATGTTGATGTTTGAAATGTCCAATGAGACTTGTTTGAACATGAATGAAGTATTTCTAATCACTTCCCACCTCCAAAATCCACAGTTGACTTGGCAGTTGACTTTTCTAGGCCTTCAGTTGATCTGGCTATGCTCTGATGAAATTCAAGCCTCTACCACTTGGGGTTCTGATTCAAAATAACATCATAGCTCATATAAGCTCTTATGAATGATTATGGTGCCCAAATTCTCAAGAATGGCCACCACCTATTGCTCAATGAATGCCTTTGACTGCTTTTGACTGCTTTGACCTAAGATTGCTTCATCTGCAAGGCAAAGGTTAGATGACATATTTTTGTACTTTTGGTTAGTGATAAAAGAAATACAATGATATACAAATGCAAAATATGCTTGGTGATCAAGAACCACTCTCAAAAGGTAACCCACCCACAGGGAAGGAAACAAGGTGCACAATGATCCTTGAGGCAAATGCAATGATATGGTATGATGCCATGAGGGATCTTAGGGACAAAATTGGGGTCTTACAGATGCCCCTATTTAAGGTCATTCTATCCGGAGTGGTGAAGTTTAGAAATCTTCGTCTCGACGCGGTAGAATGGGCTTAAATAACAGTAATGAGACAAATTTTGGTCCCTAAGAGACCTCATGATGCAGATGTATGCATGCAAAAGAAACAACCTCTGTGGGGATATGAATCCACAAAGAAGGAAAAGACAATCCATCGGAGTAATACACTCACCAGGAACAGAGACTCTAACAGGACTCTCATGGGGATAAGAAAAAGGAAAAAGAAAGCGCGAGCAGTGTAACACCCCGATAATAATATGACAATTATTTAAATTAAGTTAATAATATATTTATTAATTTAATTAGATAATTGGATTATTATTATTATTATTATTTTGGAATTATTGAATTATTATTATTATTGGAATAATAATATAATTTGGAAAATATATAAGTTGGAATAAGGAAAAGAGTTCCATTTGGTAAAGAAAAGGTTTTTACGTGAAAACAGAGAAGCGGCTCAGAAAGAGGAAAAGAGCAAAGAGGCAGAGCAAGAGGAAGGAGGTTGAAGAAGGGAAGAGCTGAAGCTTAAAGATTCGCCGGATTAACTCAGGTAAGGGGGGTTTATCGTCGATTAATGGGTATTATGGGATAATATGTAATGGGTAGTGATAAGCCGTTGATTTGACCCTAATTGGGATTTTGAAATGCTGAGAAATTTTGATGAATAAGTTGTGTTAGACTGTAATTGAATCTGTGTTTGGGTTAGTGGTAAATTTCCGAAAGTGTAGCTTTTTACGGAATTGGAATCGGAGGTCCGGAAGTCCTCCAATGGCGGAAAATGCGGAGAATTCTGCATTCTGCCTTGAGTTAGCGCAGGAACAGCTTCTGTCTTGCGTTAACCGGTTAACCCAGGGCGTTAACCGGTTAACACTGTTTTGAATTGTGAAAATTTGCTGTTTTTTCTGCGTTAACCGGTTAACCCAGGGTGTTAACCGGTTAACACTGTTGTGATTGCTGAAATATTGATGTTTGTGCTGCGTTAACCGGTTAACCCAGGGCGTTAACCGGTTAACACTGTTAAGTTTTGGGACAGGAGGCGTGTTGTGTTGCGTTAACCGGTTAACCCAGGGCGTTAACCGGTTAACACTGTTGCAGAAGGGAAAATTGGTGTTTTAAATGTTGTGTGCCTATTTGAGGGTTGGCCTATGTTGGCCTATGATGTAACAGGGATTAATTCCCGCTGTTTGAGCAGTATAGGTGTTAGTAGAGTATGCTAATACTGTGTTCAATTATTTGACATGATATGATGTGTTGATACATGTGTTGGTGATGTTTGATGGTATGCAATTGTAATTGGACTGTTGTATGGCTTAGAGTGTGAGCATATGTCTATTCTTGAATTGTTGTTAATGTTGCATTGCTAGATGATTAGCTTGCATATCATAGCCTTGGAGCTGTAGCTAATTCCCATGGTGAGGAATTAGTGAGTGAATCGTTGTGGATTTGTTGTTGATGTTTGCATGCTAGATGATTAGTGTGCATAGCATAGCCTTCGGGGCTGTAGCTAATTCCCATGGTGAGGAATTAGTGAGTGAGTCATTAGATCTCAAATGACTGGGACTAGTGAGCTTAGTAGCCGTATCTGGATTTGATCGGTGAGCTTGAACCATATGTTCAAGAATAGTCGGTACCGCATGTGTGGAGTCTCATTGCATAATGTATGTATGGCGTATAATATGAATGGATGTATTCCAATATTATACGTGTGTTTGTGTTGGTGTAGAGTATGATTTGAGGTTATACTTGTGTGTTATGGAATGTTGAGTATGATGTGAGCTGATGTGCTGTTACTGATTGTATGTTGTGATTAGGGTGATTAATGTGTTAAATTACTTAACATTGCATGATATTTTATAATGCTTATTATATCGATTGAGGAACTCACCCTTACAACTGTTTTTCAGGTAACGAGAACTGAGTTGAGTAGGAGCGAATGATTGGAGTCTAGTGTAGTCTCCTTAGTGGGTCGTGCTCTGATAGATGTAACATCGGGATGGGACGTTTTATTTTGTCGAATAATTTACATGTGAATGTTACATGTTGTACATGATTGATGAGATCTCTATCCGTTGCGTTTTATGCAAATGCTTATGTTTTGAATTAATAAAGAGCATGACATTTATAATTGGTGAATAGTTTGAATAATTGTGTGACACCCTTGAATGGCATAATTACTCTGATTGTTATATGTTTATTATTTTAATTAAATTTTGGGGTATTTTAGAAGGGTGTTACATTAGTGGTATCAGAGCATAGTCGGTCGAGTCGAGTCGTAATTATTCTGTTTCCTCTGTACGGTATAGGTGTTGTGTAACCCTATCAGTACTTATTGTTTTAGTTTGTTTGGGTTTTCAGAATAGAGATGGCTGGAAGAGGTAGAGATGATGCTGCGATTGCTGAGGCTCTGGGTATGCTAGCTGGAGTACTTGGAGGAAATCCGAATGTTGTGGGAATGGGAGCTGCTCGTCAACTGAGTGAGTTCCAGAAGAACAATCCTCCAATGTTCAAGGGAGCATACGATCCAGATGGTGCTCAGAAGTGGTTGAAGGAGATCGAGAGGATCTTCCGAGTGACTGAGTGTGCCGATAACCAGAAGGTCAGGTTCGGTACGCATATGCTGTCAGAGGAGGCAGATGATTGGTGGGTTGCTACCCGCACTGAGTTGGAATCTGCTGGGAATGCTGAGATCACTTGGGCAGTGTTCAGAGAGAGGTTCCTGAGGAAGTACTTTCCAGAGGATGTCAGAGGAAAGAAACAGATAGAGTTTTTGGAATTGAAGCAGGGTAACAGGTCTGTTACTGAGTATGCTGCTAAGTTCACAGAGCTGTCTAAGTATTACACTCCCTATAATGAGGCTGCTGGAGAATTTTCGAAATGTGTGAAGTTTGAGAACGGGTTGCGTCCCGAGATCAAACAGGCTATTGGATATCAGAGGATCAGAGTGTTTTCTGACTTGGTTGACTGTTGCAGGATTTTTGAACAGGATTCCAAGGCCAGAGCAGAGAGCTATCAGCAGAGGGTTGATAGGAAAGGCAAGAATCAGAATGATCGTGGAAAACCGTATGCAGTTGGCAAAGGTTTTCAGAAGCAGGGTGTGATGAAGAGGCCTAGTGGGGGAGACTCTAGTACTCCTGTTAAGTGTTATAGATGTGGTCGGGCTGGACATCGTGTCCATGAGTGTACCAGTGCTGAGATGAAGTGTTTCAAGTGTGGAAAAGGTGGTCATTTGGCTGCAGAGTGTCGGTTGAAGACTGTAACTTGTTTCAACTGTGGAGAGTTGGGTCATATCAGTCCACAGTGTCCTAAGCCGAAGAAAGAGAATCAGTCAGGAGGCAAGGTCTTTGCTTTATCGGGTTCTGAGACTTCTGCAGACGATCGTTTGATCCGAGGTACGTGTTATATTAATGGCTTTCCTCTTGTAGCTATTATTGACACCGGTGCTACTCATTCCTTTATATCTTTGGATTGTGCTGTGAAACTTAAGTTAGAGATATCTGAGATGTATGGTAGCATGGTGATTGATACTCCTGCAAAGGGTTCAGTGACTACTACTTCAGTTTGCTTGAGTTGTCCTTTGAGTATTTTTGGTAGAGACTTTGGGATAGACCTTGTGTGTCTTCCGTTAGTACAGATTGACGTTATCTTGGGTATGAACTGGTTGGTGTTTAACCAAGTTTCTATCAACTGTTTTGATAAGACTGTAATATTTCCTGAGGTTGAGGAAGGAAAAAGTTTGTTTCTATCAGCGAGGCAGGTGAATGAGGCAGTAGTAGATGGGGCAGAGCTGTTTATGCTGTTAGCGACTTTAGAGGCTAAAGATAGACTGGTGATTGGCGATCTATCCGTGGTGTGTGATTTTCCTGATGTGTTTCCTGAAGAAGTGAATGAATTACCGCCAGAACGTGAAGTTGAGTTCTAGATTGATTTAGTACCTGGTACTAGACCGATATCGATGGCTCCGTACCGGATGTCTGCTGTTGAGTTAGCTGAATTGAAGAGTCAGCTGGAAGATCTGTTGGATAAGAAATTTATTCGTCCGAGTGTGTCACCGTGGGGTGCACCAGTGTTATTGGTTAAGAAGAAAGAAGGTACTATGAGGTTGTGTGTGGACTACAGGAAACTGAATAAAGTGACGATCAAGAATCGGTATCCTTTGCCGAGGATTGATGATTTGATGGATCAGTTGGTTGGTGCGAGTGTGTTCAGTAAAATAGATTTGAGATCTGGGTATCATCAGATACGTGTGAAAACTGAGGATATTCAGAAGACTGCTTTCAGAACAAGGTATGGACACTATGAGTATTCTGTAATGCCTTTTGGTGTGACTAATGCGCCTGGAGTATTCATGGAGTATATGAATAGGATTTTCCATCCGTACCTAGATCAGTTTGTTGTGGTGTTTATTGATGACATTTTGGTGTATTCGAAATCTGAAGAAGAGCATGCAGCATTTGAGAGTGGTTTTGGAAGTTCTACGAGAAAAGAAGTTATTTGCTAAACTGTCTAAATGTGAATTTTGGTTAGAAGAGGTTAGTTTTCTTGGTCATGTAATTTCAAGAGGTGGTGTTGCTGTTGATCCTTCTAAGATAGAAGCGGTGTCTAAGTGGGAAGCTCCGAAGTCTGTTGCTGAGATTCGAAGTTTCCTTGGTTTGGCTGGTTATTATAGGAAGTTCATTGAGGGATTTTCGAAGTTGGCGTTACCGTTGACGATGTTGACTAGAAAGGGGCAAGCGTTTGTTTGGGACTCAAAATGTGAAGAAGGTTTCCAAGAGTTAAAGAGAAGGTTAACTACTGCTCCTATTCTGATATTACCGAGTTCGTCGGAATCATTTGAGGTTTACTGTGATGCTTCATTGTTGGGCTTGGGTGGTGTGTTGATGCAGAATAAGCAGGTTATAGCTTATGCTTCGAGACAACTGAGAGTTCATGAGAGGAACTACCCGACACATGATTTAGAGTTGGCAGCTGTGGTATTTGTTCTGAAGTTATGGAGGCATTACTTGTACGGGTCAAGATTTGAGGTTTTCAGTGACCATAAAAGTTTGAAGTATTTGTTTGATCAGAAAGAACTGAATATGAGACAGAGGAGATGGTTAGAATTTCTGAAGGATTATGACTTTGGTTTGAATTACCATCCGGGTAAAGCAAATGTAGTGGCTGATGCATTGAGTCGGAAATCATTACATATGTCTATGTTAATGGTTAGAGAATTGGATTTAATTGAGCAGTTTAGAGACTTGAGTTTGGTGTGTGAGAGTACTCACAATAGTGTTAAATTGGGAATGTTGAAGTTAACCAGTGGTATTCTGGATGAGATCCAAGAGGGTCAGAAATCCGATGTGTTTTTGGTTGATAAGTTGACCTTAGTGAATCAAGGCCAAGGTGGTCAATTCAGAGTTGATGAGAATGGTGTTTTGAAATTTGGTAATCGGGTGTGTATTCCGGATGTTATCGAACTTAAGAAGAGTATTCTTGAGGAAGGACATCGTAGTGGCCTGAGTATTCATCCTGGAGCTACGAAGATGTATCATGATTTGAAAAAGTTATTTTGGTGGCCGGGGATGAAGAGAGAAATTGCGAGTTTTGTTTATTCTTGTTTGACTTGTCAGAAGTCAAAGATTGAGCATCAGAAGCCGTCAGGGCTAATGCAACCGTTGGCTATTCCAGAGTGGAAGTGGGATAGTATCAGTATGGATTTTGTTTCTGGTTTGCCGAGGACAAATATGAATTTTGAAGCCATTTGGGTGATTGTTGACAGATTGACGAAATCGGCTCATTTCATTCCGATCAGAATGGATTATCCGTTAGAGAGATTAGCTGAGTTGTATATTGAGAAGATTGTAAGTTTGCATGGTATTCCGTCGAGTATTGTTTCGGACAGAGATCCTAGATTTACATCGAAGTTCTGGGAAGGTTTGCAGAGGGCTTTGGGAACTAAGCTGAGATTGAGTTCTGCATATCATCCGCAGACTGATGGTCAGACTGAGAGGACGATTCAGTCATTAGAGGATCTTTTGAGAGCTTGTGTTTTGGAAAAGGGAGGTGCTTGGGATGGTTATTTACCTTTGATTGAGTTTACCTACAACAATAGTTTTCATTCGAGCATTGGTATGGCACCGTTTGAAGCTTTGTATGGTAGGAGATGTCGGACACCGTTATGTTGGTATGAGTCCGGTGAGAGTGCTGTGGTTGGACCGGAGATTGTTCAACAGACTACAGAAAAGATTAAGATGATTCAGGAGAAGATGAGAATTGCTCAGAGTCGTCAGAAGAGTTATCATGATAAGAGGAGGAAGTCACTTGAGTTCCAAGAGGGAGATCATGTGTTTCTTCGTGTCACTCCGATAACTGGTGTTGGTCGAGCTTTGAAGTCGAAGAAGTTGACACCTCGATTTATTGGTCCTTATCAGATTTTGGAGAGGATAGGGGAGGTAGCCTATCGTGTCGCTTTACCGCCGTCGCTTGCGAATTTGCATGAGGTTTTTCATGTGTCTCAGCTGAGGAGGTACATTCATGATCCGTCGCATGTAGTCCAAGTAGATGATGTACAGGTGAGAGATAACCTGACTGTTGAAACATCACCTATGAGGATCGAGGATCGAGAGTTGAAGCGGTTGCGGGGTAAAGAGATTGCCTTGGTGAAGGTAGCTTGGGGAGGACCAGCAGGTGGCAATGTGACTTGGGAACTTGAGAGTAAGATGAAGGAGTCTTACCCAGAGTTGTTCGCTTGAGGTATGTTTTCGAGGACGAAAACTCTTTTAGTGGGGGAGAGTTGTAACACCCCGATAATAATATGACAATTATTTAAATTAAGTTAATAATATATTTATTAATTTAATTAGATAATTGGATTATTATTATTATTATTATTTTGGAATTATTGAATTATTATTATTATTGGAATAATAATATAATTTGGAAAATATATAAGTTGGAATAAGGAAAAGAGTTCCATTTGGTAAAGAAAAGGTTTTTACGTGAAAACAGAGAAGCGGCTCAGAAAGAGGAAAAGAGCAAAGAGGCAGAGCAAGAGGAAGGAGGTTGAAGAAGGGAAGAGCTGAAGCTTAAAGATTCGCCGGATTAACTCAGGTAAGGGGGGTTTATCGTCGATTAATGGGTATTATGGGATAATATGTAATGGGTAGTGATAAGCCGTTGATTTGACCCTAATTGGGATTTTGAAATGCTGAGAAATTTTGATGAATAAGTTGTGTTAGATTGTAATTGAATCTGTGTTTGGGTTAGTGGTAAATTTCCGAAAGTGTAGCTTTTTACGGAATTGGAATCGGAGGTCCGGAAGTCCTCCAATGGCGGAAAATGCGGAGAATTCTGCATTCTGCCTTGAGTTAGCGCAGGAACAGCTTCTGTCTTGCGTTAACCGGTTAACCCAGGGCGTTAACCGGTTAACACTGTTTTGAATTGTGAAAATTTGCTGTTTTGTCTGCGTTAACCGGTTAACCCAGGGTGTTAACCGGTTAACACTGTTGTGATTGCTGAAATATTGCTGTTTGTGCTGCGTTAACCGGTTAACCCAGGGCGTTAACCGGTTAACACTGTTAAGTTTTGGGACAGGAGGCGTGTTGTGCTGCGTTAACCGGTTAACCCAGGGCGTTAACCGGTTAACACTGTTGCAGAAGGGAAAATTGGTGTTTTAAATGTTGTGTGCCTATTTGAGGGTTGGCCTATGTTGGCCTATGATGTAACAGGGATTAATTCCCGCTGTTTGAGCAGTATAGGTGTTAGTAGAGTGTGCTAATACTGTGTTCAATTATTTGACATGATATGATGTGTTGATACATGTGTTGGTGATGTTTGATGGTATGCAATTGTAATTGGACTGTTGTATGGCTTAGAGTGTGAACATATGTCTATTCTTGAATTGTTGTTGATGTTGCATTGCTAGATGATTAGCTTGCATAGCATAGCCTTGGGGCTGTAGCTAATTCCCATGGTGAGGAATTAGTGAGTGAATCGTTGTGGATTTGTTGTTGATGTTTGCATGCTAGATGATTAGTGTGCATAGCATAGCCTTCGAGGCTGTAGCTAATTCCCATGGTGAGGAATTAGTGAGTGAGTCATTAGATCTCAAATGACTGGGACTAGTGAGCTTAGTAGCCGTATCTGGATTTGATCGGTGAGCTTGAACCATATGTTCAAGAATAGTCGGTACCGCATGTGTGGAGTCTCATTGCATAATGTACGTATGGCGTATAATATGAATGGATGTATTCCAATATTATACGTGTGTTTGTGTTGGTGTAGAGTATGATTTGAGGTTATACTTGTGTGTTATGGAATGTTGAGTATGATGTGAGCTGATGTGCTGTTACTGATTGTATGTTGTGATTAGGGTGATTAATGTGTTAAATTACTTAACATTGCATGATATTTTATAATGCTTATTATATCGATTGAGGAACTCACCCTTACAACTGTTTTTCAGGTAACGAGAACTGAGTTGAGTAGGAGCGAATGATTGGAGTCTAGTGTAGTCTCCTTAGTGGGTCGTGCTCTGATAGATGTAACATCGGGATGGGACGTTTTATTTTGTCGAATAATTTACATGTGAATGTTACATGTTGTACATGATTGATGAGATCTCTATCCGTTGCGTTTTATGCAAATGCTTATGTTTTGAATTAATAAAGAGCATGACATTTATAATTGGTGAATAGTTTGAATAATTGTGTGACACCCTTGAATGGCATAATTACTCTGATTGTTATATGTTTATTATTTTAATTAAATTTTGGGGTATTTTAGAAGGGTGTTACAAGCAGGACACGACTCTGAATTAGGGGAAACGGACTAGACTGGAGACTTTACTGGGGAGTAAAGGACTCGAACTGGGGATAAGAAAGAATTCCAAAGGAAAACACATCCATTGGAAAGACACAAGCTGACTCAAACTATCCACGAAGGATACTTCGGATAGAAATCCGGACTCGGACTAAGGAAAAGATTCACACAGAATCTCCCTTACCGGGGAAAACTGCATATATTGGGGAAAACGCCAATACAACAAAAGGGTAAAAATCACCACAGAAACTCCACTGGAGAAGGTCTAACAAAGAGACTCCCCTGGAGAAGCAACAAAGAATGAGGTGTTACCGGTATAAGGGTAACAAACTCAGGAAGAATGAATATCTAAGACCGGTATAAGGGTGAGAGATATCAATCAACCAAACATCTGAGAGAAACCTGAAAAAGGTACATCAACTCAAGAAAATCTGACTCCACAGGGGACCAAGGTCATAATAGGGAGCAGAAAGGGAGGAACACCAGGGATACCGGTTACTGGGTATATAATAGGTGACCGACCGAAGCGTGAATTGGTATATATGCCAAGACACTCATCATCCGAAAGGAGGGCTTGAGAAAGCAAATCAACTTACAGGATGGACATTCAAACCCACAACAGGAAAACGAATCTTACTCAGATGGGGACACAAACCCACAGAGCGCATGAGATATAATATCCATTACCATCGGAACGTGGATAGAATACTCGCATGAGATATATTATCTATTACCGTCAGAACGTAGATAATACACTCGCATGGAAGGAAACACCAGGGATACCGGTTACTGGGTATAAAATAGGTGGCCTACCGAAAACGTGAATTGGTATATATGCCAAGACACTCGTCATCCAAAACACCAACTTGTTAAAGGATGGATATTCGATTCTACAAAGAATACGAATCTTACTCCGCTGGGGAAAATAAACAAAGGATTTCAACCAAAGAGTGAAAGAGATATATTATTCATTACCGTCAGAACGTGAATAATATACTCGAAAAGGAAGAGACACCAGAGATACCGGTTACTGGGTATATAATAGGTGATCCACCAAAATGAGAGATAATCGATACCACAATAACAGGGTAAACGAAAGACAACTCACAGGGGATAAATTGCAAGCATCCGACAATTATCCAAGAAACAACAAATATTCGATTCCACAAAGGAATAACGAATCTTACTCGACTGGGGAAACACGACAGGCTTCGACTGAAGAGTGCATGAGATATATTATCCATTACCGTCAGAACGTGGATAACATACTCGCATGGAAGATTATCCACAACCGGTTACTGGGTTAATAAAGGATAAATCGACCGAAAAGAAAGGCATCGGGATACCAAAACTAGGTATATAATGATGACCGATCAAAAGGAGCAACAATCATTACCAAGCAAACGGGTAAATGAAAGAAGACTCACCGGGGATGAATTGCATAAGCGGCAATTATCCACAAGGACTTGCTGGCGACTTCAAAGGGGATAACATTGCGAGCATACGACAATGATCCAGAAGACTGCTGGGGATACAATTGCTAGCAAAAGGCAATTATCCAGAAGCAAGGGAGGAATATCAACATCGATCCTTGAATGAAGATAACCACAAAGAGTAACCATCATCGGTTAGGATGAACAACAAGGTTAACTCTGCAAAGGGGAGAAATTAGGGTTTACATCTACCGAATACGGGGTAGAAGACCAAAACTCTGGCTGGGGATAAAATTTCTAGCATCCGGCAACTATCCACAAAAAGCACAGACTCCGTTGGGAATAAAACCACAACAACATAGGATTTACAACTACCGAATACTGGGTAGAAGACCACAAAATCCACCATCAACCAGAACGAACCACAAAGGTTACCTCTGCTAGGGGAAAAGAGATAGGACTTACAACTACCGAATACTGGGTAGTAGCCAACAACTCCGATGAGGATAAAAGATAGGGTTTACATCTACCGAATACTGGGTAGAAAACCAACAACTCCACGTGGGGAATGAAAGAATCATAAAACTGCACGGGAAACAAAGTAGGGTTTGTAACAAACCACAAACTGCTGGAGAGCAGGGGAACTAGGATTTACGACTACCGAATACTGGGTAGAAAACCAAATCGACTCTTGCCGAGGAATAAAAGGTATATAACCACAAATTCCGCCAAGAAGGCAAGAAACATAGGACTTACAACTACCGGTATAAGGGTAGAGGCCCAAAAGATTCCACTGGGGATAAAAATAATTTTTGCCGGTTACTGGGCAATTCATTCATTTATTCCACAGGGAAGCACGAGAAACAGTTGACAAATGGTCTATTCGGGATCAATCCGAACAGACAGACTGAATCAAGACTCGTCCTATGAGGATATAACTCAATAGGAAGATCCATCCCAATATATGTGTTGGGAGGAAACGGAAGAAACCGTCATCCACGAGGATATATCTCAGTGGGGAACTGCAGAAGGAAAGACAGACACTTTCTGCTTACGGGGCTGACTCTATATTGAGATTAAATACCCGACGTCTGCTTGGGAAGATCTATTGGAGAAATCTATATCACCCATAGCAGGAGACAACAAACAAGAGATATATGGCAAAAAATGCAACATGAATATCTGAATGTTTTATGATTATGCATGAATATGCGTGGTTTATGTTTGATGAATGCTGACAAAATAGACATGTCTAACACAAACAAGTTCAGGAATCAAACGTCCGGTACTATACTTCCAGAGGAAAAAACCAACTGGAAAGCCAATCTGCTGGAGATCCAAATGCTAAAAAACAAAGATCTGCGGGGAGGCAAGAGAATCAGAGAATAGCATAAAATCTCTGAGTGATGGATCAACAAACAACCCAACTGGCGAACAGAAAAGTCACAACAGGCAACAACGGCCACAGAGACAAATCTGTTAGGGGATGGGATAAATCCCGAGATATCTGCAGGGGATCCTCAGTATCAACTGAGAAACAAAAGTCCACTGCACAAGCGAGAACTGCTACGAAAGCAACTCCACACAACTCCTCTGGGGAACAACCCACAAAGGGAGAACAGGTCATCCACGTAGAATCTACTGCACAAGCAACTCTACCTGGGGAGAACACAAGTAGCCACTCCATCGGGAATACACCCACTGAAGGAAAAACAGATCACACAAGTAGATTCTACAACAAGCCACTCTACTGAGGATCAAAAGCAATCAGGAAATCAAACCAAATCTGAGGATGATAGATCACCAACCGACCCTACTGGGGAAACAGAGATTTCAACAGGCAAAAACTGCCACAATATCAACTCTGTCGAGGATACTAACTCTGGCGGGGACTCTGGAGGGAATCACACAGATATAATCCATCATACCACAAATCTACTGGCAGATCCGCTGGGGAATCCACTGGGGAATTCACCGGGGATGGGGAGGAGAGTTGGGAATCAACCACCACATGCTGAAACTTCCAAGAAAAACCCACAACCGCCGAGGAGGAAAATAAACACTGCTCTGCTAAAGGGATAAGAAGTAAAAACCTCAACAAGCGCTCCGATGGGGCGATATAGCATCAAAGGCAGTATATCATATCAACAACCCTGGCGACAGTGCTGAGGAGAGAAACAACAACTCCGCTGGCGACTGCACTGGGGAGAGTGATGGGGCACCGGGGTCTCAAACCACCTACTACCGAATCTTCCAAAGGAAAGCAACCATGCTGAGGAGAGAATACTGCTGGAGAGGACTATGAAGTCTCAACAACACTCTGCTTGGGGAACAACCCCAACGAAAGCTCTGCTTGGGGAACAACCCCAACAACAACACTGGAGAAAGAGGATACAACCATGCCAGGCATATGAACAAATGTCTTACCTGTTGGCAATCATGCCACCCTTGGGAGAGCACTGAGAAATTCTTGAGTATCCTTTCATCATTGTGAATGTTCACTTTGTTTAAAACAATAATTTGAAAAATTTATTTGTTTAAAACAATGACATTTTATCAATTAAAATATTCAAAACATTTGTTGAATTGAAACAAATAAGAGTGCAAATAATTGGATAAAAGGCTCAAATTTATTTGATGGAATGGTAGCCTGCAAATGGCAAGACTCCATAGATCTGTACAAATTTGAAATCAGTGATATATATTGGAAGAGGGCTACATTGAACATAATGATCCTTTCTCTACCAATCTGAATCTCGATGTATTCGAAGCTTCAGTCGACGACGAATCGAGAGTCTCTGACGAAAAGACGGCTGTGGAACAGAAAGTCTTGTCAGGACGCAGTTACTTGCCAAATCCCTAATTTTTGCCTAGATTGCCCCAGGGTGAGGTACTCAATCTAGCGGGATACAAATATTCTTTTTTTTCATGTCTCTAACTTTTGCCTGGATCGCCCTTGCGGGTTCTCCACCGAGACGCTCATTTTTGCCTACGCCGCCCTTTCGGGTTTTCAACTTAGCGAGCTATTCTGTTTTTCTTTACTTTTTTCTTTTAGGCAAAGTGTTTCTTGACTGCACCTGAATTCACAGGACGAGTGAAATCCTCCCCATCCATTATTGTAAGTACCAAAGCTCCGCCTGAAAAGGCTCTCTTAACAACATATGGACCCTCGTAGTTTGGAGTCAACTTGCCCCTGGAATCGGGCGCGAAAGACAAGACTTTCTTGAGCACGAGGTCACCTTCTCGGAACACGCGAGGCTTGACCTTCTTATCGAATGCTTTCTTCATTCTCTGTTGATATAACTGACCATGACACATGGCAGTCAATCTCTTCTCTTCGATCAAATTCAGTTGGTCGTAACGACTCTGAATCCATTCAACATCAGTCAACTTGGCTTCCATCAAGACTCTCATTGATGGGATCTCCACCTCTACTGGGAGAACAACCTCCATGCCGTAAACAAGAGAGAAAGGGGTTGCCCCTGTTGAAGTGCGTATCGATGTACGATATCCATGCAAAGCAAATGGCAGCATCTCATGCCAATCTTTGTACGTCACTGTCATCTTCTGGATAATCTTCTTAATATTCTTATTAGCAGCTTCAACAGCCCCATTCATCTTGGGTCTGTAAGGAGAGGAATTATGGTGTGCAATCTTGAACTCAGCGTACAACTCATCCATCATCTTATTATTCAGATTAGATCCATTATCAGTAATGATCTTATCTGGCACACCATACCGGCAAATCAGCTGATTCTTGATAAACTTCACAACCACCTGCCTGGTCACATTCGCATACGAAGCGGCTTTGACTCATTTGGTGAAGTAATCAATTGCTACGAGAATAAACCTGTGTCGGTTGGACGCCTTTGGTTCAATCATGCCGATCATGTCAATTCCCCACATAGAGAAAGGCCATGGTGATGAAATCACATTCAGAAGTGTCGGAGGAATATGAATCTTATCCGCATAAATCTGACACTTGTGGCATTTCTTCACATATTTGCAGCAGTCAGACTCCATTGTCAGCCAATAGTAGCCTGCTCTCAACATCTTCCTAGCCATGGCATGTCCATTGGAATGAGTACCAAATGAACCCTCATGGACCTCAGTCATCAACAGGTTTGCTTCGTGTCTATCCACGCATCTGAGCAAAACCATATCAAAATTTCTCTTATACAGCACTTCACCACTGAGGTAGAAACTGCCTGACAACCTTCTCAAAGTTTTCCTATCTTTCACAGATGCCCCAGGCGGGTAGACCTGGTTCTGGAGGAAATTCTTGATATCAAAATACCAAGGCTTGTCATCATTCACTTCTTCAACTGCAAATATGTGAGCTGGTCTATCCAAGCGCATCACGGCAATGTTGGGAACTTCATTCCAATATTTGACCACAATCATGGAAGCAAGCGTAGCAAGCGCATCTGCCATCCGATTATCCTCTCGAGGAATATGATGAAAATCAACTTCAGTAAAGAACGTTGAAATCCTCCTCGCATAATCTCTGTACGGAATGAGACCTGGCTGATTCGTCTCCCATTCACCCTTGATCTGATTAACAACTAGGGCCGAATCACCATACACATCAAAATGTTTGATTCTTAAATCAATACATTCTTCCAGTCCCATAATACAGGCCTCATACTCAGCCATATTATTTGTGCATTTGAAAGTTAGCCTTGCTGTAAACGGAATATGTGTGCCATGAGGAGTAATGATTACTGCCCCAATTCCATTTCCGTACTGATTCACAGCGCCATCAAACACCATCGTCCATCTGGAACCAGGTTCCGGACTGTAACACCTCAAAATTTGCCCTCCTCTCTTGGGACTAGCTTAGCATGTTGCATTTCATTTTTAGGTCATTAGGCATTGCATCTTTGAATATCATGTGGCTACATTGAGCAAGTCATCCTCCTAGGTCTTGATCAGAAGATAAAGAGGTTAAGATGCAAGCTAGGGTTTCATTGGATTGATCATTAACCATCTGAGGATGTGTGATTCAAATTAGGGTTTCTTGATTCTCAAGGAGATTGATCATCATCTTGGTCGAAATGGTACATCATCATCATCATGGTCTTGTCATCATCCAAGAGGTTCATTATGCTTGATCAGTTCCTTGAGATTAGGGTTTTGACCTCTGGTCAACCCTAATCATCTGAATTGTGCCAATCAGGGCTTGTCAAGGAGATGAGGTTTTCAATGGATATGGGGATCATCATGTGATTATATTGAGATTATGGAAGCTAGGGTTTCAACATTGAGCCATTTCATCAGGAGTTTGAAGCTCAAGATCATCTATGCATGGCCAATTCATCTATCAGTCAGAAAAGTCAACTATGGTCAACTGTGCCTGAACTGATGGATTTGGAGGTGGGAGAGGGTTAGAGACACTTCATTCATGTCTAAACAAGTTTCATTTGACATTTCAAAGATCAACCATGAAGAAAATAAAGTCAGATGAAGACTTTCCAAAAATAGAAAGTGACTTGTAATTCAAAATTGCCAAAAATGGAAAGGTTTTCTCCTTAAAATTACATGTCCAAAAATGCTTCAAATGAAATTTTGTACAACATGAAAGTTGTAGATCTTGCTCTCACCTTTCCAAAAAGTCCAAGAACATGAATTTCTCATGTGTGGTTAGCAAGTTATAATCAAATCATTGTCCAAAAAAGTTGAATTTCAAAGGTGCACAACTTTTGATTCAAAAGGCCAAATGGAGTGAGACCTTTTTGAGCAAATTTCTTTTGATCCCCCCTATCCAAAACAAGCATTACATTTCATTGAAACTCATCACATAAAAAGTCCATTTTTCAAGTGAACCAATTTTAAAAAGTGGAGGGAAAAAGTGCATTTTGAGAAATAAGCATTGTTTTCACTCCATTCCACTTGCATTAGCTCACAAATATCATTTGAAACTTGCTCCAAAACAGAAAATGCACTGTTACATTGGTTTTGTACAAGTGAGGGTGAATTGGCCATTTTACCATTTAGCATGAAAACTTGATTTGGTCTAAACACTTGCATTTTTGCTAATCATGATTAACAACATCATTAACAGCACATATATAAACTTAATTCTAACTGTTTTTGTGGTTAGCATTCATTCATCTCAGATCTAGATCAAAAAGTGCAAAATCTCAAGAACTTTCTCTCTCACTTTTCTGCAAATTTCTTCATAGAAGTTGCATTGTTTCTTCATTGATCCATCATCTGCAAGTGCTAGTGGACCTTTTGCAAGCAAGGAACCTCCATTTTCGTGCTGTTTCAAGGACTGTTAAAGTGAGCTTCATCAATGGCAAGTGAAGATTCGAGCTGCTTCAAGGACAATTGAGCCACGATCCATCATCCATTCATCTATTGGAGCTTGAAGGATCATCTGTTTCAACATTTCAAAGCCAGAAAATCGTGATTCCAGTTCTGTACTTCAATTAAGGTTGGAATTCGATCCTCACAATTCTTGAAATCATGATATGCTTTTGATAGATCTTTCCATGCTGAACATGCTGCGCTTTGAATCGTTGATTTTCATTGAGAATTGTGAAAGTTATGTTGATTTTAAGTTTGATGTCCAAATCTTCTTTTGATCGATCCGTGTTTAATAGTGAGAATTAGGTCAAATCATGTTAGGATTATTATTGTGCTTGAGAAGATGAAGCTATTGATGTGTTCAATTTTGATTTTGGTGATATTTGTTCATATGCTAGAAATCCGATGAAGAACATGATGAATGTGTTCAAGAACCATTTCCAGATCGCGTTTGATCCATACATCCATGTGTTTGCATGAATTTCGTGTTTATAAGCCATGCGTCCAATAGCATCATGCCACGCGCTTAAGTGAAACGCAGCGTTTCACTTAAGTGGCGCCTGAATTACAATTCTGCCATTATTCCATTTAAATTCAGTTAATTCATTTTTATTTCAAATTTTAATTTCATTTTCATCTTCAATCTTCCAAAAATCATAACTCCTTCAATATTTGTCCAAATAATGTGGGATTTTTTGCACTTTGTTCCTCATGATCTCTAGTTTTTAATGGTGATTTTTCCAGAAATTATGCACGTGTGGATTTTTATTTTTCCTAGGGTTTGTTCATGTGTATCCAATTTGTATATGCCTTGCCATTTTGCTTGTGAAATGATGATGCTTAATCCAATGCCTCTCAAATTGTTTGTGCTTAAACTAGAGACCTTAAGTGACATTTTGGTATATAGTTTGTGATTTTTTCTGTCCTGGTTTGTGAGATATGAGCTGATGAATCTAGGTGTGACAATTTGTGTCACACCATTTCTTGTCTAACTTCCTGATTTTATTTCCCATGCTATATGAACTTGCAATGAGCGGAATGTTTTCATGTTGAACCTTCTGGATGTTAGGATGTCTTGTGAATTGTTGTATAATTTTTGAGTGCAATTCCAATTTGTTTGAGAATTTCCTTTCTGTTTGACCAAATGTGGACCTTTTGTGAGTCATGATCTTAAATGTTTTGTGAAATTCTTGATATGTATTGGATGGACTTGAATTTTTGTGGAGTGATTATAGACACTTTAAAGTTTGCCATGGTTTTGGTGTGGTGAATTTATCATGTTCCTACATTGTTTTATGCTTGCTTGAAGTTGATGCATGATTTTAGGCCTTGTTTTGCCTTACTTTGACTTAGGGAATTTAATTGACTTGCTTCCTCTTATCCAAATGACTTGCAAATTGGTATTACGATCATGTTATGAGTTCTGTTTAGTCATGATTTTTCCTGGGATTTATTGAATTATTTTGGATTGAGTTTGGATTGATTCATTCTGTTTGGTCCAATGAGCTTTGAAATTGCATGTTTTGCCTTAGATGCTTCATGAAATGATAATGGTTGATGATATGAACATGAGACCACTTGGATTTGTTTCTTAATTTATTGATCTTGATTTTTGATAATTTTCATGTTCTGTTTTGAAATATTTTTCTCCTTTTGACCCTAGGCTTTGTCCTAGGGGTTTGCTTCTCATGTTTGAGTTGTATTTTCAGGACAAAAGGCATATGGCATGGAGGAATTAATTCACTTGGATTGAGTTGCTTGTTTTGATTAATGTTGATTAACATTAAGTTTTTTTTGTAGGTGGCTTCTAAGTCATTTGTGTTGAGCATTGGCTTATGCTTTGCTTGATGCATTGCTTGTGTACAGTTGACTGTTGACTTTTAGTTTGTCTGTTTGACTGTTTGAGCTGTGTGCTGACTGAATTAGATTGATTTCAGGTACCTTAGTTGCTATAGTTCCTTTGTGAACTTGTTTTGATGTTGCTTGGTTGCTTAACCAATTGAGGTATAGCATCACTAACTCCATGTAGTCTGGAAGACCTGGCCTGTTACTTGGCCAGACACCTGTCTGAAGTCCTCCTTAAGAGGCAATGTTTGTGCTTGTTTATCTTTGTCCCCAAGCAGGAAAAGACCTTGAATAAGGCAATTGGCAGACACAAGAGATGTGCAATCCATCTCCTGCTCTTCTGTTGAGTCATCCCTTGGCTCACATTACATGTTGATGCCTTGAGGATAGTAACCCAAGATCCTTGTACGGTTGTACAGTTGAGTCAGTGTCATAAGTGTAGAAGGGTTCCCACTTTCTGAACCCACACTTCATTGTCTGAAGCTCTCCCTGGCCCGGGATAAGAGCTGTGAGGCACACCCCTCACTTCCTATTTCATCAGCTTCACCCTGACCCTCAATGTCAGGGTTAAGAGCTAACATCACCCTGATACAGTTGGCTTGCTTTTGCAGCCTAACCCTTGTTTGAGCCACCTTTGTCTGTATATAGTGTGTGCTAATTATGAATGTTTGCTTTGTTTTGATTGTGCTTGCATGCTTTGCTTTGCCTGGTTAGGATTAGCTTGCAGCCTGTGGAAGTAGATAGAAAACTCAACCTAGGACCATTGTGGAATACATGATAACTATTAGGCTCGAGTCAGTCTCCCTTCTAGTTGGTCGTTTCCCAGTCTCTGGTTAGGAGAAAGTTTCTCCCCTGTTAAGGGGAACTACGTTGCCCTGATCCTCATACCAGATGAGGTACGTAGGCAGGAGGTCGCACGAGATCTCTCCGGGCACCCTTTTTCTTTTTTGTGTGTGTTTGCTTGACAGTTGCTAGGCTCGAGTTCCCGACTCCTTAGTAACTTGTTGTTTGTTTCTTCTTGTGTGTGTAGGAGATGGATGTAAGCCCAGCAATTGGCATTCCGTATCCTCTTGTTGTGTGCTTGGAGTCCGGTATAAGTCCATCAAGTGGCATCTGGTTTCCAGTGTGGGTTTGTTTGGTTCGGAAGCTGATGTAAGTCCAGCGATTGGCGTTCGGGTTCCGCGTTTGCCTTTTTGTGTGTGTTTTGTTTCGGCGTGCGTGAGCCGAACTACGGCAACTCTGATTCTCATTCCAGATGAGATACGTAGGCATAGGATGCGATATCCTAGCGAGCCCTCTCTCCTTTTCCCCACCTGTGTTGTCTTCAGTGTGTGTGTGTGATATTTGTTTTAGCAACCTTTTTCTATCTTTAGAGCGTGGATCCCGTCGAGTACGACGGATGCGTAGGGGTGCTAATACCTTCCCTTCGCATAACCGACTCCCGATCCCATTCTCTTTGGTCGCGAGACCATGCTTTTTCCAGGTTTACTTCGAGCGTTTCCTTTCCCTCTTTTGGGATAAATAACGCACGGTGGCGGCTCTGTGTTGTTTTGTTTTAGCCCGCCGGTTGTTTTTCGCGGATGCGACAGCTGGCGACTCTGCTGGGGACATAGAAGTTGACCTATTGCTGGTCCATCTTCCCTAAGCGAGTCTCTCCTAGCGTTCTAGGATAGTTTAGGTTGCTTGTGCTCTATTTATTGCATTTATTATTCTGATTGTGTATATATTTGCATAAATATTTGCATGCATCATACTATCATGTTGCTGTCCTCTGGACAGGTGGTTCCTCTGTTGGGGTGGGTGTTCTGAGTGGGGCTAAAACCCAGGCCCGAGTATACACCTAGGATTAGCGTGGTCTCACGTTCCTCACATGCTGGTTGGGCATGTTGTTGCGACGTGACATACCACAAGCCGGACGAGGTTCATCTGAGAGTGCTCTTCCTCAGTGGGGTTTTCCACTTTGGTTGGGTGACCTCTTTTGAACTATTGACTTAGGTGACCGTTCTTTCCCGGATCTTTGGTTTAGACGATCTTAAGGGAGCTACAATGGCACACCCGAAAGGGCAAACCCATTGAGTATCTTTGCCCGATTGTCGAGACTATTATCCGCCTTAGGATGACCTGATTAGAATTTACCTGTGAGGGGAAGGTGATTCTTACAGATGCATGTTCAGATGGTGACTCTGATGGTGACTGTTGGTTCCGTTGATCAGAGTCCTATTTATAAGTCAGACTTATGGCCATTTATTTCTGAGACGCCGGAGTTCTGTCCGTGTTATTTATCAGTGGGGATCCATTTATTTCAGGATTCCCCGGGCCGATTCAGAGATTGTCATGGTTATCTGCTCAGAGATTGTCTGATGATGATGATGATGTATCTTTTAGTTCCGTTTATTTCGGAACCCTTGAGTTGGATTTGTGGTTACATATTCCTTCAGATGGGTGTGATCAGTTCAGAGATCAGGGTTCAGAGCAACAGATGATCAGATGACTTGGAGGATGGCAATGCATTGCATTCATTCATCAGCATCATTAGCATTTTGCATTTACCTGCATCTAACACATGTTTATCCATATGCAGGGACATTTTTGATCGAGATCCTGGTTGAGAGACTCCTTGCTCAAACATGAGGCCCGGTTTGAAGGACGATGTTGTCTACAGTTTCTTTGACCCAGAGATCAGTGTGCTGAAGGATATGATTGCTTTGATTACACCCGACCATGTGGGGATGTTCAGAGAGGCATACGGTGGTATTCTGAAGATGGTTTTCAGACTCACTGACAGAGATAGGAGCGCCATTCATACTCTCCTCCAGTTCTATGATCCTGGTTTGAGGTGCTTCGTCTTCCCAGATTACTTATTGGGGCCTTTGATGGAGGATTATGCTGGTATCTTGGGCATTCAGATCAGAAATCAGGTTCCTTTCTATGCTACTAAGGAAGAGCCTGATATTGGTGGGATTTCCCGTGCTCTTTATTTGAGTCCGGAGATGGTTAAGGGGAGTCTGAAAGAGAAGGGGAAGTTGCCTGGTTTTCATCTGAGTTTCCTAGAAGCTAAGGCCAAAGAGCATGCTGAGTTGGGTAACTGGGAAGCTGTCTGTGCTTTGATTGCGGTTAGCATTTATGGGACCATTTTGTTTCCTAATCAGAAGGGCTTCGTGGATATTAATGCCATCCGTTTGTTTGTTCAGAGGAATCCCATTCCTACTCTGGTTGGAGATGTCTATTACTCGGTCCATAACAGGAACGAGAAGCGGCGTGGGGGACTGATTAGATGTTGCACTCAGTTGCTATACAAGTGGTTTATGGGATATTTGCCTACCCGGGGTGCTTTTGTTCTTCTTGACCGAACTGTCAATTGGGCGACCAAGCTGATGGGTTTGAGAGCCAAAGACATAGCTTGGACTCACAGTAGTGGGGTTGGACAGGACTTCATTTGCAGTTGTGGAGGTTTTCCCAATGTGCCACTTATAGGAGTTCAGGGTTGCATTAATTATAACCCGACACTTCTTAAGAGACAAATGGGATTCGCTATGGAGCTTCCTCCGTTCAAGAGTGAGATTCAGGAAACTTTGTACTTCCCGGTTGAGGGCAATCAGGCCAAGTTAAGGCAGGTAGCTGATGCATGGCGCAGCATTCAAAGGAAAGGCAAGTTTTCTTGGGGCAGAGCCAATAACAGGTCTTTTCCTCCGTTTGATGACTGGCTCAGTAAGAGAGTGGAGCTCACTTGTCTACCGTTTCCTATGGTTGATCCTTGGTATCCTTTGATTGAGGAATCTCCTTCTTCTGTCAGTATGGAAGAATTCCTCGAGATGAAGAGAGCCAGAGATCAGTTGCTTGCAGAGAAAACGGAATTGGAGATGAGTGTTGCTCGGGTTCAGATGGCTAATCAAGAGATTAGAGTAAAGATGGAAGATCAAGACAAGCGACATGCCATGGAAGCAAAGCGCTTTGAGATGGATACTGCCTACTATGGGAAGATCAGCCAAGCCTTAGCGTCATCCACAAGGGAGCACGACTTCACTAAGGAGAAGCTAGTCAGAGCTTCAAAGGTCATTGAAGATCAGAAGAGGAGGAAAATTCTCGTAAGGGATCAGAGGGACGACAGAGTCAGAGTCCTCATCGCTGAGTGGGAGGCAAAGCTGAAGATTAAGGAAGCAAAGAACGTGAAGATCATCGCTGAGCGAGATCATTGTATCGCCGAGAGAGATCACTACATTGCTGAGAGAAATCATTACTTTAGGCAGATGAAGATTCACCAGAAGGAGGTGGGGAGATTACAGCAGGAGAATACCGAGCTCAGATTCGCCGCAGAGTTTGCGAAGATGGTTGATGATATAGGGCCTTTTGTGGGACCCTCGTCAGGCTAGACCTTTCTCATTTGTGTTGAATTACCGTCAGGCTTGTTGACGGAATTCATTTGCTTGTATTTCCTTCTTGATTCTGGAGAATTGTACTTAATTTGTATCAGCTTGATGTATGACTATGGCACTCTTTGTGCATTTTGCTATGTGATGGTTGTTTTCATTCAGTGATCAATCTTCAAGCTTTATTTGCTTTACCGTATGCACTCACACAGCACACACATGGTTTGGGGGGTATTTTGCTAAATCATATATCTCCGATCTGTATGATGGAAATCAAAGGGTGAATGTCAGAATATTGCTGCCGGATTATTATATGTCTCGATGAAGCCAGGATCGAGAGATAAAGTGTTCCTCATGTGGATAAACGCTGCATTCATGCATGATCATAATAACGTGTTTTATTTTGCATGTATCAGTTCTAACGTGCTTGATTGTTTCAGGAATCATTGCTCGTGCTCGTAGAGTCGTACCTTTGCACTCAACACGCCCGCACAGATATTTCACTCGACGCAACACTCCCAGACTGATGGATCTTCCGAACACAGATATTCTCGAGCTGAAAGATAAAATGAATGAGCTGATCAACATCATGCAGGGTTTTGCAGTTGGTCAGAAGGCTTTGGCTGACAAAGTTGAAAAGCTCGAGCGGGCTTCAGCGGCTAATAGTGGTGTGAAACTGGATGGTGTCTCCAACCAGGGGCTGGGTGGTTCCAGAGATGGTGGAAAGAGGACAACCGTGGGTATAGTGAATAATGCTGCTGGTTTTGGTGCTCCTACTGGTGGTCAACCTGGTCCGATGGGTCAGAATATGAAAGATAGTCTGTTCCCGCCATTCTTCGGGGTCGATGATGACAGAGAGGAAGACCGAGAAGCTGATCAGTTTTCCATGCACAATGAACCGTTCGGTCAGTACGGTGCCCAGCCACAAAATAAGGAGATCCAATTGCTGGCAGAAAAGGTCAGAGCTTTGGAGAGCTATGCCACTCCCGGGGTCGTGAACATGTCAAACATGGGGCTAGTCGAGGGGATTGTGATCCCACAGAAGTTTAAAGCGCCCGCTTTTGATAAGTACAATGGGAATTCCTTCCCGGAAACTCATCTGCAAGCATTCGTCCGTAAGATCTCGGCATACACCATGGACCAAAAGCTGTGGATGTACTTCTTCCAAGACAGTTTGTCTGGAGGCTCCTTGGAGTGGTACACCAAGCTTAAGTCTTCTGATATCAAGAGCTGGCAAGATCTTGGTGACGCGTTCTTTAAACAGTATCAGTTCAACGCTGATATGGCTCCGAGTCGTACCCAGCTGCAGGGTATGTCTCAGAAGAATAACGAAGGGTTTACAGAATACGCTCAGAGGTGGAGGGAATTGGCTGCCAGAGTGCAACCTCCACTGGTGGACAGAGAGATGTCGGATCTGTTTATGGGTACCCTGCAGGGGGCATTCGCGGAAAGAATGGTGGGATGTCCAGTGACAAATTTCGCAGATATAGTGGTAGCCGGAGAGAGGATAGAGAGCTGGCTGAAGCTCGGAAAGATTCAGGGTAATGCTTCGTCGTCCGGGTCGAAGAAGCCCTTCGGTAACGGCCAAAGGAAGAAAGAGGGTGATACCAGTGCGGTGTACACTCAAAGAGGACCCAGTAGGGATCGTTACTTTCAGCACACTGCTGCGGCAACTATTCCTGCTGACAATCAGCCTGCACAACAACAACAACAACCGCAACAACAGCGTCAACCATTTCAGCAGAGGCCTCAGAGGGCTGGTTATCAGGTGCGGGGAAGAATGAATGATAGGCAGTTTGACAGGCCACCTGTGACTTACTCCTTTCTATTGAAGAAGTTGAAAGACTTGGGGCTGGTACAGTTGAGAACTCTGGCACCTTTGAGACCTGATCAGAGGCCAGCTAGTTTCGATGAAAATGCCAAGTGTGAATTCCATTCAGGTGCTCCTGGGCATACTGTTGAGGACTGCAAAGCTTTTAAGCACGTAGTCCAAGACCTGGTGGATTCGAAAGCTATCAACTTTGCACCGTCTCCCAATGTGAATGCTAATCCCATGCCTGCGCATGGTCAAAGGGGGGTGAATGCTATCTCTGATGAAAATATAGTGGGGCTGTTGTCTGTTAATCAGTTGAAGACTCCGTTGGCTGAGGTTAAACGGCAGTTGTTGTTGCATGGGGTTTATCCGGGCTGTGATGATGATTGTGCTGCGTGCACTATTTCTGTTGAGGGGTGTATACTGTTGAGAGAAACTGTCCAAAGGCTGATGGACGAAGGAAGTGTTCGGGTTGAGAAGAAGGTTGATATGGGAAAGGATGAGGTCTCCACCATAACAATTTACTTTGATCCGGTGGATTTGTCAACTCTAGCTAAAGCGGCTCCAGTTACCATCACGGTACCTGGACCAATTCCGTATGACAAAGATGATGCCGTGCCGTGACATTATGGTGGGGAGGTATGTTGCAATAGGGAGGAGGTAGAAGATCAGACTACAAGTGAAACCACCGTTTCAAAGGTGGATAATGCCGGTCCCAGTGGTTTCACTCGCAGTGGAAGACTGTTTGCTCCTGATGCCTTGAGGGGAGGAGAAGGAGAAAAAGAGAAAAAAGAAAAGGCCGAGGCTTTAGCCAGGGCGAAAGGAAAACAAGTGGTGAATGATGGTACTCCAGTGGTGACACCGGCGCCTGTGGGGTCGGAGGAAAAACTTGATGATGATGCAGAAGAATTCTTAAGAATCATCAAGAAGTCTGAGTACAAGCTTGTGGACCATCTGCAGCAGACTCCATCCAAAATATCAATTCTATCTTTGCTGTTAAGCTCTGAGGGGCATAAAGAGGCTCTGTTGAAAATTTTGAAGAAAGCCTATGTTCCTCAGGAGATAACGATCAACCAGTTGGAGATGGTGGTGTCTAATGTGCATGCCAGCCATGAGCTGGGTTTCACCGACATGGATCTGACCGTAGATGGGAGGAATCACAATAGGGCTTTACACATTGCTATGGAATGTAAAGGAGCCGTGCTTTCGCATGTGCTGGTTGATACCGGCTCCTCATTGAATGTGTTGCCAAAGAAAGCTCTGGCTAAGTTGAACTGTGAAGGGTTGATTCTGACGCCCACTGATCTGATAGTGCGGGCTTTTGATGGGTCGAAGCGGGCTGTATTCGGAGAGGTTGAGCTCCCAGTGAAGATAGGCCCAGAGGTGTTCAAGTCGACTTTCTATGTCATGGATATCCAGCCGGTATACAGTTGCCTGTTGGGTCGCCCATGGATCCATGCTGCTGGGGCAGTAACCTCGACTTTGCACCAGAAGTTGAAATATATATGGGAAGGACAGGTTGTCACCGTGTGCGGAGAAGAGGACATCTTTGTCAGCCACCTTTCATCATTCAAGTACGTGGAGATGGACGGTGAAATATGGGAGACGCCGAGTCAAGCATTTGAAACCGTCAAGGTAGAGAATGCTCTTTTTGCAAAAGAAGAAGAGAAACCGTCCATATCTTCGTATAAACAGGCCGCAGAGGTGGTGAAGAATGGAGAGGCTCCTGGTTGGGGTAGGATGATGGATATCTCCGCCAAGAAAGACCGCTTCGGAGTAGGATATCAGCCGAACAGAGGCTCGCTTGGACAAGGCAGAGGACGTCGTACGTCAGTCATGTTCACCAGTGCCGGAATGCTGGATCCGAATCACATCTACATGATGGGTGATGAAACTGATAGCGACTGCGAAATTGACCGATGGATAAAGCCGTGCGCGCCAGGGATGAGAGTCCAGAACTGGAAGGCTGAAAAGATCATCACGGTCACTCTGCTCGAAGAGTAATATTTTCCTGTTTTCAGTTTTATCTGCATGAAAATCATACGTGTTGCCCGACACGTAATGGTTCATTGTAAGGGCCACCTCATGTTTCATTTTACAAGTTTGCATCATCAATAAAAGGATGTTTTTCAATTAAAAGCGGTGTTCCCTGTTTTCATTTATTTTTGCAGTTTAAAAATAAAAAACCGAATAAAAATGGCAATGTTTTCATTTTTCTTTCCAATTTGTTTCGCTCTGGTTCTAAAGCAATGCATGAATCCACATTCATGCAGATGCGATTTTTCGCCGGATCTCATTGATAACAATCCTGTTACACCCTTATATGACTTCGACAATCCGATCTATCAAGCCGAAGAAGAAGGCGAAGAAGATTGTGAACTGCCAGGGGAGTTAGCCAGGTTGTTGAAACAAGAGGAGAAGGTGATTCAACCGCACGAAGAGCAGATTGAGATCGTGAATCTGGGTACCGATGAGTTCAAGAAAGAAGTGAAAATCGGGGCTGCTTTGGAGGAAAGTGTCAAGAGCATAATGGTGGCGTTGTTGAAAGAGTATGTTGACATCTTTGCCTGGTCTTATCAAGATATGCCAGGGTTGGATACCGATATTGTTGTGCACAAGCTACCGTTGAGAGCAGATTGTCCTCCAGTGAAGCAGAAGTTGCGCAGAACTCGACCTGATATGGCGATGAAAATCAAAGAGGAAGTGCAGAAGCAGTGGGATGCTGGTTTCCTTTCTGTTACTAATTATCCGCCGTGGGTTGCAAACATTGTGCCAGTCCCGAAGAAAGATGGGAAGGTGAGAATGTGTGTGGACTATCGAGATTTAAATAGAGCTAGTCCGAAAGATGATTTCCCACTACCTCACATTGACGTGTTGGTAGATAATACCGCTCAATTCTCGGTGTTTTCCTTCATGGATGGCTTTTCTGGCTATAATCAAATCAAAATGTCGCCAGATGATATGGAGAAAACAACGTTCATTACACCGTGGGGCACCTTTTGTTACAAGGTGATGCCATTCGGTCTCAAGAACGCCGGTGCTACTTATCAGAGGGCCATGGTGACTTTGTTTCATGATATGATTCATCATGAAATTGAATGCTATGTTGATGACATGATAGCAAAGTCCCAAACAGAAGAGGGGCATTTGGTAGATCTGGCCAAGTTGTTCGACCGGCTGAGACAGTTCAGACTGAGGTTGAATCCGAATAAGTGCACTTTCGGGGTGCGGTCCGGTAAATTGCCGGGGTTTATTGTAAGTGAAAAAGGAATCGAGGTTGATCCTGCTAAAGTAAAAGCAATAAGAGAAATGCCTGAACCGAGAACAGAGAAAGAGGTTCGTGGTTTCTTAGGTAGATTGAACTACATTTCACGGTTCATATCTCATCTAACAGCCACGTGTGAACCAATTTTCAAGTTATTGAGAAAAGATCAAACGGTTAGGTGGAATAATGATTGCCAAGCGGCATTTGAAAAAATAAAAGAATATTTGCAGGAGCCTCCGATCCTGATGCCTCCTGTGGAGGGACGACCGTTAATTCTGTACCTGACAGTCCTCGAGGGGTCTATGGGGTGTGTATTAGGGCAGCATGACGAGTCTGGTCGAAAAGAGCATGCCATATACTACCTTAGCAAAAAGTTTACCGACTGTGAAACGAGATATTCACTGCTCGAGAAAACTTGCTGTGCTTTGGTCTGGGCTGCTCGCCGACTGAGGCAGTATATGCTGGTTCATACCACTTTATTGATTTCCAAGATGGATCCAATCAAGTACATTTTTGAGAAGCCAGCATTGACCGGACGGGTTGCGAGATGGCAAATGATTTTGACTGAATATGATATACAGTATACCTCTCAGAAGGCGATCAAGGGGAGTGTATTGTCTGATTACCTCGCCCAGCAACCCATTGAGGATTATCAACCGATGAAGTTTGAATTCCCTGATGAGGACATCATGTTTCTCAAATCAAAAGATTGTGAGGAACCAATCCCGGAGGAGGGGCCTGACCCTGAGTCCGAATGGATTCTGATGTTTGATGGGGCCGTTAACGTGAATGGTAGCGGTGTTGGTGCTGTTTTGGTTACGCCGAAAGGATCCCACATTCCTTTTGCTGCCCGGCTAACATTTGAGTGCACCAACAACGTGGCTGAATATGAAGCTTGTATATTGGGGATTGAAGAGGCGATTGATTTGAGGATCAAGAACCTTGTTATATATGGAGATTCAGCTCTGGTTGTAAATCAGGTTAACGGAAAATGGTATACGCATCAATCTCATTTAGTGCCATACCGGGACTATACGAGGAGGTTGTTGACGTTTTTCACCAAGGTGAAGATGCATCATGTGCCTAGAGAGGAGAATCCTTTGGCAGATGCTTTGGCTACTCTGGCCGCCTTGATTACGGTGCAGTGGTGGAATCAGTTCCCTAGTGTTGAGGTAGGTCGTTTGGATAGACAGGCTTATGTGTTTGCTGTTGACACATTGCCTGATGATGAGAAGCCGTGGTATTACGATATCAAGCGTTATCTAGAGACGCAAGAATATCCTGAGGGAGCATCTAAGAAGGACCAAAAGACTCTGCGGAGGTTGGCCATGGTGTTCTATCTGAATAAGGATGGGGTTTTGTACAAGAGAAACTTTGATTGGGTCTTGCTCAGATGCGTTGATGACAAAGAAGCAAGCCAATTGATGAAAGAGGTTCATGAAGGATCGTTCGGTACCCATGCCAGTGGGAATGCAATGGTAAAGAAGCTGCTGAGGGCAGGTTATTATTGGATGACAATGGAGGCCCAATGTTTCAATTACGTGCGGAAGTGTCATAAATGCCAGATTTATGTTGATAAGGTGCACGTGCCTCCAAATCCGTTGAGCTTGATGTCGTCTCCATGGCCGTTTGCTATGTGGGGCATTGATATGATCGGAAAGATTGAGCCTACGACTTCGAATGGGCACAGATTCATATTAGTGGCTATCGATTACTTCACCAAGTGGGTGGAAGCAGCCTCTTATACGAACGTGACGAAGCAGGTCGTGGCCAGGTTTCTCAAGAGAGACATCATTTGTAGATATGGGGTTCCCGAAAGAATCATTACTGATAATGGTTCTAATTTGAACAACAAGATGATGGCAGAACTGTGCCGGGAATTCAAGATTGAACATCACAATTCTTCTCCCTATCGTCCGAAGATGAATGGGGCGGTTGAGGCAGCCAATAAGAATATTAAGAAGATTGTGCAGAAGATGGTGGTAACCTATAAGGACTGGCATGAGATGTTACCATTTGCATTGCATGGGTATCGAACGTCAGTGCGTACATCTACTGGGGCAACGCCTTTCTCGCTCGTGTATGGAATGGAAGCGGTGTTACCGATTGAGGTTCAAATTCCCTCTTTGAGAGTCCTGATGGACGTGAAGTTGCAAGAGGCTGAATGGGTAAGAACCCGGTATGAAGAGTTAAGCCTGATTGAGCAAAAGAGGCTGGTAGCCATCTGTCATGGGCAGTTATACCGACAGCGGATGAAGCGTGCTTTTAACCGAGAAGTGTGACCTCGTGTGTATCATGTGGGAGATATGGTGCTGAAAAGGATCCTTCCTCCTCAAAACGATTGTAGGGGCAAGTGGACACCCAATTATGAATCCCCAGCATGGTCAAGAAGGTTTTCTCCGACAGAGCCTTGTTGTTGACGACCATGGATGGCGAGGATTTTCCATCCCTTGTGAATGCAGACGCAGTTAAAAAATACTTCGTGTAAGAGACCCGCTGGACGAAAAGAATAAAATAGTCCAGGCAAAAATGGGCATCCCGGCGAACCAAAAAACAGAAAGAAAAAGGTTCGGGCAAAAATTAGGGATAAAATGAAAAATGTACACCCGGCAAGTCGAAAACCTGGAAAGGCGACTTGGGCAAAAAAGGGTATCCCGGTGGACTGAAAACTCGAAGGGCGGTCCAGGCAAAAGAGGGATTGAAACAAACAACTGCGTCTGGCATGATCGTTTGCGCTTTGGTTAAAACATCATGGATAATACCCGGTAGGGATCAATCAGAACCGTCTTGTTCAGAAGGCAGAAAGCAAGGAGAGTCTGAGGACATATGGGGTGTAACCGAGTAGGAACTCGATGAGATCACGGGTTTCACATTGCCATTAGGATAGATTTTTCCTTTTGTGCGCAATTACCTCTTTTCAGGAATTGCTTCCTTTGTATTGCTCAGTTTTGAGCCCCACTTTTTCAGTCAATAAAATGCATATTCAGTCAAATAATTTTGTTTTTGTTTTCATTACCGCTTTGATTGCAAAAACATCCAATTATTTTGATAAAGAATCTTGCATTTTAAGACCTACAGGTTCCTTCCAATGCATGCTTATAAGATTGAAACTTGAAATCTTATTCGGAAGGTTGAGTGACCCAAGTGTTGAAATCTTGACACGCCTGGGGCACGGTTTTATCTAACGATCTCTTTTGCAGGAACTGTTAGATATTTTTTTTCCCTCACTTGCAGGTTGTGGTGTGGAAGCTCTTGACAAAACAATCCCCACGGAGTCCAATCAGGGACGAGTGAATGGAAGAACGATGAAAAGACGACGACGAGACGTACGACGACCCTTGGAATTAATCAAGAAGACTCTTCAAAGTCGGAAGGTTGAAAAGTCTGTATAAATCCCAGGAGTTCGCTCTCCGTCGAGTGCGGAGCAGTTGGAAATACAAGGTGATGAATCAGAAAAGTCCAGACGAGTCTGGGAGTTCTCAAAATTGGAAAGCTGACATGGGAGTTGGATGATGAATACCAATGGTTCGACGAGTCGTCGCGTGTTCAGTACCGGACTGTCCTCCTCCCCAAGCAGAGTCGTGAGGACTAATTCCCCAGCAAATTCAAGGTCTGTGGCCTCCCTAGCAGGGTCCGGATGGTTATCCCCAGCAGGTTTCAGATCGATGCTTCCCCAGCAGCTAGGCCTGAAGGTTGCTGTTTCCCAGCGGAGGTATCTGTGGGGGGTGTCTCCCCAAACAGAGTCTGGAGTGTTGCACCCCCAGCAAGTCAAAGACCGTTGTTTCCCCACAGAGTGCGTTGGTGATTTCTTCCCCAGCGATGTCCCCAAGCGGACCGGGTGCAAATGAGGTTGTTCCCCAGCAAGGGTTACCTTTTCCCAGCAGCAGTGCTATTCCCCAGCAGGGTGGAGATCGGAGTGATGGCGAGTTCCTCAGCAGAGTGTCTCGAGCTCCCCAGAAGAGTCCCTTGAGAGGGATACCTTTTATACATTCATCATGTAGAATAAGCATAGCATATTGCATAATAAATCGCGTAGCATTTCCATGATTATGGAGCATTACGCTGAAAAAATCAATCATGCATCATATTGCAAGCATAAGCTAGTCTCGAACCGTGGTTATCGTTTGAGAAGTGGTTTAGCCCGAAGGTGAAGGTGTTACTCCGAGGAGTTTAGCATCATGATTGTGAACCAAAGGTATTCCCCAGTAGTGCGATATTGGAGGAAGAGTTTCTGTCGAGCAGAGATGGGAATGTTAATCAAAGAAGTTTCAGGATCCAAGAAGAGAAAAACAAGAAAGAATAATCCCCAGCTAAACGAAAGGTGTTTGTTGGCTAAGGGTGAATAGAGAATAGCCGGTTCAGGGCTTATTATCCCCAACATGAGTCATTGGCACGCGTGTCGACTCACTTATCACGGTTCCTTTTTGCCGATGCTGATAGGCATGAAGAGTTTTCCGGTATCCAGACCGAGGTGGGTATTCAGACCAGTTTCCGGTATCCAGACCGAGGTGGGTATTCAGACCAGTTTCCGGTATCTAGACCGAGGTGGCGCTCAGGGCAGTTTCCGATTTCCAGATTGAAGAAGTTCTCAACAATCAGGACGAAGAACTTGCGGCGCTCAGGCCAGTTTCCGATTTCCAGATCGAAGAAGTTCTCAACGATCAGGACGAAGAACTTGCGGCGCTCAGGCCAGTTTCCGATTTCCAGATCGAAGAAGTTTCCAACAGTCAGGTTGAAGTACTTGTGGCATCCAGGCCAATTTTCTAGTGATCAGACCGAGGCGGGTATTCAGACCGATGCGGCGTTCAGGCCAGTTCCGGTTTTCAGATCGAAGAAGCTTCCGACGATTAGATCGATGCAGCTTGTGGCAGTCAGGCCAGTTTCCCGGTATCCAGACCGAGGCGGTGTCCAGACCGAAGTGGTGTTCAGACCAAAGTGGCGTTCAGGCCGATCTCTCGGTGTTCAGGCCGATCTCTCGGTATCCAGACCGACGTCAATACTCTCATATTCCGATGTTCCGTATACAGACTGACGAGCGGCATTTAGGCCATGGCTATCTCTGTGTTACTGATGATCCAGACATTTTGTTCCGGTATTCAGGCCGACTTTCTCCGTACCAGACGAGTTCTTCTTTCAAGATTGCTTCTTGGCCGGGTCTGACAGGCATTGTTAATTATTTTCCCATCAGAGTGCAAATTTGTTCGTCTGTTCTTGGTATTCAATCCCTCTTCATCCTGATCATCTGAAAGCCGAGGCTGTTCATATCGACAGGTTCACAGTGGATTGAATAGGGGCAGCTGTAACACCTCAAAATTTGCCCTCCTCTCTTGGGACTAGCTTAGCATGTTGCATTTCATTTTTAGGTCATTAGGCATTGCATCTTTGCATATCATGTGGCTACATTGAGCAAGTCATCCTCCTAGGTCTTGATCAGAAGATAAAGAGGTTAAGATGCAAGCTAGGGTTTCATTGGATTGATCATTAACCATCTGAGGATGTGTGATTCAAATTAGGGTTTCTTGATTCTCAAGGAGATTGATCATCATCTTGGTCGAAATGGTACATCATCATCATCATGGTCTTGTCATCATCCAAGAGGTTCATTATGCTTGATCAGTTCCTTGAGATTAGGGTTTTGACCTCTGGTCAACCCTAATCATCTGAATTGTGCCAATCAGGGCTTGTCAAGGAGATGAGGTTTTCAATGGATATGGGGATCATCATGTGATTATATTGAGATTATGGAAGCTAGGGTTTCAACATTGAGCCATTTCATCAGGAGTTTGAAGCTCAAGATCATCTATGCATGGCCAATTCATCTATCAGTCAGAAAAGTCAACTGTGGTCAACTGTGCCTGAACTGATGGATTTGGAGGTGGGAGAGGGTTAGAGACACTTCATTCATATCTAAACAAGTTTCATTTGACATTTCAAAGATCAACAATGAAGAAAATAAAGTCAGATGAAGACTTTCCAAAAATAGAAAGTGACTTGTAATTCAAAATTGCCAAAAATGGAAAGGTTTTCTCCTTAAAATTACATGTCCAAAAATGCTTCAAATGAAATTTTGTCCAACATGAAAGTTGTATATCTTGCTCTCACCTTTCCAAAAAGTCCAAGAACATGAATTTTTCATGTGTGGTTAGCAAGTTATGATCAAATCATTGTCCAAAAAAGTTGAATTTCAAAGGTGCACAACTTTTGATTCAAAAGGCCAAATGGAGTGAGACCTTTTTGAGCAAATTTCTTTTGATCCCCCCTATCCAAAACAAGCATTACATTTAATTGAAACTCATCACATAAAAAGTCCATTTTTCAAGTGAACCAATTTTGAAAAGTGGAGGGAAAAAGTGCATTTTGAGAAATGAGCATTGTTTTCACTCCATTCCACTTGCATTAGCTCACAAATATCATTTGAAACTTGCTCCAAAACAGAAAATGCACTGTTACATTGGTTTTGTACAAGTGAGGGTGAATTGGCCATTTTACCATTTAGCATGAAAACTTGATTTGGTCTAAACACTTGCATTTTTGCTAATCATGATTAACAACATCATTAACAGCACATATATAAACTTAATTCTAACTGTTTTTGTGGTTAGCATTCATTCATCTCAGATCTAGATCAAAAAGTGCAAAATCTCAAGAACTTTCTCTCTCACTTTTCTGCAAATTTCTTCATAGAAGTTGCATTGTTTCTTCATTGATCCATCATCTGCAAGTGCTAGTGGACCTTTTGCAAGCAAGGAACCTCCATTTTCGTGCTGTTTCAAGGACTGTTAAAGTGAGCTTCATCAATGGCAAGTGAAGATTCGAGCTGCTTCAAGGACAATTGAGCCACGATCCATCATCCATTCATCTATTGGAGCTTGAAGGATCATCTGTTTCAACATTTCAAAGCCAGAAAATCGTGATTCCAGTTCTGTACTTCAATTAAGGTTGGAATTCGATCCTCACAATTCTTGAAATCATGATATACTTTTGATAGATCTTTCCATGCTGAACATGCTGCGCTTTGAATCGTTGATTTTCATTGAGAATTGTGAAAGTTATGTTGATTTTAAGTTTGATGTCCAAATCTTCTTTTGATCGATCCGTGTTTAATAGTGAGAATTAGGTCAAATCATGTTAGGATTGTTGTTGTGCTTGAGAAGATGAAGCTATTGATGTGTTCAATTTTGATTTTGGTGATATTTGTTCATATGCTGGAAATCCGATGAAGAACATGATGAATGTGTTCAAGAACCATTGCCAGATCGCGTTTGATCCATACATCCATGTGTTTGCATGAATTTCGTGTTTATAAGCCATGCGTCCAATAGCATCATGCCACGCGCTTAAGTGAAACGCAGCGTTTCACTTAAGTGGCGCCTGAATTACAATTCTGCCATTATTCCATTTAAATTCAGTTAATTCATTTTTATTTCAAATTTTAATTTCATTTTCATCTTCAATCTTCCAAAAATCATAACTCCTTCAATATTTGTCCAAATAATGTGGGATTTTTTGCACTTTGTTCCTCATGATCTCTAGTTTTTAATGGTGATTTTTCCAGAAATTATGCACGTGTGGATTTTTATTTTTCCTAGGGTTTGTTCATGTGTATCCAATTTGTATATGCCTTGCCATTTTGCTTGTGAAATGATGATGCTTAATCCAATGCCTCTCAAATTTTGTGTGCTTAAACTAGAGACCTTAAGTGACATTTTGGTATATAGTTTGTGATTTTTTCTTTCCTGGTTTGTGAGATATGAGCTGATGAATCTAGGTGTGACAATTTGTGTCACACCATTTCTTGTCTAATTTCCTGATTTTATTTCCCATGCTATATGAACTTGCAATGAGCTGAATGTTTTTATGTTGAACCTTCTGGATGTTAGGATGTCTTGTGAATCGTTGTAGAATTTTTGAGTGCAATTCCAATTTGTTTGAGAATTTCCTTTCTGTTTGACCAAATGTGGACCTTTTGTGAGTCATGATCTTAAATGTTTTGTGAAATTCTTGATATGTATTGGATGGACTTGAATTTTTGTGGAGTGATTATAGACACTTTAAAGTTTGCCATGGTTTTGGTGTGGTGCATTTATCATGTTCCTACATTGTTTTATGCTTGCTTGAAGTTGATGCATGATTTTAGGCCTTGTATGAGTTTGTTTTGCCTTGCTTTGACTTAGGGAATTTAATTGACTTGCTTCCTCTTATCCAAATGACTTGAAAATTGGTATTATGATCATGTTATAAGTTCTGTTTAGTCATGATTTTTCCTGGGATTTATTGAATTATTTTGGGTTGAGTTTGGATTGATTCATTCTGTTTGGTCCAATGAGCTTTGAAATTGCATGTTTTGCCTTAGATGCTTCATGAAATGATAATGGTTGATGATATGAACATGAGACCACTTGGATTTGTTTCTTAATTGATTGATCTTGATTTTTGATAATTTTCATGTTCTGTTTTGAAATATTTCTCTCCTTTTGACCCTAGGCTTTGTCCTAGGGGTTTGCTTCTCATGTTTGAGTTGTATTTTTAGGACAAAAGGCATATGGCATGGAGGAATTAATTCACTTGGATTGAGTTGCTTGTTTTGATTGATGTTGATTAACATTAAGTTTGTTTTGTAGGTGGCTTCTAAGTCATTTGTGTTGAGCATTGGCTTATGCTTTGCTTGATGCATTGCTTGTGTACAGTTGACTGTTGACTTTTAGTTTGTCTGTTTGACTGTTTGAGCTGTGTACTGACTGAATTAGATTGATTTCAGGTACCTTAGTTGCTATAGTTCCTTTGTGAACTTGTTTTGCTGTTGCTTGGTTGCTTAACCAATTGAGGTATAGCATCACTAACTCCATGTAGTCTGGAAGACCTGGCCTGTTACTTGGCCAAGCACCTGTCTGAAGTCCTCCTTAAGAGGCAATGTTTGTGCTTGTTTATCTTTGTCCCCAAGCAGGAAAAGACCTTGAATAAGGCAATTGGCAGACACAAGAGATGTGCAATCCATCTCCTGCTCTTCTGTTGAGTCATCCCTTGGCTCACATTACATGTTGATGCCTTGAGGATAGTAACCCAAGATCCTTGTACAGTTGTACAGTTGAGTCAGTGTCATAAGTGTAGAAGGGTTCCCACTTTCTGAACCCACACTTCATTGTCTGAAGCTCTCCCTGGCCCGGGATAAGAGCTGTGAGGCACACCCCTCACTTCCTATTTCATCTGCTTCACCCTGACCCTCAATGTCAGGGTTAAGAGCTAACATCACCCTGATACAGTTGGCTTGCTTTTGCAGCCTAACCCTTGTTTGAGCCACCTTTGTCTGTATATAGTGTGTGCTAATTGTGAATGTTTGCTTTGTTTTGATTGTGCTTGCATGCTTTGCTTTGCCTGGTTAGGATTAGCTTGCAGCCTGTGCAAGTAGATAGAAAACTCAACCTAGGACCATTGTGGAATACATGATAACTATTAGGCTCGAGTCAGTCTCCCTTCTAGTTGGTCGTTTCCCAGTCTCTGGTTAGGAGAAAGTTTCTCCCCTGTTAAGGGGAACTACGTTGCCCTGATCCTCATACCAAATGAGGTACGTAGGCAGGAGGTCGCACGAGATCTCTCCGGGCACCCTTTTTCTTTTTTGTGTGTGTTTGCTTGACAGTTGCTAGGCTCGAGTTCCCGACTCCTTAGTAACTTGTTGTTTGTTTCTTCTTGTGTGTGTAGGAGATGGATGTAAGCCCAGCAATTGGCATTCCGTATCCTCTTGTTGTGTGCTTGGAGTCCGGTATAAGTCCATCAAGTGGCATCTGGTTTCCAATGTGGGTTTGTTTGGTTCGGAAGCTGATGTAAGTCCAGCGATTGGCGTTCGGGTTCCGCGTTTGCCTTTTTGTGTGTGTTTTGTTTCGGCGTGCGTGAGCCGAACTACGGCAGCTCTGATTCTCGTTCCAGACGAGATACGTAGGCATAGGATGCGATATCCTAGAGAGCCCTCTCTCCTTTTCCCCACCTGTGTTGTCTTCAGTGTGTGTGTGTGATGTTTGTTTTAGCAACCTTTTTCTATCTTTAGAGCGTGGATCCCGTCGAGTACGACGGATGCGTAGGGGTGCTAATACCTTCCCTTCGCATAACCGACTCCCGATCCCATTCTCTTTGGTCGCGAGACCATGCTTTTTCCAGGTTTACTTCGAGCGTTTCCTTTCCCTCTTTTGGGATAAATAACGCACGGTGGCGACTCTGTGTTGTTTTGTTTTAGCCCGCCGGTTGTTTTTCGCGGATGCGACACGGACCTTCATCAAGTGTAGGCTCATCACAATCTTTCATTTTCAAATACAGAATCTCCTCATCTGGGAAGTCGTACTGAACAGACTGATGATCTTCAATCGGCTGGTGCACTAAATGGTCAGCCAAGATACTACCTTTGATAGCTTTCTGAGCTCGATACTCGATATCATACTCAGACAACAACATCTGCCAACGGGCAATCCTCCCAGTTAAAGCAGGCTTCTCGAAAATATACTTAATTGGATCCATTCTGGATATCAACCAAGTTGTATGATTTATCATGTACTGGCGCAAACGCTTAGCAGCCCAAGCCAAAGCGCAGCACATCTTCTCAAGCATAGAGTATCGAGACTCACAATCAGTAAACTTCTTACTGAGGTAGTAGATAACAGATTCTTTCTTCCCTGATTCATCTTGTTGACCGAGTACACAACCCATCGAGTCTTCAAGAACAGTCAGATACATAATCAGAGGTCTTCCTTCTACAGGCGGAGACAAGATCAGAGGTTCCGACAGATACTCTTTGATACTGTCGAAAGCTTTCTGGCAATCCTCGGTCCAATCATGAGACTGATATTTCCGGAGGAGCTTGAATATCGGCGCACATGTGGCAGTCATGTGGGATATAAATCTGGAAATATAGTTCAAGCGGCCAAGAAAACCTTGAACTTGCTTTTCAGTTTTGGGTGCAGGCATCTCTTGTATTGCTTTGACCTTGGCAGGATCAACTTCAATACCTCTCTCGCTGACAACAAAACCCAACAACTTGCCAGAACGGACTCCAAATGTACATTTGTTCGGATTCAGGCGAAGTCTGAACTTCCTCAAACGCTGAAAAAGTTTCAACAAATGCTCAACATGCTCAACTTCCGTTCGGGACTTAGCAATCATATCATCAACATAGACCTCTATCTCCTTGTGCATCATATCATGAAACAAGGTAGTCATAGCTCGTTGATACGTGGCTCCGGCGTTCTTCAAACCGAAGGGCATCACTCGATAACAGAATGTTCCCCAAGGTGTGATGAATGTTGTTTTCTCCATATCTTCGGGTGCCATCTTGATTTGGTTATATCCGTAAAATCTGTCCATAAACGAAAAGACTTTGAATTTAGCTGTATTGTCTACCAACATATCAATGTGTGGTAGAGGAAAATCATCTTTCGGACTAGCTTTGTTCAAATCTCTGTAATCAACACACATACGGACTTTTCCGTCCTTCTTAGGCACATGCACAATATTGGCCACCCATTGAGGATATGTAGAAGTCACCAGAAACCCCGCATCAATTTGCTTCTGAACTTCCTCTTTGATCTTCACTGCCATATCTGGATGAGTTCTTCTGAGCTTCTGCTTCACAGGCACACACTCAGGCTTCAAAGGCAGGAAATGTTGCACAATATCTGTATCTAGACCCGACATGTCTTCATATGACCAAGCAAAGATATCGGAATATTCTCGTAGCAAACTGATCAACCCCTTCTTGACAGACTCTTCAAGAAGTGCCCCGATCTTCACCATACGAACACAATCTTCAGACCCCAAGTTGACTGTTTCCAGCTCTTCGAGATGCGGCTGAATGATCTTCTTCTCGTGCTCAAGGAGACGGGTAATCTCATCAGGAATCCCTTCAACATCATCTTCCTCTGCCTCAAATACAGGGAATTCAAAATTGGGAGATGGCGTTGGATCATTATGTTCAATGGGTTTTAGAATCAACCTGCATAATGATTTTGGATAATAAAAACTTTAGAATTTAAACAAGCAAATCATTATGCAGATGAAAAGATTGCTTTTATTCTCGTTTTTAGGGTTTTTTGTGATCACTGATTTCATGCAAAAGCAAAAAGTGAAAACAAATGGAAAAACAAATGTTTAACAATGCATTAATTGAATGAAAATATCATTGTATAAATACTGCCAACAATGTCATCACTTCTCCTTTTGGCATGGGAGAAGGGTTTTGAACAAAGTGAACCATTACTCTGATCTATGAATGACTGTAGGAACATCTACAGCGACCCAATTGTGGAAGACACCACCAGGTATGACAAAGTTGTCAGTATCCTCTGCATCCTCTTCCAAGATAGCAGCAGCTTCCTCAGGTTGGTCAGCATGGATGAAACCTCCACTTTTGAACAAACCTTGCTCGTTGAATGCCCCAGAACAATAGCCAATGCCAGCCCGGGATTTATTGTCTTCAAGCTCAATCATCTTCCCTAAACCAGCAACTGCACCACATTCAATGGCCAGTTTCGCATCACGATAGGAAGCAAATGACGGAGACTTCTTCTCAATTGGCTCAGCAATAGATAAAGCTTGGAAAGGCGTTCCAACTTCATCCTCAGCATCAATATACGAGAAAGAAGACAAGTGGCTAACCAGGAGAGCCTTTTCTCCCCCTACCACAACCAGTTTCTTATTCTTGACGAATTTCAGCTTCTGGTGTAGGGTGGATGTCACAGCGCCAGCCTCGTGAATCCATGGTCTACCAAGGAGACAACTATATGATGGGTGGATATGCATAACCTGGAAGGTAACTTGGAAATCACTTGGTCCAATCTTGATTGGGAGATCAACTTCCCCAATCACGGTTTTGCGCGACCCATCGAAAGCTTTCACAACAACACCACTCTGCCTCATGGGAGGCCCCTGATATGACAAACGAGAGAGTGTGGTCTTTGGCAATACATTTAGAGATGACCCAGTGTCCACCAACACATTGGACATGGCGTCAGTCTTGCAGTTCATAGAAATATGTAAAGCCATGTTGTGGTCTCTTCCCTCTTCAGGGAGATCAGCGTCACAGAAACTCAAGGTGTTGCAAGCAGTGATATTTGCAACTATACTGTCAAACTGTTCAATTGTGACATCATGATCAACATAAGCCAGGTCCAAAACTTTCTGCAGAGCCTCCCTATGGGGTTCTGAATTCAGCAGCAAAGATAAAACGGAGATTTTGGAAGGCGTTTGTAGAAGCTGGTCTACAACATTGTACTCACTCTTCTTGATGAGCCTCAACATCTCATCACATTCTTCATTCATAGTGCCACTCGGGCCAACAGAAGAAACAGGAGTCTTTTGTACAGAGGAGGGTTTGGCAGCAGGTGCCGGATTCTGAACACTCACAGCAGTCCCAACCGGACACTCAGCAGAATCAGAAACAACGTGAGGCTTCGGGGGTGCAGAAAACACACGACCACTACGAGTCAACCCGCTCACATCAGCAATATTAACCACGGAGGTTGAAGGCAACGGCACTTCTTTCCCATCTTCCGCAGCAACGGGATTATACCGGAAGGGAATCGCTTTATCCGAAGAATAAGGCACAGGGCCTGCAGGCTTGATTATCAGAGAAGGAGAGACCTTCGGCTTGCTACCATCATAACGGATGACAACAGGCTCAGGCAATTTGAACACAGGAGAAAATGCGGCAATATTACGGTTCTGAAGAATCTCTATAGTACCTTCATCCAACAACTCTTGAAGCTCTCTTCGCACTTGGCGACAACCCAGTCTATTGACGGAGCAAATGCGGCATCTGTCATGGTCATGCTCCATATGACTGTACTGACACAGCAAACGATGCAACTCGACTAATGATTGTCGAATATGGCTTACATATTTGACTTTATACTTCCCAGGGCACCCCTGGACCATGTTCACTGATTTCCCATGCTCGGGCAATGGGTTCTTTGTAACATTGGGGCCTGAGTCCTCGAAGCTCAGAATACCGCACCGCATAAGGTCTTGAACCTTAGTCTTCAATGGAAAGCAGTTTTCAATGTTGTGTCCCGGAGCACCGGAATGATATACACAATGTTGATCTGGCTTATACCACCACTGCGGGTTCGCAGGCACAACTGGAGGATCCCTGGGAGTAACCAGTTTCCTTTCCAACAAGGAAGGATATAGTTCGGCATATGACATAGGAATGGGATCGAAGCTGATCTTCTTCCTATCATAATTCAGGTTGGCCTGGTTACTAGTACTGCCACGAGGCTGGTAAGCCTGTTGCTGTGGATGGTGCTGCTGTTAATACTGAGGTTGTTGCTGATGCTGATTAGGCTGCTGATACTGAGCATTATCTCTGAAGACAGGTGCTATATGAGCCACCTGGTGCTGATGACGCACCGGCTTCCTCTTGACAGAGGGTCTTCTTGGTTTAGCATGGGATTGCACAACATGTGCCTCCCCATCTTTCTTCTTAAACGCCCCATACCGTTTAGAAGAGCTCTCATCTTTAGACAACCGTCCCTCACGGACTCCTTCCTCCAGACGCATCCCCATGTTCACCATCTCGGTGAAATCAGAGGGAGCACTCGCAACCATCCGCTCATAATAGAATGAGCTAAGAGTCTTCAAAAAGATCTTAGTCATTTCCTTCTCTTCCAGCGGAGGAGTAATCTGAGCTGCTAACTCTCGCCACCTCTGGGCGTACTCCTTAAATGTCTCTTTATCCTTCTGAGACATGGCCCTGAGTTGATCACGGTCAGGCGCCATATCAACATTGTATTTGTATTGCTTGACGAAGGCTTCGCCAAGATCGTTGAAGGATCGGATGTTTGCACTATCAAGACTCATATACCAGCGAAGAGCCGCACCGGACAAACTATCCTGGAAGTAATGAATCAAAAGCTGATCATTATCTGTTTGCGTAGACATTTTCCTGGCATACATGACCAGGTGAGCGAGAGGGCAGGTGTTCCCCTTGTATTTTTCAAAGTCAGGCACTTTGAACTTGATTGGAATCTTCACACCGGGAACAAGGCAAAGTTCAGCAGCAGACTTGCCAAACAGATCTTTCCCTCGGAGGGTCTTCAATTCCTTACGCAGCTCAAGGAATTGGTCATTCATCGCGTCCATATTTTCATTAACATCTGGGCCCTCAGACGGCTCAGAATGATAGATCGTGTCGTCTACCCTAGGAATGGTATGCACGACAGGAGGAGCAGCAAGGACCGGGCTAGATGCCGGCATGGAAGCAAAAGTTGGTGCTGGAATATCTGGCATGAAACCCGGAGGCATACCCCACGGAAACCCGGCTGGCATGGCATTAGGCATGAAATGAGCACTGGCAGCTGGCACAGTCGGAGCAACGACTTCAGATATAACCGTCCTCTGGGGAGGAGTTGTAGGAGGTGGAGAAGGTTGGTTTTGAGCAGACAGAAACTGCTCCATCAGAGCACTCAAACGAGCGACCTCTTCCTTCAGCTCTTTGTTCTCTTGTTCCAATTGATCCATCACTCTAGCAGAATTGGCTCTGGTATAGTACCGGTGAGTCAGTTTGTCTTCAAAATAAATGAAGAGCACAGAGTTAGGCCACAGACAAGAAGACCAGAACAATACCTGCTTATGCAAAATGATGCATGCAATGCTTGTGCATAGGTTTTATTTTATTTTCAAGGAACCTTTTAGGGCATTTATTTGCAATTTTGCATTTTTAAGCATTTAATAGCATATGGAAAATATCTCATCAAATATATTTGGAACAAAGAAGTACAACATTTTTGATCATTACAAGGGAAAAGGAAAATAAACATCCTATGGATCCCTAGAAGCTCGGGATGCTGGAAGACGAGATGCGCAAAGCTTCTTGATCTCTCTCTCATAGGCTACTTCCATATCCGTTTTCTCCTTAGCGAGTCGATCATACTTCCTCTTCCAGAACTTGGAAGACTGAGGAAGCAGAGAAGTCCAAGTATCATTCGGATCATCGATCACCTGATGCTCGAGAAACTCAATCAGAGCGTCTTTCTCCTTAAGCTGGTGAAGCAATTCTTCTCTTTCACGAATCCAAGCACGTGAAAGGTCTTCTTCTCTCAACTCCTCTACATCTTGGTTGGGGAGGGTTGAAGGCCCAGCCACATCCAATGGTGTAGGTCTCGGATGATCATATGGCATAAGGTACTCAGAAGCTCTCTGTCTGACCCAAGAAGTATATGGTTCCAAAGCAATGCAATTCTTCGGACCCAATTCATTCCTACCCTTCTTGTGGATATTGCGCCAAGCGCGGACAAATCTGGCTTTCAGACCTTGGGGATCTTTACCCTCCTGAAAGAAAACACCTTCTAACAGAATGTTATGAGGTTTATCCTTTAGGGGGAACCCAAGCTGACGACGTGCTAAAATAGGATTGTAGCCGATCCCTCCACATGTACCGAGAAGAGGCACATTAGGGAATTCACCATAATAATCAATAATCTGCACAGTATCATACACGCGATCATACCAAGAGATATCATCATTAGTGAGAGACATAAGTCTCTAAGACCACCGTAGACATCCCTTGTTCTCCTTGAAAGCAACCGTCTGCGGTAAGTGAGAAATAAGCCACTTATACAACAGAGGCAAACAGCACACAATAACTCCTCCACCCTTTGCATTCCTCAGATGCAAAGAGAAATAGGCATCACCCAACAGAGTCGGAACGGGATTAAGAACTGAGAAAATCCTAATGGCGTTCACATCTACAAATTTGTCGATGTTGGGGAACAAAACCAACCCATAGATGAGCAGCACAAATAAAGCCTCAAAGGCATCCTCACTCCTAGCCTTCCCATAAACGGTAGCTTGAGCAATGAGGAAATCAGAAGGAAGACCCTGAATTCCACCTTTGGTAGTCATATTAGCTTTAATCAAGGCTTCATCTATGTGCAACAAGTCTGCGATCTCTCGAGAAGTCGGAATACTCTCCAAGCCACTGAACGGCACCTGATCCAGAATAGGAATACCCACAAGATGAGCATACTCCTCCAAGGTAGGCAACAACTGGAAGTCCGGAAAAGAGAAGCAGTGATACAGAGGATCATAGAACTGAGCCAAAGTACTCATCAAACCCTCATCAACCTGAGTAGTCAACAGAGGCAGAAGCTTCCCATAACGAGCTCTGAAACCCAAGGGATCTAGTACATAAGATGTTAGATTCCTTAACTCTTTCACATCGGGCTGTCTAAAGTTGTACTTCTTTGTATGCCTTTTTGGTCTTTCCATGTCTGAAAATTTTGCAAATAAACCCTTTAAGTTCCTTGAAATTTTTTCTTTTTCTGATGACATGAATGCAGATGAATGCATGAATGCATGAATGCAACAATCACACTCAAGGATCAAGCAAGTCACACCAGACAAAGGTCATGGGAAAGCTCATTGTATCCCTAATATCAATCATCCATTTTGGTGGATTATGGTTTACACCTTATCAACACCCAAGTTCCATTGATATTAACGGTACATGAACCGGCTCAAACATCCTTAATATCAACCATCCGTTTTGGTGGATTTAGGGTTTTGCACCTTATCCACACCCAGGTTCCATTGATATTAAAGTTGTCTGAACGACTCAACCATGAATCACGGGTTTGTTGGTAGTCACGAGCGTGGAGTCTCGGTTAAGAACCACCCAAAGAGAGTGTATTAGGGTTTAAACCTGCCGAACATGTTCTACCAGAGGTTCCCATAGTCATCATCCCATCTTTCGGATATTATCGGAGAAACGAATACTCGTATTCCAAAAATATTCTCAAGAGAGACTCTTATAAGTGTAGTATCGCGTAACAATCGCATCAGAACTGACATCTGAACGACCTCCGCACTACGTCCTAAAAATAGGCCAAGATGGGCTTGGTAAACTAAGGTCCTTGGCTTCTAAGGCACATGATTGAAAGAATAATGCCTAACCACAAGTAACTTGTGTGACATTATTAATCCAACATGACCTCCACCAAGTGAATGGACTCGCAAGTCAACTGGCTAAGGAATACTCCACACCAGTCGACAAGACTATGCCATTCTCCTATCCTAAGGTGCACTCGAGTTCGGGTATAGAACTCATCTCACAGAGATCACCAAAGCAAACAGCAATTGTATATCAAGCAATTCAAACATTACAATCAATACAGTTATCCCAAATTGTACAAAAATATGTCAAATAACAAATAACAATATATCACAACAAGGGTGAAAAGTAGGCAATACCACCAAGGATTTTTACGTTTCCCCAGCAGAGTCGCCATTTTTCTGTAGTGGTGTATTCGTCGCTATATGGTCTATTGATTAAACCATAAGCAAAGCATACAAAGAATCGAGTCGCCACCGCACTTTTATTTATCCAAAGGAATGGCTAAAAAGTGAACAAAAGCCTAAGAAGTTTTACACATAGAAAACCAATGAAAAGATCAGAGAATCTGGGTAAGGGGTAAATTACGTAATGGGAAGGTGTTAGGCACCCAAAACGTCCTAGGTACTCCTAGGGAGCCCTCTTCACACTTGTTGTACGAAATGTTATTTGTTTATGAAATATTTATTGTGCAAACATAGATTTGAGGAGATGGGAAAAGAATATACAAGTTATTATTTTTGTGTTTGAACGGATGAACCCGTTGCCTACGTACCTCTCCATGGAAGGCAAGGATCAAAACGCCATAGTTCGGCTAAAAGATTTCCAAAATATGAGTGGGTTCATTTTAAACAAAAGCCCTAAGGTCTTTCGTTATCCACGGGAGAAAACTCAACCTTATACAAACAACAAGTCCACCATGTGAGAAAAGCTTCAACTCGCTAGTGAGGGGTTAACCGTATAATAAGCAAGGAAGTCTTACAATTCAATCACTAAGGACAAGAAGGTGAGATTAACATCAACCAACTAGGATAAATCAAACCTACGGCTAATGTATGAAAACTTATCAAGAATGGACAAAGCCACAAAATCATTGAATGAGTTGGATTAACCAATTAGAATTTATTCACAAAAGATGGTCAAAGTATGATCAAAATTCAATTCAAAAGAAGTATCATGAAGATGAAGTTTGAAAAGTCAAAGGCTTAAGGCCTAGGTTTCTAATTTGAAAAGAAATGAGAATGTTTGCACAATGGTTTTCTTGTTTTGGATTAACATGCAAATGGAAGTTTAAAGAAACAACAGGTGGGGGGGGGGGGGGGTGAGGGAGTGTAAAACTTCTTAGATGTTCACCTCTTGAAATCATATGTAGATGAGTCAAGTGTGTCCTTTGGAATGAGGCAACAATGCAAATAAGCAAATGCAAAGCAAGGTGATACCGGATGCCAATCAATGGACTTATACCAATCTCACAAACAAAGGTGGATACCGGATACCAATCAATGGATTTACACCAATCTCCTAAAACAAAACAAATGATACCAGATGCCAATCAATGGACTTACACTAGTCTCACAAACAAAGGTGGATACCGGATACCAATCAATGGATTTACACCAATCTCCTAAAACAAAACAAATGATACCAGATGCCAATCAATGGACTTACACTAGTCTCACAAACAAAGGTGGATGTCGGATACCAATCAATGGATTTACACCAATCTCCTAAAACAAAACAAATGATACCAGATGCCAATCAATGGACTTACACTAGTCTCACAAACAAAGGTGGATACCGGATACCAATAAATGGATTTACACCAATCTCCTAAAACAAAACAATGATACCAGATGCCAATCAATGGACTTACAATAGTCTCACACCATATCATAGGAACAACTGCCAAGTAATGGACTTATGCTTGTCTCCTCCATGGACAAAGCAAAAATGCTATAAAGCAAAGTTTATGAAATGATATACAAATTATGATGATAAATGCACTAAGGCACACTCAAGCAGATATGCACAGATGAATCAAGTAATCAGACAAACAATTCAGTTAGCACACACTATACACAATCAATTAGGCTCAAGCAAGGTTAGACTTTAAAGTCAACTGGAATGGGGTAAGTTGTGCTTTTAACCTTAACATTGAGAGTTAAGGTGAAGCAGATGAAATGGAGATGAGGGGTGTGCCTCATAGCTCTTATCCCTGGACTGGGAGAGCTTTGAATGATAGAAGGTGTGGGAGTTCAGAAAGTTGGAACTCTTCTCCACAAGTGATTGACTCTATAGATCTTGGGTTAATATCCACAATGCATCAACATGTTATGTGAGCAAAGGGATGACACACTGAATAGTAGGAGATGGACTACACATCTCTTTTATCTACCAATTGCCTCATAAGAGGACTTTTCCTGCTTGGCACAAAAAGTAAACAATCACAAGCATTGCCTCTTAAGGAGGACTTCAGACAGGTGCCTGACCACATAACAGGCCAGGTCTTCCAGACTACATGAATAAGAGAGGTTATACCTAAGTGGTTAAGCAACCAAGCAAAAGCAAGTTCAAAATGAACTTAAGCAACTAATGTACCTGTGGAAACATCAAACAAATCAGTATACAACTCAGACAAACAACCAACAGTTAATATCAACAGTCAACCAATATACACAATGTGTAAGCCAAAAGTCAAACTCAAAAGAGTCAACATCAACCTACAAAACACACATTAGTAGACAAAGGTAAACATCAAATGCTCAAATGATGGAGCATCATGAACCACATAACTTGGATGTTCAACCTGAAAACAAAGCTCAAAGATGAGAGGCAAACCACTAGGTCAAAGCCTAGGGTCAAAGATGGAGAAAAAATTTAAAACAGAAGCTGAAAATTAACATGAATCAATTTCAATCAATTAAGAACACCATCCAAAAGGTCTCATATCATTATCAATTACCAAAAGAATTTCATGATCAAAACATGGCAAGGTAGGCAAGTTGTAACCACATTGAGACATCAGAATGAACAAATGCACATTAATTCAAAAATGATTCAAACAATCTTGAGAAAATTCATGGATGAACAGAACATACAACATGATCAACACACCAAAATTTAGGACAATTGGACATGATTAGGCATGGTAATCAAATTGTATAAGGCAAGGCAAACAAAACAAGCTCAAATATGACACCAAATGACACATCAACTTAGCACCAGCCTAAAACAGAAATGAAACATGGTAAAAACCTCAAATCAAAGCCAAAACAAACTTCAACATGTCTAGAAACAATGTGGAAAATTTCACATCCATTAGATAAACCACAAGCATTTCACAAGCAAATGAAAATCAATGCAATCCAAAAACTCACAAATGGCAATCCAGAAAGAAAAATCTCAATCAAATCAGAAATCAATCCAAAAATTCCACAAAAAATCATGAGCCTTCACAACATCCACAAGAAGCATCATACAAAAAATCACATCAGTTGGAATTCATTTGGCATGGAAAATCAATTAATCACTTTGGACAAGCAAAGGTGTGACACAAATTATCACACCTGCATTCACATGATCATATCTCAGCAATGGCACATGATAAAATTGCAAACTCAACACCAAAATGTCCAGCATGAAGTCTAGTTTAAGCATGTAAAACTTCATAGGCATTGGATAAACAACCATCATTTCACAAGAGATATAGCAAGCAAGGTACAAAAAACATGTATGTTCACAATCCCTAGCACCAATTAATTTCCAGCCATGCACAAATTGGGGGAAAAATAATCAAAAAAACTAGAAACAATAAGGAGCATGATGCAAAAATTCCCATATTATTTGGATGATTTATCATTTATTTATGAATTTATGAAGTGAGACAAAAAATAAAAAAACATGAAGAAGCATAGTATGAATGTAATGGAGGGAAAATGAAATAATGTGAATGTCATTTGAAAAAGTGTGAGAGCCAGGAATCGAAGTGAGGAAAAATTTGAATTGAAGCGCGCTTGCTGCAAAACGCAGTGCTTCAATAATCCTACATGGCCAGGCGAAGCAATGATAACCAATCAACATGCCATGCAGACGCTACGTGGACCAACACATGTTCAGCATTTCCAAAAACACATGCAGCACGCGAATATCACACTTGAATGGATCAAACATGCATTTCTGGAAAATATTCAACCATCTTCATCGTGTTCTTCATGGATCATGAACATTTTTCTCAGATTCACAAAATAAACACATCAACGCGTTCATCTCTCATCACTCATCACTAATCCAAGCATGGCTTAACATGAATCAACATATATCAAGCAAATCGATCAAATGAAGTTTCGCATGTCAATCTTTAAATCACTATATCTACTTCAATTCTATATGGAATTTAATGATCTAAAGCTCAGATTAATCAGCAATGCACGATCTACAACAAGCACCTAACAATTTCATGAATTAAGGAAATCGATTTCTGACCTTGATGAAGATGCAGAAGTGGAACAGCTTGATTCAGGCCATGAAATGCACAAACAGATGCTCCAAAGTGTTTGTATGGATGAATAGATGAATGCTTGAGGCTTAGATGTACACGATCCTTCCAGAATTCTCAACTGCCATGGATGAGCTTCAAGTTCCACACAGCTTCCAATTGCACGATTTCCACTGAATCTTGCTTCAATAATGCTCCACAATGCTTATGGATGATGAAGGAATCAAGGAAAGTGCAATGTATTTGAAGAAAATTGATGAAAGTTTGAGAGAAAATTTGTGAAGAAAAATCTAGATCTGGAAATTGTGATGTTGTTTATGCTGAAATCTGTTAGGGTTTGGCTTATATACTTGCTCCTAATCAAGTCCTTAAACATGTTTAAGCATTTGGCAAGTGGATTAAGGAAATGAGAGTGTGGATGCAAATTTGGATAATTCACCTTATGCATGAAATAAATGGAACAGTGCACGTGTATCAACTTGAATTTCACTTGAAATGTTATTTGGAAGCCAAATGCTATGCTAGAATGATCAAACAATGCTTCATTTTCAAATTTGAAATTTTCCCTCCAAAATCAAGTGAAAATGCAAATGTTTATGTAATGAGAATTCATGGCATGTGATGCATGTTTTGGATAGTATATGTCAAGACATGAATGTACAAAAAAGAACCACTTCATTTGGCCTTATGGTTTGAAAGTTTTGCATGTTTGAAATTCCATGTTCACTTGGCCATGATTGATCCATATCTCTTCAACCACACATGAGAAATTGATTATCTTGGACTTTTTGGAAATGGGAGAGAAAGATCTACAACTTTCATGTTCAACAAAATTTCATTTGAAGCTTTCTTGATGATGTAATTTGAAGTTGAAGTTGGATGAAAACCTTTCCATTTTTGGCAATTTTGAATTATAGGTCACTTTCTATTTTTGGAAAGTTTTGACCTGACTTTATTTTCTTCAATGTTGATGTTTGAAATGTCCAATGAGACTTGTTTGAACATGAATGAAGTATTTCTAATCACTTCCCACCTCCAAAATCCACAGTTGACTTGGCAGTTGACTTTTCTAGGCCTTCAGTTGACCTGGCTATGCTCTGATGAAATTCAAGCCTCTACCACTTGGGGTTCTTATTCAAAATAACATCATAGCTCATATAAGCTCTTATGAATGATTATGGTGCCCAAATTCTCAAGAATGGCCACCACCTATTGCTCAATGAATGCCTTTGACTGCTTTTGACTGCTTTGACCTAAGATTGCTTCATCTGCAAGGCAAAGGTTAGATGACATATTTTTGTACTTTTGGTTAGTGATAAAAGAAATGCAATGATATACAAATGCAAAATATGCTTGGTGATCAAGAACCACTCTCAAAAGGTAACCCACCCACAGGGAAGGAAACAAGGTGCACAATGATCCTTGAGGCAAATGCAATGATATGGTATGATGCCATGAGGGATCTTAGGGACAAAATTGGGGTCTTACACATAGCTCTTATCCCTGGCCTGGGAGAGCTTGAATCAATGAAGGTGTGGGAGTCCAGAATGTGGGACTCTATTCCATATGACTGACACAACAAGATTTTGGGTTTTTATTCAAAGTGCATCAACACAGGGTGTGAGCAAGATGAATGACACAACTGAATAGCAGGGGATGGATTGCATATCCCTTTTATCTGCCAATGCCTCTTCACTTAGGAGGTCTTTGAATGTACAAGGCACAAAATTAAACAACCACAAACATTGCCTCTTAAGGAGGGCTTCAGACAGGTGCCTGCCAACATAACATGACAGGTCTTCCAGACTACATGAAGGATAGGGATTATACCTAAGTGGTATGTCAACCACAAGCAAAGCAAAGCAAAGTTCAAATGAACTTAAAGCAACTTAGGTACCTGTGGAAACAACTAAACCAATCAGTACAGAATTCAGACAAACAGACAACAGTCAACATCAAACAGGCAATCCCAATGCACAACAAATAAACCCTAAGGCAAACTCAAGTAAGTTATCATCAACCTACAAAACAACAAATGTTAGCAATCAATAGCAAATATCAACATTTAAATGATGAAGCATCATCAACCATGGAGATTAAGTGCTTGATCCTAAAATTCAAAGCTCACATGTAAGTACAAACCACTAGGTCAAAGCCTAGGGTCAAAGGTGAAGAAAAAATTCAAAACAGGAGCTGAAATTCAACACAATGCAACTTAAAACACATATTAACATGTCCTAAAAAGGACCAAGTCAAAATCATCAAGCAAGGCCATGTAATAAGCAAGAGAAGTCAAAGACAATTTCAAGGCTCACAAATGGACATTGAGAATGAAAATTCCAAATCAAAACAGAAATGATTCAAATAATTCTGGAAAAAATCATGAGCATTCAACATATCCAACATGATCACCACACAAAAAATCAGAATCAACAGAAGTCATTTGATATGGCAATGAAATTGCACAAGTTGATCAACCAAATGTGTGACACAAATTGTCACACCTTGCTAACATGTACATAAAACAGAAATGGAGCATGGGAAAAATGTCAAACCAAAACCAAAATGTCAATTATCATGTCAAGAATCATCGTGCATAATTTGGTAGCAATTGGATCAATATCAAGCATTTCACAATAGAAAGAGTAAGGCAAGGTCACATATGCATACATGTTCACATAATCCAACACAATTCAAAATCCAGGAAGTGTAAAATCATGAAATCAACATCATAAAATTCTATACAAACATAGGATCATTTTGCAAAAAGAATGGGATTAATTGGATGATTTTTCAATTAGTTATGGATTTTTAAAGTTGGAGAAACAAAATGAAATCAAATGATCATGGCATGGATTAAATTGGAGGGAAAATGAACATGAGAAAATAATTTGAAATTTATGCTACCACCAGGATTCGAAGCGTGTAACTGAAAAAAAGAAAATAAAATTCAAAAACGCTGGAAGCAGGAATCGAAGTGAGAACCAACGGATCAAAACGCGTTCTGGGCGTGTTCTTGAACAAGAACCCTAGCGCCACTTAGCGACGGCAAAACGGACGCTAAGCCGTCACAAAGATGAAGATCTTCATCTTCTTCATGAAGATGATGATGAACAAGATGAAGTTCATCCAGAATTTTCAAGAATTTCCAGAATTTCTTAGATTTTTACAAATTATATATCGTTGGAAAGCTCTTTCAATGTAGAATTCAAATATCATATTATCTAAGCCTAAATCTCCATGGATTTTCTGAATCGAAGCAAAGAAGTTTCTAGATCTAAACTTGAAATCATCATATCTCACTCAATTTTCATCCAAATTCCACAAAATTTATATTAGAATTCTCACCACAACAAGATCTACAAGATTATGTACATAAAACAGAGAATTAAGGTGATCGAAAATGTGACGTCTTGAAGATCAACTTCTGGAAATGCACGATCCAAGGCTTGGCAAGCTTCAAATATACTCCAGAACACTTGTAATGAATTTTGATGATTGAATGGAGGCTTGAAACTGTGTAGACCTAGCTCAATTTGCATTTTCCATTCTTGAGTTCTTGAACTTGCACACTTGATTTCCACACGAATTCAACAATCCAAAGCTTGATCTGCACTATATCAAAGCCATAGAACAAGAATGTGGAAGAATATTGCAATGTTATGTGAAAAAAATTTGAATTATGTTTGAGAGAAAATTTTGGAGGCAAAAATTTCTTAGATCTAGAAATGGTGAAATGATCAAGTTAATCTCAAATTCTGTTAGGGGTTCTATTTATATGATGTCATAATCTCAATTTAATTAAAAGTTAATCATGTTTAGTTGAAATTAATGAAAATAAGGTGTTATGACCAAAACTTGAAAATTGCATGGTGCATGTAGTAAACCCACGTGAACAGTGCCATGTGCTTGATCAAAGTCACCCAAAATCATTTTTTAAACACATTGGCAATGGTAGAAAGTTCCCATGATGCACCATTTTTGAACTTTCAAATTTCCCTCCAAAATTGACTTGAAATAGCAAGTGATCATATGTTCAAATTTCATGCAATGTGATGGATGTTTTGGAAACTTCATGTCATGAGAAGAAAAATGCAAGAAGAGCCACTCAAATTGGAGTTGTGAATCAAAAGTTATGGCCATTTGAAGTTCCATGTACACTTGGCAATGATTTGACCATATCTCTTCAACCATTCATCATAAATTCATGATCTTGGACTTTTTGGAAGTGGGAGAGAGAGATATTCAACTTTCATGTTGGACAAAATTTCATTTGAAGCTTCTTTGATGATGCAAGATCAAGTTGAATTTGAATCAAAAACTTTCCATTTTGGGAAACTTTCAATTATAGGTCACTTTCCATTTTTGGAAAGTTTGGATCTGGCCTCAAATTCTTCAAGATATGCATTTATAATGATGAATAAGCCTCTTTTGAACATGAATGAGATGTTGAAACTCATTTCTCCACCTCCTAGCCCTCAGTTGACTCTTTGTTGACTTTCTGGTTGACAGATGACTTGAACATGCTCAGATGACTTTGAGCCTCAACCACTTGATGAAATGGCTCCAAGATGAAACCCTAGCTTATACAAGCTCAATAAAATCATATGATGATCTCCTTCTCAAGAAAGACCTCATCTCCTTGAAAATCCCTGACTGGTAGAATGCAACTGATTAGGTTTGACCAGAGGTCAAAACCCTAATCCCAAGGAACATGATCATGAATAATGAATCCCTTGATGATGATAAAACCATGATGATAGTGACATATCCTTTCAACCATGATAATACTCAACCTCCTTGAGGAACCAATAAAACCCTAATTGAAGAGCAACCCTCAGATGATTGATCAATCCAATAAGACCCTCAGGCATGAATCTCTCAACCTCTCTATCTTCCGAGAAAGACTTTTAGAGGATGACTTGTCTATTTTCACATGATATGCAACATGCAAATTCCTAATGCCCTAAAAAATGAAATGCAATATGCTAAGCTAGTCCCAAGAGAGGAGGGCAAATTTTGAGGTGTTACAGCTGCCCCTATTCAATCCACTATGAACCTGTCGATATGAATAGCCTCGACTTTCAGATGATCAGGGTGAAGAGTGATTGAATACCAAGAACAGACGAACAATTTGCGCTCCGCTGGGGATTATTATATTTTTTGCTTTTCTTGAACCCCGAAACTTTCTGATGATTTCCTCTTTTTTCCGTTTTTCTTGAACTCCGGACAAATATTTTCTTTCGCGCGGATGATCCCGGATCACCGCATTTGAACCCCGATAACTTCATATTACTCTTGCTGCCAAACAAGGCACCTCGTTCTCCATTTTCTTGTGATAATTCCGTTGGCAATGCCGGAAATAACACCAACCACCACTTTGATGGCGACATATCAGAGGGTATTCGACCAGACATTTACCAATGACTGGGAAGGAACTCGACGTTTTACTGACATCGAACAATGATGTTTACTGACACCAAAGAAAGGATATTCGACCAGACATTTACTGATGACTGGGAAGGAACTCGACGTTTATTGACATCGAACAATGATGTTTACTGACACCAAAGAAAATACTCGGCCAGACATTGACCAATGACTGGGAAGGAAACTCGACGTTTACTGACATCGAACAATGATGTTTACTGACACCAAAGAAAAGATACTCGACCAGACATTTACTGATGACTGGGAAGGAACTCGACGTTTACTGACATCGAACAATGATGTTTACCGCCACCAAAGAAAAGATACTCGACCAGACATTTACTGATGACTGGGAAGGAACTCGACGTTTTACTGACATCGAACAATGATGTTTACTGACACCAAAGAAAAAAAACATTACGAGGATCGACACGACACTTACCGGTATCGCAGGGATGACATCTACATATGTCAAAACCAGGAAGACGCTTACCGGGGACTAACTGGGGAATGCTGTTGATCCAAAATCACGATGTTGAACTCCTCAGAGTAACACCTTCCAACTTCCATCTTGCACGACAGAAATCTCCTCCAGTATCGCACTACTAGGGAATACCGTTGACCCAACGTCACGATGCTAAACTCCTTAGAGTAACATCTTCAAACTTCCATCTCGCACGACAAAAATCTCCTCCAGTATCGCATTACTGGGGAATACCGTTGACCCAACGTCACGATGCTGAACTCCTCAGAGTAACATCTTCAAACTTCCATCTCACACGACAGAAATATCCTCCAGTATCGCACTACTGGGGAATACCGTTGACCCAACGTCACGATGCTAAACTCCTCAGAGTAACATCTTCAAACTTCCATCTCGCACGACAGAAATCTCCTCCAGTATCGCACTACTGGGGAATACTGTTGACCCAACCTCACGATGCTAAGCTCCTCAGAGTAACATCTTCACCATCCAATGAAATCAATTCTCAAACGGTAACCACGGCTTGAGTAACTGATGCTTGCAATGCTGATACTGATCCTCCAACCAGCGAAACCACTTCTCAAACGGTAACCACGGCTTGAGACTAGCTTATGCTTGCAATGATGATGCATGATTTGTTTCAGCGTAATGCTCCATAACTATGGAAATACTACGCAATTAGGTATGCAATATGCCATGCTTATCTAAATGATGAATGCACAAAAAGTATCCCCCTCAAGGGACTCTTCTGGGGAGCTCGAGGCACTCTTCTGAGGAACTCGCTATCGCTCCAATCTCCACCCTGCTGGGGAATAGCACCGCTGCTGGGGAAAGGACCACCCTTACCAGGGATGACCTCCACTGAACCCGATGCACTTGGGGACTTCACTGGGGAAGAAACCACAAACACACTCTGCGGGGAAAACAACAACCTTCGACTTGCTAGGGAAAAAATTAGCAACGGACACCTCCGCCGTGCTAGGGGAAACAACTGCCAACAGACACCTCCGCTGGGGAAATAGCAACCTTCAGGCCTGGCTGCTGAGGAAACACCGATCTCAAACCTGCTGGGGAGATAACCATCCCGACCCTGCTAGTGAAGTCACAGACCTTGAATCTGCTGAGGAGGTAACAATCCCAACCCTGTTTGGGGAAACAAAGAAAGTCTGGCACAGAACACTCGTCGACTCGTCGAACCATGGCATTCACCATCTAAATCCTAGTGTCAGCTTTCCACTTTTGAGAACTCCCAGACTCGTCTGGACTTTTCTGATTCATCACCTTGTATTCTCGACTGCTTCGTACTCTACGGAGAGCGAACTCCTTAGATTGGTACAAACTTTCCAATCCTCAGACTTTGAAGAGTCTTCTTGATTAACCCTCCAGGATCGTCGCACGTCTCTCGCTGTCTTTTCACCATTCTTCAGTCCTTTGTCCCTGATTGGACTCCACGGGGATCCTTTGTCAAATAGGCTTCACATCACAACCTGCAAGTGAGTGAAAATACCTAACAGTCCCAAACAGAAGAGGGGCATCTGGAAGATCTGGCCAAGCTATTTGACTAGCTGAGACAATTCAAACTGAGGTTGAATCCGAATAAGTGCACTTTCGGAGTGCGGTCTGGTAAGTTGCTGAGGCTTATGGTGAGTAAAAAAGGGAATCGAGGTTGATCCTGTAAAAAAAAATAAGAGAAAAAAGAAAAGAAGCCATACAAGAAAATGCCTGAACCGAGAACAGAAAAAGAGGTTCGTGGTTTCTTAGGTAGATTGAACTGCATTTCACGGTTCATATCTCATCTAACAGCCACGTGTGAACCCATATTCAAAAAAGAAGAAGATCAAACGGTCAGGTGAAACAATGATTGCCAAGGGGCATTGAAAAATAAAAGAATAAGTTGCAGGAACCTCCGATTCTGATGCCTGTGGAGGCACGACCGCTAATTCAGTACTTGACAGCTCTCGAGGGGTCTATAAGGTGTGTACTGGGGCAGCATGACGAGTCTGGTCGAAAAGAGCATGCAATTTACCTTAGCAAAAAGTTTACCGACTGTGGAACAATATACTCACTGCTCGAGAAAACTTGTTGTACTTTGGCATAGGCTGCTCGCCGACTGAGACAGTATATGCTGGTTCATACCACTTTACGGATTTCCAAGATGGACCCGATCAAGTATGTATTTGAGAAGTCAGCATGAGAAGCCAGCATTGACCGGACGGGTTGCAAGATGGCAGATGATTTTGACTGAATATGATATTCAGTATACCTCTCAGAAAGCAATCAAGGGGAGTGTATTGTTTGATTACCTCGCCCAGCAAACCATTGAGGATTATCAACCGATGATGTTTGAGTTCCCTGATGAGGACATCGAGGTTCTCAAATCGAAATATTGTGAGGAACCAATCCCGGAGGAGGGGCTCGACCCTGAATCCGAGCGGATTCTGATGTCTGATGGGGTCGTTAACGTGAATGGAAGCAGGGTTGGTGTTGCTTTGGTTACGCCAAAGGGGAGCCCACGGTCCTTTTGAATGCACCAACAATGGTGGCTGGGTATGGAGCTTGTAGCCTGGGTATCGCTTTTCAGTGCGTACGTCTACTGGGGCAATGCCGTTCTCACTCATGTATGGGATAGAAGTGGTATTACCTATTGAGGTCCAAATCCCATCGTGGAGAGTCCTGATGGATGAAAATTGCAAGAAGCGGAATGGGTAAGGACTCGGTATGAAGAGTTGAGACCTGATGGAGGAAAAGAGGCTGGCTGCCATTTGTCATGGGCAGTTGTACCAGCAGCGGATGAAATGTGCTTTCGACCGAAAGGTACGATTTTGCTATCATGTCATCAACATAGAATTCAATTTCATGATGAATCATATCATGAAACAAAGTCACCATAGCTCTTTGATACGTGGCACCGGCATTCTTGAGACTGAATGGCGTCACCTCCACTCTTGACACTCGCCTCCAAGGTGGCCCCAACCTTTACTTCCTTTCAGACCCCCTCGGTACACAGGATTAACAATCTCAACTCGCTCCTCGTGCGGTTGAATCACCTTCTCCTCTTGTCTCAACAAACTGGCTAATCTTCCAGCAGATCACAATCCTCTTCGCCTTCTTCTTCGGCATGATAGATCGGATTGTCGAAGTCATATGAGGGTGTAACAGAATTGTTATCAATGAGATCCGGAGAATACAACAATCGGAACGAAGCCAACCGAAAGGAAGGAAAAATGAAAATAAACATTGCCATTTTTTTGATTTTTTGTTGTAAACTGCAAAAATAAATGAAAAACAGGGAACACCGCTTTCAATGAAAAACATCCATTTATTAATGATGCAAAATGTTGCACAATGAAACACATGAGGTGGCCCTTACAATGAACCATTACGTTTCGGGCAAAACGTATGGCTTTCATACAAACGGTATTGAAAAACCAGAAATAATACTCTTCACGCAGAGTGACAGTGATGATCTTTTAGGCCTTCCAGTTCTGGACTTCCATCCCTGGTACGCACGGTTTTATCCAACCATCAAGCTCGCAGTCACTGTCAGTCTCTTCACCCACCACACAGACGTGACCTGAATCTTTAGCAATTACACCCACCATCATCTGACCATGCGCCGTCATGGGATTAACATTAACATTCGGAGATGGTGCAAAATTGATGGCCTTGGAGTCTACCAAGTCTTGGACAACATGCTTGAAGGCTCTACAACCCTCGATGTTATGCCCTGGTGTATCAGAATGGAATTCACACTTGGCGTTCTCATCATAATTAGGGGGCCTCTGATCTGGTCTTACCGGAGCCATCGTCCTCGGCTGAACCAACCCAAGATCCATCAACTTCTTAAACAGAACAACATATGTCACGGGTGGCCTATCAAACTGACGATCAATCCCCTTTCCTCTCACTTGGTACCCAGCTCTCTGTGCTCTCTGTTGAGGTGGCTGATGTTGCTGTTGTACCGATTGATTACCAGCAGGAATGGTTACCGCAGCAGTGTGCTGGTAGTAACGATCCCTACCATGTCCCCTTTGGGCATACACAACACTCGATTCACCCTCATTCTTGCGCTGACCGTTCCCAAATGGCTTCTTTACTCCAGATGACGGAGCATTTCCCTGTATTTTCCCCATTCTCAGCCAACTTTCAATTCTCTCACCAGCCACTACTATGTCTGCAAAGCCAGTGACGGGACAACCCACCATCCTTTCAGCAAAAATCCCCTGCAGGGTACCCATGAATAGATCAGACATCTCCCGATCCACCAGCGGAGGTTGAACTCTGGCAGCCAACTCCCTCCACCTTTGTGCATATTCTTTAAACCCTTCGTTCGGCTTCTGAGACATACCCTGCAACTGGGTACGGCTAGGAGCCATGTCAGCATTGAATTGGTACTGTTTAAAGAATGCATCCCCCAGATCCTGCCAGCTCTTGATATCCGACGACCTCAATTTGGTATACCATTCCAGAGACCCACCAGACAAGCTGTCCTGGAAGAAGTACATCCATAGCTTTTGGTCCATCGTATAAGCAGAAATCTTTCGGACGAATGCCTGGAGATGAGTTTCCGGGAAAGAACTCCCATTATATTTGTCAAATGCAGGTGCTTTAAACTTTTGTGGGATCACAATCCCCTCAACCAGCCCCATGTTTGACATATTGACAACCCCTGGAGTAGCATAACTTTCCAAGGCCCTGATCTTCTCCGCCAGCACCTGAATCTCTTTGTTTGGTGGTTGAACACCATATTGACCAAACTGTTCATTAAGCACGGAGAACTGGTCTTCTTCTCTATCTTCCTCGGCCCCGAAGAAAGGAGGAAACAGACTGTCTTTTAGATTGTTACCCATCGGACCTGGTCCACCGCCTGTGGCAACACCAAAACCACCCCCATTATTAATCACCACACCAGCAGTTGTCTTCTTTCCGAGATCTCCTCCATCCCTGGAACCACCAAGACCGTTGTTGGAAACACCCTCTAGGTTGTTACCACTGTTGGCAGCCGAAGCCCGCTCGAGCTTTTCCACTTTCTCAACCAGTACCTTCTGCTCCAAGGCGAACCCTTGCATAACATTGATCAGCTCTCCCATCTTCTGTTTTAGCTCGAGAATATCTGCGTTGGATGTACCCATCAGTTTGGGTCTGTTGCGTCTGGTAGGGTATCTGTGTGGACGTGCTACGTGCAAGGGAATAATTCGGCGTGCGCGAGCAATGATTCCTGTGTCAATCAAACACGTTAAATACTGACACCTGCAAAACAGAAGACAGGTTAATATGACTCACGCATGAATGCAATGTCTATCCGTATGAGGAACACACTGTCGTTCGATCCTGGCTTCATCGAGACGGATAATAATTTGACAATAACACTCTGGCATTAGGATATCTCTCAACCAGAATTTCAATCGAGAATGTACCCTGAGTATGGATAGACATGAGTTAGATGCGGATGAATGCAAAATGTGGATGATGTAGATGCATGAATGCAATGCATTGTGCCATCCTCCCAGTCCTCTGAAAATCAACTGCACTGAGTTTCGGTCTCTGAACTGATCACAACCATCTGAGGGAACGAGTAACTACAAATCCCACTCAGGAGTTCCGAAATAAACGGAACTGAAGGATATATCACCATCATCACTGGAAAGTCACTGAACTGATATCCACAAAATCATCTGCCCCAACCCAGGGAATCCTGAAATAAACGGATCCCCACTGATAAATACCACGGACAGAACTCCGGCGCCTCAGAAATAAATATCCATAAATCCGACTTATAAATAGGACCAAATAGTCACCAACAAAGAGTCACGATCAGAACATCACCATCAGAACATGCATCTGTAGGAATCAAACCCTCCCCTCACAGGTGAATTCTAATTAGGTCATCCTAAGGCGGATAATGGTCTCGACTATCGGGCAAAGATACTCAACGGGTTTGCCCTTTCGGGTGTGCCGCTGCAGCTCTCATAAGATCGTCTAAACCAAAGATCCGGGAAAGAACGGTCACCGAAGTCACCAGCTCAGATGAGATAACTCAACCAAAGTGGATACTCCACAAAGGAAGAGCACTCTCAAATGAACCTCGTCCGGCTTGTGGTATGTCACGTCGCCAAAAACACGTTGACCTAACATGAGAGGCAACATGAGACCACACTAATCCTAGGTGTATACTCGGGCCCGGGTTTTAGCCCCACTCAGAACACCCACCCCAAATCAGAGGAACCAACCTGTACAGAGTCAGCACAATGATAATATGATGCATGCAAACATATATGCAAATAACCACAAAAAAATAATCATAAATGCTATAAACAGAGCAATAAAAGCAACCGAAACTATCCTAGAGAGCGCTAGGAGTGACTCGCTTAGGGAAGATGGACCAGCAAGAGGTCAACTTCCTTATGTCCCCAGCAGAGTCACCAGCTGTCGCATCCGCGAAAAACAACCGTCGGGAAAAACGAACAAACAAAGCCGCCACCGTGCGTTATTTATCCCAAAGGAGGGAAAGGAAACGCTCGAAGTAAACCTGAAAAAGGAAAAGGAATGGTCTTACGACCGGAGACTGCAAGGATCGGGAGTCGGTTACGCAAGGGGAAGGTATTAGCACCCCCTCACGTCCGTCGTACTCGACGGGATCCACGCTCAAAAGAATAGAATAAGGTTGCTAAATAACTGCTCAAAGAATGCACACACACTGGAATCAAACACAGATGGAAGAAGACGGAGGAAGCGGACTCGGCAGGATGTCGCATCCTAGGCCTACGTAGTTTGTCGGGAAAATGGGAAATGGGCTCGGTAGGATATCGCATCCTATGCCTACGTATCTCATCTGGAATGGGAATCAGAGCTACCGTAGTTCTGATCACGCACGCCGAAACAAAACACACGCACAGACGCTGAGACGTCAAAGCAAAACACAAATGGAAACAGACTGCCAATGGCTGGTCTTACGTCCGACTCCAAGCAACAAACCCAAATAGGAAACCGACTGCCAATCGCTGGTCTTATGTCAGACTCCAAACAAACAAACACACACAGGAAACCGACTGCTAATCGCTGGACTTACGTCAGACTCCAAACAAACAAACACACACAGGAAAACGACTGCCAATCGCTGGACTTACGTCAGACTCCACACAAACAAACACACACAAGAAACCGACTGCCAATCGCTGGACTTACGTCAGACTCCACGCCCACACACAAGAGGTTAACAAACAGACAAGCTAATAGGGAGTCTGGAACTCGAACCTAATAACTGTCAAGCAAACACACACAAGAAAGGAAAAGGGTGCCCGGAGAGATCTCGCACGATCTCCTGCCTACGTACCTCATCTGGTATGAGGATCAGGGCAACGTAGTTCCCCTTAACAGGGGAGAAACTTTCTCTTAACCAGAGATCGGGAAATAACAAACTAAAAAGGAGACTGACTCGAGCCTAATAGTTGTCATGCAATCCACAATAGTCCTAGGTTGAGGTATCTAACAGATCCTAACTCGCACAGGCAGCAAGTCAACAACACAGCAAGTAAGCAAACGGGTGAACAGGTATCACACACTATATGCAAACAAAAAGGCTCACACAACATGGTTGGGCTTTAGTCAAGGGGTCATGTCAACCTCGACAAACAAGCCAACTGGAATGGGGTGTTTTGAGCTCTTAACCCTAACATTGAGAGTTAGGGTGAAGCAGATGAAAAGGTAATGAGGGTTATGCCTCATAGCTCTTATCCCTGGCCTGGGAGAGCTTGAATCAATGAAGGTGTGGGAGTCCAGAATGTGGGACTCTATTCCACATGATTGACACAACAAGATTTTGGGTTTTTATTCAAAGTGCATCAACATAGGGTGTGAGCAAGATGAATGACACAACTGAATAGCAGGGGATGGATTGCACATCCCTTTTATCTGCCAATGCCTCTTCACTTAGGAGGTCTTTGAATGTACAAGGCACAAAATTAAACAACCACAAACATTGCCTCTTAAGGAGGGCTTCAGACAGGTGCCTGCCAACATAACATGACAGGTCTTCCAGACTACATGGAGGATAGGGATTATACCTAAGTGGTATGCCAACCACAAGCAAAGCAAAGCAAAGTTCAAATGAACTTAAAGCAACTTAGGTACCTGTGGAAACAACTAAACCAATCAGTACAGAATTCAGACAAACAGACAACAGTCAATATCAAACAGGCAATCCCAATGCACAACAAATAAACCCTAAGGCAAACTCAAGTAAGTTATCATCAACCTACAAAACAGCAAATGTTAGCAATCAATAGCAAATATCAACATTTAAATGATGAAGCATCATCAACCATGGAGATTAAGTGCTTGATCCTGAAATTCAAAGCTCACATGTAAGTACAAACCACTAGGTCAAAGCCTAGGGTCAAAGGTGAAGAAAAAATTCAAAACAGGAGCTGAAATTCAACACAATGCAACTTAAAACACATATTAACATGTCCTAAAAAGGACCAAGTCAAAATCATCAAGCAAAGCCATGTAATAAGCAAGAGAAGTCAAAGACAATTTCAAGGCTCACAAATGGACATTGAGAATGAAAATTCCAAATCAAAACAGAAATGATTCAAATAATTCTGGAAAAAATCATGAGCATTCAACACATCCAACATGATCACCAAAAAATCAGAATCAACAGAAGTCATTTGATATGGAAATGAAATTGCACAAGTTGATCAACCAAATGTGTGACACAAATTGTCACACCCTGCTAACATATACATAAAACAGAAATGGAGCATGGGAAAAATGTCAAACCAAAACCAAAATGTCAATTATCATGTCAAGAATCATCATGCAAAATTTGGTAGCAATTGGATCAATATCAAGCATTTCACAATAGAAAGAGTAAGGCAAGGTCACATATGCATACATGTTCACATAATCCAACATAATTCAAAATCCAGGAAGTGTAAAATCATGAAATCAACATCATAAAATTCTATACAAACATAGGATCATTTTGCAAAAAGAATGGGATTAATTGGATGATTTTTCAATTAGTTATGGATTTTTAAAGTTGGAGAAACAAAATGAAATCAAATGATCATGGCATGGATTAAATTGGAGGGAAAATGAACATGAGAAAATAATTTGAAATTTATGCTACCACCAGGATTCGAAGCGTGTAACTGAAAAAAAGAAAATAAAATTAAAAAACGCTGGAAGCAGGAATCGAAGTGAGAACCAACGGATCAAAACGCGTTCTGGGCGTGTTCTTGAACAAGAACCCTAGCGCCACTTAGCGACGGCAAAACGGACGCTAAGCCGTCACAAAGATGAAGATCTTCATCTTCTTCATGAAGATGATGATGAACAAGATGAAGTTCATCCAGAATTTTCAAGAATTTCCAGAATTTCTTAGATTTTTACAAATTATATATCGTTGGAAAGCTCTTTCAATGTAGAATTCAAATATCATATTATCTAAGCCTAAATCTCCATGGATTTTCTGAATCGAAGCAAAGAAGTTTCTAGATCTAAACTTGAAATCATCATATCTCACTCAATTTTCATCCAAATTCCACAAAATTTATATCAGAATTCTCACCACAACAAGATCTACAAGATTATGTACATAAAACAGAGAATTAAGGTGATCGAAAATGTGACCTCTTGAAGATCAACTTCTGGAAATGCACGATCCAAGGCTTGGCAAGCTTCAAATATACTCCAGAACACTTGTAATGAAGTTTGATGATTGAATGGAGGCTTGAAACTGTGTAGATCTAGCTCAATTTGCATTTGCCATTCTTGAGTTCTTGAACTTGCACACTTGATTTCCACACGAATTCAACAATCCAAAGCTTGATCTGCACTATATCAAAGCCATAGAACAAGAATGTGGAAGAATATTGCAATGTTATGTGAAAAAAATTTGAATTATGCTTGAGAGAAAATTTTGGAGGCAAAATTTTCTTAGATCTAGAAATGGTGAAATGATCAAGTTAATCTCAAATTCTGTTAGGGTTTCTATTTATATGATGTCCTAATCTCAATTTAATTAAAAGTTAATCATGTTTAGTTGAAATTAATGAAAATAAGGTGTTATGACCAAAACTTGAAAATTGCATGGTGCATGTAGTAAACCCACGTGAACAGTGCCATGTGTTTGATCAAAGTCACCCAAAATCATTTTTTAAACACATTGGCAATGGTAGAAAGTTCCCATGATGCACCATTTTTGAACTTTCAAATTTCCCTCCAAAATTGACTTGAAATAGCAAGTGATCATATGTTCAAATTTCATGCAATGTGATGGATGTTTTGGAAACTTCATGTCATGAGAAGAAAAATGCAAGAAGAGCCACTCAAATTGGAGTTGTGAATCAAAAGTTATGGCCATTTGAAGTTCCATGTACACTTGGCAATGATTTGACCATATCTCTTCAACCATTCATCATAAATTCATGATCTTGGACTTTTTGGAAGTGGGAGAGAGAGATATTCAACTTTCATGTTGGACAAAATTTCATTTGAAGCTTCTTTGATGATGCAAGATCAAGTTGAATTTGAATCAAAAACTTTCCATTTTGGGAAACTTTCAATTATAGGTCACTTTCCATTTTTGGAAAGTTTGGATCTGGCCTCAAATTCTTCAAGATATGCATTTGTAATGATGAATAAGCCTCTTTTGAACATGAATGAGATGTTGAAACTCATTTCTCCACCTCCTAGCCCTCAGTTGACTTTTTGTTGACTTTCTGGTTGACAGATGACTTGAACATGCTCAGATGACTTTGAGCCTCAACCACTTGATGAAATGGCTCCAAGATGAAACCCTAGCTTATACAAGCTCAATAAAATCATATGATGATCTCCTTCTCAAGAAAGACCTCATCTCCTTGAAAATCCCTGACTGGTAGAATGCAACTGATTAGGTTTGACCAGAGGTCAAAACCCTAATCCCAAGGAACATGATCATGAATAATGAATCCCTTGGTGATGATAAAACCATGATGATAGTGACATATCCTTTCAACCAGGATAATACTCAACCTCCTTGAGGAACCAATAAAACCCTAATTGAAGAGCAACCCTCAGATGATTGATCAATCCAATAAGACCCTCAGGCATGAATCTCTCAACCTCTCTATCTTCTAAGAAAGACTTTTAGAGGATGACTTGTCTATTTTCACATGATATGCAACATGCAAATGCCTAATGCCCTAAAAAATGAAATGCAATATGCTAAGCTAGTCCCAAGAGAGGAGGACAAATTTTGAGGTGTTACAGAAGTGGACAAGCATCCAACATATTTTGGGACCGACATAAGTAGTAAAATTAGAGCGCACATTCAATATGGGCTTTTTGGGCCTGACCCTGAAATGCCTGAGGCTTATTAGGGCCAACCCGTTTAGGGTCGGGTAGCCCAATTTGACAGCTTTACCCATGGGGGATCCTATCACCCTTTGAGGCAATCAAACATGCTGGATCCATACGTGGGATCCCTGTCGCTATTTGAGGCAATCATACATGGTGTATCCTCATAGAGGGATCCTTGTTGCGCTTTGAGGCGATCAAACATGTTGGATCCTTATATAGGTACCCTTTCCGCCCTTTGAGACGACCAAACATGCTGGATATGCAATTGTGAAAGGTTTATGCCACTAAATGTTTTTGATTAAGACAAAGATCAATATCAAGATCAAGATCAAGTATCGAGCTTAATACAAAGGAAGCAAAACACCATTCAAGTGTATATGGCTAGAATATGGTATTCAAGTAAAGAATTCAAGAAGATTCTATGCAAAATAAAGGTACATGTTGCAATTCATTATCAATACTTTAAATTTCTCATGAGAACTCTTTTTCTTCATCTTGAAACTCTACCATATGCATTAAAACATTTTTCAAAGTGTTAAAAATCATTCAAGCTTCAAAGTCTTTTGAAAAAGTCATTTTTGCAACAAAAAAAGAAGATGATCAGTAGCTGCAGACTGTAGCTATCTGTAGTCAACTACGAACACCCTATTCGAATACAAGCTGCAATTTTTCATTTTTTTGAACTTTGGAAAGTCTGTCATCGAACACACACCCGTTGTAGTTGAATATAGTTTCAAACCATTGTAATTTTTCATGTTGTAACTGTGTCAGATCGGTGCACTTGTTCATGGAATGTTTATGAATGAATGCCACTAATTGAAAGGGTGTTCTAGGCAGTATAAATAGCCATGAACTCCACTGATCATAGTTAACCTTTTGTCAAATTCAAAACACCAATCCAACCTACTATTTTTTTTCTTCAAGTGCATGTTTGAAAGTTTCGCATCATATTAGAGAGTTCTCTATATATATTTGAGCATTTGAAATTATCTTTAGTGGATTGTAATTATGTACAAAGGGAAGAACGTGCATTGTAATATCTCTTGATTGTAGTCAAGATCAAATTGTAATTCTTATTCACAAAGTGTTATGGTTGTAAGAAGAAAGTGGTTTAATTTCTTCATTGTTGTATTCTAGGATAATGGGGTGCTATCATAGTGTGTTTAGAAATCAAGGAAGTGGTGTACTTCTTTGTTATTGTTATAATATTGTAGGAGATCCTTAGTGGTAGACTGTACAAAGATCTAGTAATAATGGGAATCACTTACAGTGTGTAAGAGGGACTAGATGTACTCTCAGATTGTGAGCTGGACTAGTATAATTCCTGATGTTCTTTTATTTTTCTGCACTTTATCGCTTTATCGCTTTCTCACCCGTTTTTACGCGATAAAACACACAAAATCTTCATAAGAGATTTATGCTGCATCATGGGGGAATATCAATGAAAGAATCCCTGCCACCTCTAGGGCAACATTATCATCTTCGGGAAATAAACCATGTTCTATAAGCTAACAACAAAAACATGTTCAAAGGAAATTCAATAACAACTCACAATGATAATAAAAAACATGCAATCACTCTAAAAAAGTAAGCCTTTGAGGGAAAAAAAGTCATCATTACATAAGATGGCCACCAAGGGCATAATTACATAATTAAGCCACAAAGGGGCCAAAAGGAAACAAGAAAAAGAAAAAATTCTGCTCACTAGCCCTTTACGGGAACCAACCTTTACCTAGAGGCTTCCTATAAGCGAGTTATCTATGGGTTGACTTTTCCAACCACTTTGTCTCCCTCAGGCTCAGCTTGGAAATCCTTAACAAGCAAAGCAATTAGATGGTCAGGGGAAGGACCCTCCTGTCATTCACCAATTGGCCATAAAGGTCTACCTTGAATATGTCCATAAGTCCCAAATCCAATTCATGATGAATAAAGGCCCTTTGCTCCTTCATATGCTCAAAATAAATATTGGAGGTCTCCACTAGTTTTTCCTTAAGCATATACACATCCTCTTCTACCTTCTTCTTCTTATAGAAGAGGTAGTCATCAAGGGAGGCATACAATCTTTTCTCCAAGGTGGAAGGATCATAAGCCTTGGTCTCGGTTTCATTGATCTTTTTCACTAAGGCATCCTTATATTTCTATAAGGACTCTATTATTACTTGAACTTTGGAAAGATCCCTCTGGTAGCCTACAAACCTTGATGTTAGCTCATTCTAAATCTAAACATATTTCTCTATGTTAGCATGCTTCATTAGTAAAACCCTAAGCAAAAGGCTTTCCTTGAGATCAAACAACTTGAGGGACAACCTGTTATAGATATCTTCATATTCACATAGGAATTCCTCAAAGAAAGGAAGGTGAGTGCCAGTGAACATGATAGAACGATGAGGCAAATCCTTCCTCGCGGATGATGTATGGACACCTGCCCCTCTGCAACGTTCATCTGAAATGCTTTACCTTTTGGAGCAGGGGAGTTGTTTTGCTCTTAATTTTCCTCTTAAACGCCTTGGTGTTTAAGCAGTCCAAACGACTATGAGGATTCTTGAGTCTAGCAACTATGAGGATTCTTGAGTCTTGAGCGCTCAATTTTTTTCTTTTCCAGACGCTTCTTCCTCTCGTGATATTTATGACATATTTTATACAAAAAAGTAAAATAAAAAATATGCGCCATACGATAAACAAAAATCCCAAATAAAGGTCATTATTACATTAAGCTTAAGTAGTTATTTATCCATGTATTTATCGTCCCCTTGATCCAACGCGATCATGGTGCGGGAATCCATGATCTAAAACTCGTCTAAAAGATGGACCACCCCCACCTCATCATCAGTAAAGTAGTTGAAGTGTTACCCTATGATCGCCACTGGATTATCCGCATAGGCTAGAAGAAAGCAATGGGAATCATCTGCCCCAGTAGTTATTATGGAAGAACCATCTCGCCCTTCATTCTTTCAAACTTATCCTTTCAACTATTATAGTGATTGGGATATGGTTTAAATAATGCTCTCTTGGGCAAGATTCCTAGGATCACCCAGTCCTCACAATATCCACCTTGGTGCAATAGAAGGAGAATAATATCACTATGGTAGGATGGACCCTTAGTCGCGGGCATATGATCCCGAACGCCTGGATCAAAATCCAACCATTGGGAATGATATGAGTTGGGTCGATGTTGAATACCTTTAAAACCTTTGTCTCAAATGGGGAAAAAGGGAGGATAACCCATATGTCACCAAAGATGGGTATCTGGGTAGAATTAAGGGATGAGAGAGTCGTCCTAGACACCATATTGACCATCTCCTCCGTAGAGCACACCTCCAGGATGAATTTTTCCTCGTCACTTGAAGATGATAGGTTAACCTTCTACCGAAAGAAGGCTTTCTTATCCTCAATGATATGAGACTCGATTTCCATGATGTTCTTGGGATCAGTGTCATAAGTGGCCATTATCTTCTTGTTTCTTGAGAAAACAGAAGGGAAAAAAGAGTCATTATCATTACCATTACTTCTATTGTTATCGGAGCTAATGAAACTCTCGTAACTATCAAACATGCGTAGTTCCACTAACTTATAATCAACCGTCTCATCAAGATGTTTAGTGTTTCTATAAGAGTAGTTCCATAGGATTATGCGCTCATCACGAGTCGATGGATCTACTAGGTTACCGTTCTCGTCTAAACCCCTAATTATCGCCATAAAGGGAGAAGGGAGAATAAATAGTATCAAATTGTACCTGTAAAAAGGGGCTTGATCTTGAGAGGGTTGAAGATCTGGTTAATAAGATGAAGTAGACTTTCAAGAGCTTCAATGTGAAAGTGCATGAAAAGGTGAAGAAATTAGGGGTTGAATCCCTTTAACAAAGATCTGGAAACTAGGGACGATCAAGAGTCTCTTAGGTTTCCCATCAGACATGAAAGACTATTCACGTTTATAATACATGTGACAAATTAAAGTCAATTTGACGTCCCAAGACTAAATCATCATTTATCACATTCAATATCCTACATATTTTTTCCTTAATTGACATTTGGGGATTTTCCTCATTTGGCGTATGATTCACCTCTTTGACACCTGGAGATATATTACAATCTCTCCCTCATACACGAGGTACTTTCCTCATACATGAGGGATTCATCCCAGGTATACCGCATGGGCTCATCTAAATAAGGAGAGGAAATACAAGACTAAATCACTTTGACCTTTTCAACCCTTTATGCACGAGAGATTGTGTATTGGTATATTTATGAAGAGCCCACAAAAGGCGACATGGGAGGCAAGTGATGTAACACCTCGTCCATAACACCTTTCTGATTGCCTGTTTATTAGATCGACCAAACATTTACTAGATGTGATGCCCTTTCCTCAAACATACGCCCACTTCCTGGACAACTTGCTTGAAGCCTTAGAATATGGGAAATGATGCGTCCTTAGTATACAATAGTGCATAGAAGGAGACAGGGGGAAACTAACCATACTCACTTGGATAATAGAGGATTGACTGTCCCATTCCCACGCTCTCTTGGAAGCAGTTACTACTTTTTAGAAGTCTAAGACCCATGCCCATGAACTACTATAAATACCTCAACCTTAAGGTTGAGAAGAAGGATATTGTTTACGCATATATCACATATTCTAAATCCCATAACAAACCTTAAAAGCCTATAACAACCCTTAATCACTAGGGATTGTCATGTATTGTACTTTTTAACAAGTACAAAAGTCATTGTCAAAATCAAAACTTGTTAGAAAAAAAAGAGCTAAATTTTTACTTAATTTCAAAATAGTTTTTTCCTAAAACTCAAAACAAACAAAAACAAACTTTTAAATTCCAGTTTTTTATTTCAAAGCTAAGACACAACTACCGATGAATTCGACCACTACTCTAACAACTATTATGACCACTATTGACTATCACTACGCCTCTTCCGACCACTACCGACCACCATTCTGACCACTATTTTGATCATTATTTTGACCATTATTAATCACCACAGTCCACTTTCAACCACCATCTTTGATCACATCCCATCATCACTTTATCCATCAATCGTTTCTGTAGAAATATGTTGTATATTTCATTGTGTTTGGAACTCTTACATGTGAGATATAAATAGAATACAATAGGTTGAAAGTTGTACCCTAATTTGTTAATAAACAGAGAAATAATTTCCTATAATTATTGCTACCCAAATAAGGAAATAGTAATGACCTAAATAAAGAAATAACAATAATAGATAATAACTCTATTTACACCACTGTTTTGTAACAACTTGACAAATTAGAATCAACTGATTATGATTTGATGTGTGTTAATCTTCAACACTCCCCCTCAATCTGGGTGCTAGATGTCTATCATACCTAGATTGAATTTGATATTTTCGTAAGTAATCCTTGGAAAAGCCTTGGTTAAGATATCTGCAGTTTGCTTGCATAATGAGACATGATTAATACTAATAATTTTATGATCAATTTTTTCTTTAATGAAGTGTCAGTCAATTTCCACATGTTTTGTTCTATCATGTTGGACTGGGTTCTTTGCAATACTTATAGCAACTTTGTTATCACATAGTAACTTCACAGTAGGGTTCACATCAATTTTGATTTTATCTACATGCTCTTAAGCCATATTCCTTCACAAATACCTAGGGCCATAACTCTAAATTATGCTTCAGCACTACTCTTCGCCACTACAAATTATTTCTTGCTTCTCCAAGTTACTAGGTTCCCCCATACAAATGAACAATAGCCTGTAGTCGATTTTCTATCTATGGAGCAACCTGCCCAATCTGAGTCTGTATAAACTTCAATGCCCCTGTTTGAATTCTTCTTGAAGTGGGGACCTCGGCATGGTGTGTCTTTTAGGAAGCATTTCTTTCAAGTACATAAAATTTGGGTGGCCTAGTCTATAGTGCCACATCATTGCAGAATTTTCACTATATTCAGAAACTACAGTGCAAGAGGTTGCCTCAGATTCTGGTTTAGATGTTTCAGCCTGAAGGATATAGAGTCCAGCATATTCTTTAGCATTGCCAATCGTCCTCCCCGACTCCAAAATCTGAAATTCATACTGGTTAGGGAAGAATTTAGTTATGCACTTCAAATCCTTTGTAAGTTTACTGATGGATAATAGGTTGCAATCAAGGTTAGGCATATAGAGTACTGAACTAAGAGTAATATTTTATGAAATAATGACATAACCTTTACCCATGAGCTTAGACAGGGTACCATCAACAATTCGAACAATCAAATTATTTTGGCATGGAGAATAGCTATCAAAGACAACCAAGTCTCCAGTAATGTGATCAGATGCTCCTGAGTCAATAATCCATGAATCTTGTTTCCCTTGCTAATGTTTAGAGCATGCAAAAAATTACCTTTTTGTGCCATAGTAGTTGTACCAATTATTTGTTGAAGCATTTTTTGTAAGGCTTCCATTTGCTCCTTGCTGAATGGTGATGAGTGGGAATTTACCTCAACTGTGTTCCCTCTACTGTTCCGATTTCTGGTCCATTTTAGCTCTGATGGCTTTCCATGAATGATTCAGTATGTGTCCTTGGTATGACCCAGTTTTTTGCAATGGTCACACAAAGGCAGTGTTTTCTTTTGGAAAGAACGTTAATCTCCCCTTGCTGCCATTGCAGATCCCTCTGTAGATGGGGTTGCACTGGATTTTCCAAGCCTTACTTTTCTCCTGCTTTCCTCTTCGTATTTCCGAGAAATCTTCTTGAATTTTTGGAAGAGGTTTGGTTCCAAGGATTCTCCCACGAACTTCATCAAGTTTTGTGTTCAAACCTAATAGAAATTTGTAGGCTCTATCTTTCTCCACCAATTCTTTGTACTTATTTTTATCCTCTGTGCAGCTCCATTCATTTTCATCATATGTATCCAGTTACTGCCAGTGACGATTGGGAGTATTAAAATGCTTTGTGACTGAGCGGTCATCTTGACGCAAATCATGGAGTATGCTCTTGATTTCAAAATTTTTTGAAGATGTATTCTCGACATTAGAGTAGGTTTCCTTTACGACATCCCACATATCTTTGACAGTGTCATAGTACATGAAATTTTCTCCAATTTCATTTGTCATGGTGTTTAGCAGCCATGACATTACTAGACTGTTTTCTAGTTGCCATTTTCCGAGGTTGGAATCCTCCTTTTTTTGGACACTTGGAGTCTCATGTAATATAATCTTCCTTCCCTTTTCCTTGAAGATAGATTTTAACTGAGCGCACCCATTGATTGTAATTCTGGCCATTCAATTTGTGACCAGTGATAGGAAGAGCATGTCCTTCAATCAAATTGTTGGCTGAATTTTCTGCTTTAGTATCTGCCATGGGTGGTGCTCAAGGTTTAGGAATGGTTCAAATCTTGTGCTCTAATACCATGTAAAAATATGTTGTATATTTCATTGTGTTTGAAACTCTTACATGTGAGGTATAAATAGAATACAATAGGTTGAAAGTTGTACCCTAATTTGTTAATAAACAGAAAAATAATTTCCTATAATTGTTGTTACCTAAATAAGGAAATAGTAATTACCTAAATAAAGAAATAACAATAATATATAATAACTCTATTTACACTACTCTTTTGTAACAGTTTGACAAATCAAAATCAATTGATTATGATTTGATGTGTGCTAATCTTCAAGAGTCTCTAATATGACCACCACTTTACACTATCAACAACTACTATGAACATCATCAACTTGTTTGAATTAAGATATGTTTATCATGAATATTAATTTTTATTTTATATTTAAAACTAATTTTATTGTTTGAAAATTTTATAACTTAAAACTGAAATTAATTTTACTTTTAATAAAAAATATCTTGATGTAATTTATAAAGCTTAATTTTCATTGGCATTTGACTTTTCACATAGTGGGGCTTATAATTAATTGCATTCTATAGAAAATAAGTCTTGAAGTTGATATGATCCTTGGACATACCTAATATGACTTTATGAAGAATAATAACACCCTTTGGACATTTCTTGAGATGTCAAATGCTGCACCAGATATTACTTTATGATTCTAAATAAATTTCTTGACACTATTCTTCTTCCTTTATAGGTGATACAAATGCATGTCTTGGATTGGAAAGAAAAAATTGAAAAATTGACATTCTACGGGTGATATGTATGCATTAATTTTATCATCCTATTTACTCTTTGAATCTTTTTATTTTTTAATTAAAAATTAAATGAAAATTATTATATTAATATTTCATTTACTTCATATCTCTCTCTTCATCCTGCACTCTCTTTCTCTTTGTTCTTTATCTTCATCAATGATTGTTCTTCATAATTTTTTTTAAAAAAAGCAACTTTCATAAAAATTTGAATTAAAATTTTGATTTGGATAGTTATTCTTAAAATGTTATTTTAATTATTTCATCAATTTATTATTATTTTTTTAATATCAAAATAAAAAAAATAATTATTTTGAATCTATTTCGATTTTTTTTAAAATAATCATATTTTTCAATTAAAATTCTAAAATAAACTATTTTTAAAAATACTTACGAAAATAACCACCTTTCATACAACATGCGCTAGTTGGACTGACACATTTATATTTCATTGAACAAAGACGTCAATTGCTTGGGCGCATACATTGAAATATTGTATTCACTGGCGCCACATGCAATGGTGTATGCATGTGTAGCCATGTGAAGGCGCCAAATCCAATGGCGCATGCATGTGTAGCCATGTGTGTGCACCGCATGCAATGGCACATGCATGTAGTCATGTGTGCACGCTAATGCTCAACCACTCTCCCATAATTTTTTACACAACTTCTTACCCTCTCATTTCATTTTCCTTCAATCTCCGTCAATTTTCTTTACAATGTTTGCATATTCATACTTGTGTCCATATATTCACAAGAGAAATGCCGATTTAATCTTTTCAGCAGTGCAGTCTCCGATGAAGATCCAACTTTAGAATGTAGATACGTTCGAACATCTTAATATGACCTTGAACCGTTGGTTAGATGGACACTTTGCAGATGGTGAAAGGATCAGAAGATTTTAATGGCTTGATATGACATTCAACCAAAATGGATAAGTTTGTTTTTGGATGGATATGAAAACTGACAGAGATGTTCACATGATGATGTATACTCCTCACAAAATTGCTTTGATGGTTGTAACCATATAGTTATGTTGTTTATGTGTTGTATTTATTTGTGATGGTATTTTATTTGTTGTAATTTCTTGCGTTGTTGTTTATGTGTTGTATGTGTTGTATTTGTTTGTGATGGTATTTCCTCACAAAATCATCATATGAAATGAATGTTGTTTTTAATATAAAGCAAAAAAAAATACAATTAAAATTATCTTGTTGTGCTTGTTCCAACACTGTAACAATTAGTACAATTATGACCGGGCTGACGACATGAACTACATAGACTAACCATTTTGTTCGCCATATCCATTTTGGTTCGAATACGGGTGTTGTTTGGGCGACCCTTTTTCTTTTTTTGCATTGTTTCATTGTGTTAGAGAATGTCCCCTTGATATGCAGGCCAGTAATCCTCTTTTGCTACCACTGAAAAGCCAATTTTATAAACATTGCAAAGGTGTATGACTTTGTAAACGTCAGATAGTAATTTGGAAGGATCTCGTCGAACCTTTGAACATGTCGCTATGACATGGGAGCAGGGCATACTGTAACACCTCAAAATTTGCCCTCCTCTCTTGGGACTAGCTTAGCACATTGCATTTCATGTTTTAGGACATTAGGCATTGCATATTGCATATCATCTGATAATAAGAAGTCATCCTCCTAAGTCTTGCTCAGAAGATAGAGAGGTTAAAAGATTCAAGCCTGAGGGTCTCATAAATTGATCACTAATCATCTGAGGTTTGTGCTTCAATTAGGGTTTATTGATTCCTCAAGGAGGATGAGTGTTATCTTATTTGCCAGAGTATATCACCATCATCATGGTTTTATCATCACCAAGAGGTTCTTTGTGCCTGATCATGTTCCTTAGGGTTAGGGTTTTGACCTCTGGTCAACCCTAATCAGTTGCATTCTAACAGTCAGGGTTTTTCAAGGAGATGAGGTCTTTCTTGAGAAGGAGATCTTCATATGATTTTATTGAGCTTGTATAAGCTAGGGTTTCATGGTGGTGCCATTTCATCAAGGGGTTGAGGCTCAAAATCATCTGTGCATGATCAAGTCAACTGTAAGTCAACAGAAAGTCAACTATGGATTTGGAGGTGGGAAGTGATCAGAGATACTTCATTCATGTTCAAACAAGTCTCATTTGACATTTCAAACATCAACATTGAAGAATTTGAAGTCACGTCAAGACTTTCCAAAAATAGCAGGTGACCTGTAATTTGAACTTTCCAAAAATGGAAAGATTTTGGACCAGCTTCAACTCAAGATTACATCATCAAGAAAGCTTCAAGTGGATCGGGTTCAGTGGAGGTCGTCCCTGGTAAGAGTGGTCCTTTCCCCAGCAGCAGTGTTGTTCCCCAGTAGGGTGGAGATTGGAGTGTTGTCGAGCTCCTCAGCAGAGTGCCTCGAGCTCCCTAGAAGAGTCCCTTGAGGGGGATACTTTTTATGCATTCATCACGTAGATAAGCATAGCATGTTGCATACTTAATTGCGTAGCATGTCCATGATTATGGAGCATTACGCTAAAAGATCATCATGCATAAGCATTGCAAGCATAAGCTAGTCTCAAGCCGTGGTTACCGTTTGAGAGGTGGTTTCGCCAGAGGGTGAAGATGTTACTCTGAGGAGTTTGGCATCATGATTTTGAATCAACAGTATTTCCCAGTAGTGCGATACTGGAGGAAGGATTTCTGTCGGGCGGAGATGGAAATGATAATCCAAGGAGTTTCGGGGTCCAAAAAGTAAAGAAAAGTAAAAGAGAATAATCCCCAGCTGAGCGCAAATTGTTCGTTTGCTAGGGTTGAATAGAGGATAGCATGCTCATGGCTGGTTATCCCCAGCATTGGGTTGTTGGCACGCATGCCGCCTTAGTTATCGCTATTCCTTATCTCTGCCGATGCTGACAGGCATGATGTTTCCGATTTTCAGATCGAAGAAGTTTCCGACGTTCAGGTCGAAGCACTTATGGCACTCAGGCCAGTTTCCGATTTTCAGATCGAAGAAGCTTCCGAAGTTCAAATCGATGCAACTTGCGGCGCTCAGGCCAGTTTTCCGGTGTTCAGACCGAAGCGGTATTCAGACCGATGCGGCGCTCAGGCCGGTTTTCCGGTGTTCAGACCGAAGCGGTATTCAGACCGATGTGGCACTCAGGCCAGTTTTCCTGGTGTTCAGACCGAAGCGGTATCCAGACTGAAGTGGTGTTCAGACCGAAGCGGTATTCAGACCGATGTGGCACTCAGGCCAGTTTTCCTGGTGTTCAGACCGAAGCGGTATTCAGACCGATGTGGCACTCAGGCCAGTTTTCCTAGTGTTCAGACCGAAGCGGTATCCAGACTGAAGTGGTATTCAGACCGAGCGGCATTCAGGCCAATCTCTCGGTAATCAGACCGACATTAATACTCTCATATTCCGATGCTCAGTGTTCAAACTGATGAGCGGCGTTCAGGCCATGGTTATTCCTGTGTTACCATTTATTTTGGTATACAAGTCAAATTTCTGTTCGGTATTCAGGCTGACTTTTTCCGTACCAGACGGATTTTTCTTTTAAGATCATTTCTTTGCCGATTCTGACAGGCATTGTTAATTATTTCCCAGCGGAGTGCAAATTGTTCGTCTGTTCTTGGTATTCAATCCCTCTTCGCCTTGATCATCTGAAAGCCGAGGCTATTCATATCGACAGGTTCACAGTGGATTGAATAGGGGCAGCTGTAACACCTCAAAATTTGCCCTCCTCTCTTGGGACTAGCTTAGCACATTGCATTTCATGTTTTAGGACATTAGGCATTGCATATTGCATATCATCTGATAATAAGAAGTCATCCTCCTAAGTCTTGCTCAGAAGATAGAGAGGTTAAAAGATTCAAGCCTGAGGGTCTCATAAATTGATCACTAATCATCTGAGGTTTGTGCTTCAATTAGGGTTTATTGATTCCTCAAGGAGGATGAGTGTTATCTTATTTGCCAGAGTATATCACCATCATCATGGTTTTATCATCACCAAGAGGTTCTTTGTGCCTGATCATGTTCCTTAGGATTAGGGTTTTGACCTCTAGTCAACCCTAATCAGTTGCATTCTAACAGTCAGGGTTTTTCAAGGAGATGAGGTATTTCTTGAGAAGGAGATATTCATATGATTTTATTGAGCTTGTATAAGCTAGGGTTTCATGGTGGTGCCATTTCATCAAGGGGTTGAGGCTCAAAATCATCTGTGCATGATCAAGTCAACTGTAAGTCAACAGAAAGTCAACTGTAGATTTGGAGGTGGGAAGTGATCAGAGATACTTCATTCATGTTCAAACAAGTCTCATTTGACATTTCAAACATCAACATTTAAGAATTTGAAGTCAGGTCAAGACTTTCCAAAAATAGCAGGTGACCTGTAATTTGAACTTTCCAAAAATGGAAAGATTTTGGACCAGCTTCAACTCAAGATTACATCATCAAGAAAGTTTCAAATGAAATTTTGTCCAACATGAAAGTTGAAGATCTTTCTCTCCCATTTCCAAAAAGTCTAAGATCATCAATTTCTCATGTGTAGTTAAGGAGATATGATCAAAACATGGCAAACTATGCATGGAACTTCAAATGGACATAACTTCTCAACCAAAGCTCCAAAATGGATGGCTCTTTTTGCATTCTTCTCCTTTTGGCCTATACTTTCCAAACCATGCATTGCATTGCACAAATTATCATCACATGAGCACTTGCTAATTCATTGATTTTTGGAGGGAAAACATGAAATTTAAATTTGGTGCATTATTTGAACATTGTGCTATTGCCATTGGCTCCAAAATCAGATTTTAAGTGAAATTGGAAGGAATTTCGTGCACTGTTCACATGCATATCATGCATAAGGGTGAAAAGACCAATTTGCACCTACACCTCATTTTTGGTGAATTTCATTAACAATTGGCTTAAGCATGATTAAAGAGTGATTAGCATGACCTATATAAGCATAAACCCTAACTGTTTTTCAGATTAGCTTTTCATTTTCTCAGATCTAGATCTCAAAGTCATCAATTTTTCTCTCAAAATTTTCTTCCAAATTCTTCACATTCAAGCACTTTCTCTTGATTGATTCTTGTTTCTGAGGTGTTCTTGAGCAAGATTGCATGTGGAATTGAAGCAAACAAAGCCACATTGAAGCATTCTTGAAGATGGAAGCATCCATGGTGATTCAAAGTTTTGGTGGATTCGTGCACAATTAAGCTCCATTTTCTCTTCCAATCACTTATACAAGCATCCTAGAGGAACATTGAAGCTATCACAAGCCTTGAATCAAGCTAATTCCAGATCTGCTCTTCAAGAGGTCATGAATCGATTCTCTTAATTCTTAAATCTATTATGATGTTGTGGTAGATCTCTTTATGCTGGTTATGCTGAGCTTTGAATCATGAAATTCCATGCTGTTTTGAGTTAGATATAAGTGATTAAAGTTTTGATGATGAATTCTCTTCTCTTCGATCCATGCGTGTTTGATTGTTTTTGCATGAAATGTTTATGGATTGTTGATCAGTGATGAAAGACCTACGTGTTAGTATGATTAATTGTGATTTCTGGGACAAATGTTCTTGATGTATGGCACTGTTCATGCTGTGCGCGATGAAGAAGATGAACTTCAATCTTTGGCCACAGTTTTGATCCATCAGAAACGGTTTTCTGCATTTTGCATGTGTTAGTCTAGGGTCGCTCATGTAATGGTCCACGTTTCGCTTGTTTGGCAATATAATTGGTTCATACGCGTTTGACTGGAACGCGTCAGCATTGACCTTGCCACTGGGATTAATGAAACGTGGCGTTTCAATCCTTGGCGCCAACATATTTGAATTGTCACCTAAATCGATTCCCAGCCACGCCAATATTTCAAATGCTTCATTGTTTTTCTCCTTTCCCTCCTTTGCCATATGCTACATGCTTCATATCATTTTTATTTTTTCCTCATCTTTAAAAAATCATAACAAATGCAAAATTCATCCAAATTCATCCCAATTTTTTGCATTATGATCCTGATTCTCTCTATTTCTTTATCATCATATTTTTTCAAGTTGTGCTTCGCTGGATAATTTTTGGTGCTAGGATGTTTGAACATGTATGCTTATTTGACCTTGCCATGCTTATACATTTGTGAAATGCTGGTCTTTGATCCAATGATTCTGAAAATTTGCATGATGAAACTAGACTCATTGCTTGACATTTTGGTGTTGATTTGGTATTTTTATCATTTATCATTTCTGTTTTATGATCATGTTAAGTTGGTGTGACAATTTGTGTCACACCTTTGCTTGTCCAACTTGTATGATATGTTTGCCATGCCAAATGATATCCAATTGCCCTGATTTTTTGTGTGATGCATGTTATAGATGTTGTGATTGATCATGAATTTTGTTGGAATTATTTGAATCATTTATGATTTAATTGAGATTTTTCATTCTGGTTGGTCACATTTGAGCTTTAAAATTGCCTTGAACTTCAATTGATCATGAAATGCTTTTGGTTAATGATATTGATATGAGACCTTTTGGAATGTTTCAAGATGTGATTGAAGTTGATTCATGTTAAATTTCAAGTTCTGTTTTGAATGTTTGACCCTCTTTTGACCCTAGGCTTTGACCTAGTGGTTTGGACTCACTATTTGGATTGTGGATTTCAGGTTAAGATGCACAGTGCCATGATTGGAGTGGCTCACTCATTTAAGTTGATTAGTTGATTGATATTGGCTAATATTGAGTTGTTTTGTAGGTTTTGAGAACAAGTTCCATTGAGATTGTGCCTTGCACATTGTTGCCTAATGCTTTGTCTGTCTGTGTACTATTGCCTGATGACTGTTGTCTGTCTGTTTGTTTGAATTGTGTACTCATTAGTTTAGATTTTTCACAGGTACCTAAGTTGCTTTGAGTTCTTTTGAACTTGCTTTGATTTGCTTGGTTGCTTAACCACTGGGGTATATTTTCTCTGACTTCATGTAGTCTGGAAGACCTGTCCTGTTATGTGGGCAGGCACCTGTCTGAAGCCCTCCTTAAGAGGCAATGCTTGTGAATGTTTAAATTTGTGCCAAGCAGGAAAAGTCCTCTTATGAGGCAATTGGCAGATAAAAGAGATGTGTAATCCATCTCCTGCTACTCAGTGTGTCATTCACTTTGCTCACACACCTTGTGTTGATGCATTGTGGATAATAACCCAAGATCATGTTGTGTCAGTCACTTGTGGAGAAGAGTTCCTACATTCTGAACTCCCACACTTTCATTTGTCTGAAGCTCTCCCAGGCCAGGGATAAGAGCTGTGAGGTCTTACCCTCACTTCCCATTTCATCTGCTTCACCCTAACTCTCAATGTTAGGGTTAAGAGCTAACCACACCCCATTCCAGTTGGCTTGCTTATGCAGCCTAGCCTTGTATGAGCCCACTGTTTGCATATAGTGTGTGTGCTTGTTTATTGTGCTTGTGTTTGTTTGCCTGTGCTGTTTAGGATAGCTTGCTCCCTGTGCAAGTTAGATAGAAACCTCAACCTAGGACCATTGTGGATTGCATGATAACTATTAGGCTCGAGTCAGGCTCCCTTCTAGTTTGTCATTTCCCAGTCTCTGGTTAGGTTAGAAGTTCTTTCCCTGTTAAGGGGAACTACGTTGCCCTGATCCTCATACCAGATGAGGTACGTAGGCAGGAGATCGTACGAGATCTCTCCGGGCACCCTTTTCCTTTTTTTGTGTGTGTTTGCTTGACAGTTATTAGGCTCGAGTGCCAGACTCCCTATTAACTTGTTTGTTTGTTAACCTTCTTGTGTGTGTTAGGAGATGGATGTAAGACCAGCGATTGGCATTCCGTATCCTATTAGTGTTTGTTTGTGTGGAGTCTGACGTAAGTCCAGCGATTGGCAGTTGGTTTCCTGTGTGTGTTTGTTGGTTCGGAGTCTGATGTAAGTCCAGTGATTGGCATTCGGTTTCCATGTTTGCCTATTTGTGTGGAGTCTAACGTAAGCCCAGCGATTGGCAGTCGGTTTCTTGTGTGTGTGTTTTGTTTCGGCGTGCGTGAGCCGAACTACGGTAGCTCTGATTCTCATTCCAGATGAGATACGTAGGCATAGGATGCGATATCCTAGCGAGCCTGTTTCCCATTCCCCCAAACTACGTCGACTCTGATGTTTGTTTCTGACAAACTACGTAGGCCCAGGATGCGACACCCTGCCGAGTCCGTTTCCGTTTCCTTCCATCTGTGTCTTATTCCAGTGTGTGTGCGTGCATCCTTTGAGCAGTTATCTAGCAACCTTATCCTATCTTTCAGAGCGTGGATCCCGTCGAGTACGACGGACGTGAGGGATGCTAATACCTTCCCCTTGCGTAACCGACTCCCGTACCTTGTAATCTCCGGTCGTAAGACCATTTCCTTTCCAGGTTTACTTCGAGCGTTTCCTTTCCCTCTTTTGGGATAAATAACGCACGGTGGCGGCTCTGTTCGTTTGTTTTTCCCGCCGGTTGTTTTTCGCGGATGCGACAGCTGGCGACTCTGCTGGGGACATAGAAGTTGACCTCTTGCTGGTCCATCTTCCCTAAGCGAGTCACTCCTAGCGTTCTCTAGGACAGGTTGCTTGTGTTTCTCTATTTATTGCATTTATAATTATTATGTTGTATATATATTTGCATAAGTGTTTGCATGCATCATACTATTATTGTGTTGTCTTCTGTACAGGTGGTTCCTCTGATTTGGGAGGGTGTTCTGAGTGGGGCTAAAACCCAGGCCTGAGTATACACCTAGGATTAGCGTGGTCTCATGTTGCCTTTCATGTTAGGTCAACATGTTTTGGGCGACGTGACATACCACAAGTCGGACGAGGTTCTTTTGAAGGAGCTCTTCCTTTGTGGAGTATCCACTTTGGTTGAGTCACTTCATCTGAGCTGGTGACTTCGATGACCGATCTTTCCCGGATCTTTGGTTTAGACGATCTTAAGAGAGCTGTAGCGGCACACCCGAAAGGGCAAACCCGTTGAGTATCTTTGCCCGATTGTCGAGACCATTATCCGCCTTAGGATGACCTGATTAGAATTCACCTGTGAGGGGAGGGTTGATTCTTACAGATGCATGGTCTGATGGTGACTTTGATGGTGACTAATGGTTCAGTTATTGATCAGAGTTCTATTTATAAGTCGGATTTATGGATTTACTTCCGAGATGCCGGAGTTCTGTCCGTGGTATTTATCAGTGGGGATCTGCTTATTTCAGGATTCCCTGGGCTGGTTCAGAGGGTCTTATGGTTATCAGTTCAGTGATTTCCCAAGTGATGATGGTGATATATCCTTCAGTTCCGTTTATTTCGGAACCCCAAGTTGGATTTATGGTTATTCAGTCCCTCAGATGCTTGTGATCAGTTCAGAGACCAGGGCTTCAGTACAGAGGATGTTCAGATGACCTGGAGGATGGCACAGTGCATTGCATTCATACATCAGCATCATTCACATTTTGCATTTATCTGCATCTAACTCATGTTTATCCATATGTAGGGGACATTCTTGACCAAGATCCTGGTTGAGAGACTTCTTTGTTCCAGACATGAGGACCGGCTTGAAAGATGACGCCGTCTACAGTTTCTTCGATCCAGAGATTGGTGTGCTGAGAGATATGATAGCATTGATTACACCTGACCATGTGGGGATGTTCCGTGAGGCATACGGTTGTATTCTGAAGTTAGTTTTCAGGCTCACAGACAGTGATAGGAGCGCCATTCATACTCTTCTCCAGTTTTATGACCCAGGCTTGAGGTGCTTTATTTTCCCAGATTACTTGTTGGGGCCTTTGATGGAGGACTATGCTAGCATCCTGGGTACCTAGATCAGAGATCAGATTCCGTTCTACGTCACTAAGGGGGAACCTGATGCTGTTGAGATTTCTCGTGCTCTTTATTTGAGCCCGGAGGTGACCAAGGGGGGTTTGAAGGAGAAGGGAAAGTTGCCTGGTTTTCATCTGAGTTTCTTGGAGGCTAAAGCCAAGGAGCATGTTGTTGTGGGTAATTGGAGGACCGTCTGTGCTTTGATTGCTGTGAGCATTTATGGGACCATCCTGTTTCCTAATCAGAAGAACTTTGTGGACATTAATGCTATCAGGTTGTTTATGCAGAGGAATCCCATTCCTACTCTGGTTGGGGATGTATATTACTCGGTCCATAATCGGAACGAGAAGCGGCGTGGGGGATTGATCCGATGTTGTGCTCAGCTGTTGTACAAATGGTTCATGGGGTATCTGCCTTCCAGAGGTGCCTTTGCTTTTCTTGATCCTACTGTCAAGTGGTCAGTCAGGTTGATGGGTTTGCGAGCCAATGACATAGCTTGGACTCACAGTATGGCTGGACAGGATTTCATTTATAGTTGTGGGAGTCTTCCCAATGTGCCTCTTATAGGAGTTCAAGGTTGCATTAATTACAACCCGGTGCTTCTTAGGAGACAGATGGGGTTTGCTGTGGAGGGTCCTCCTCTTGGACGAGAGATTCAGGAGTCTTTCTACTTCCCGATTGAGGGCAATCAGACAAAGTTGAGGCAAGTGTCTGATGAGTGGCGTGACATTCAGAGAAAGGGCAAGGTTCCTTTTGGCAAGGTTAATAGCAGGTCTTTTCCTCCGTTTGATGATTGGCTTAGGAAGAGGATTGAGCTCACACATCTACCATTTCCTGGAGGTGATCCTTGGTGTCCTTTGATTGAAGGGCCACGTTCTTATGTCATCATGGAAGAGTTCCTTGAGATGAAGAAAGCCAGAGATCAGCTGCAAGCAGAGAAGACTGAGTTGGAGATGAGTGTTGCTAGGATTCAGATGGCTAATCAGGAGATCAAAGGGATAATAGAAGATCAGGATAAGAGACATGCCATTGAGGTGAAGCGCTTTGAGATAGACACCGCTTATTACCGCAAGGTCAGCCAAGCTTTGGAGTCATCCACGAGGGAGCACGACATCACCAAGGAGAGGTTGGCTAGAGCTTCGAAGGTCATCGAAGATGAGAAGAGGAGACAAATCCTTGTGAGGGATCAGAGAGATGCCAGAGCTAAAGTCCTTGCCACAGAATGGGAAGCTGAGAAAGCGAAGATTATTGCTGAGAGAGATCACTATCTTGCTGAGAGGGATCATTACTTCCGACAGATGAAGATTCACCAAAAGGAGGTGGGGAGATTGCAGCAGGAGAACACTGAGCTTAGGTTCGCGGTGAAGTTTACCAGGATGGTTGACGACGCAGAGCCCTCTGTGGGACCTTCTTCAGTGTAGCCTCTTGTTATCATTTGTGTTGGATTACCGTCAGGCCTGTTGGCGGAAGTCACTTGTTTGTATTTTCTTTCTGTTTCTGGAGAATTGTATTTGATTTGTATCAGCTTGATGTATGACCATTGCACGTGTAGTGCACTTTTGGTATACAATGGTTATTTTCATTCAGTGATTGATCTTCAAAACTTTATTTGCTTTCCTGTATGCACTCGCATAGCACGCACATGGTTGGGTGATATCTTTGCTAAATCATAATTCTCTGATCTGTATGATGAAATCATTCGATGAATGACAGAATATTGCTGCCGGATCATTATCTGTCTCGATGAAGCCAGGATCAAAAGACAGAGTGTTCCTCATATGGATAGACATTGCATTCATGCATAATCATAATAGCTTGTCTTCTATTTTGCAGGTGTCAGTTTCTAACGTGCTTGATTGTTTCAGGAATTATTGCTCGGGCGCGTAGAATCATTCCCTTGCACATAACCCGTCCACACAGATACTTTACCAGACGCAACACACCCAGGCTGATGGATCTACCCAACGCAGATTTTCTCGAGCTGAAGGAGAAAATGAATGAACTGATTAATGTCATGCAAGGGTTTGCCGTGGGGCAAAAAGCACTTGCTGATAAAGTGGAGAAGCTTGAGCGGGCTTCAGCTGCTAATAGTGGTGTTAATTTAGAGGGGGTCTCCAATCACGGTCTTGGTGGTTCCAGGGATGGAGGCGATCTCGGAAAGAGGACAACTGTTGGTGTAGTGATTAATAATGCTGGTGGTTTCGGTGTTGCCACAGGCGGTAGACCGGGTCCGATGGGTAACAATGTGAAGGATAGCCTGTTTCCTCCTTTCTTCGGGGCTGAAGAGGATAGAGAGGAAGACAGAGAAGCAGATCAGTTCTCCATGATGAATGAACAGTTTGGGCAGTACGGTGTCCAACCACCAAACAAAGAGATTCAGGTGCTGGCGGAGAAAATCAGGGCTCTTGAAAGCTATGCTACTCCGGGGGTTGTTAATATGTCTAACATGGGGCTGGTTGAGGGGATTGTGATCCCACAAAAATTCAAAGCGCCTGCATTTGACAAATACAATGGGAGTTCTTGCCCGGAAACCCATCTCCAGGCTTTTGTCCGTAAGATTTCTGCTTATACAATGGACCAGAAGCTGTGGATGTACTTCTTCCAAGACAGTTTGTCTGGAGGGTCGTTGGAATGGTACACCAAATTGAAATCTTCTGACATCAAGAGCTGGCAGGATCTTGGTGATGCATTCTTTAAACAGTATCAATTCAACGTTGATATGGCTCCTAGCCGTACCCAATTGCAGGGTATGTCTCAGAAGCCTAACGAGGGGTTTAAAGAATATGCCCAGAGGTGGAGGGAGCTGGCTGCCCGAGTCCAACCTCCGTTGGTAGACCGAGAAATGTCAGATCTGTTTATGGGTACCTTGCAGGGGACCTTCGCTGAAAGAATGGTTGGATGCCCGGTTACCAACTTTGCTGATATAGTGGTGGCTGGAGAAAGAATTGAAAGTTGGTTGAAGCTGGGAAAGATACAGGGTAATGCTTCGTCGTCTGGATCGAAGAAGCCCTTTGGAAATGGTCAGAGGAAGAAGGAGGGTGACACCAGCGTTGTGTATGCTCAGAGGGGACAGAGTAGGGAGCGTTACTACCAGCACACTGCTGCGGTAACCATTCTTGCTGATAATCAACAACAACCACAACAACAACGACAGCCATTTCAATAGAGACCGCAGAGGGCCGGGTATCAGGTAAGAGGACGAATGAATGATCGTCAATTCGATAGACCACCCGTGACCTATTCATTCTTGTTGAAGAAGCTGAAAGACTTGGGGTTGGTCCAGTTGAAGATGTTGGCACCGTTGAGACCTGATCAGAGGTCGGCCAGTTTTGATGAGAACGCCAAGTGCGAATTCCACTCAGGTGCCCCTGGACACAATGTAGAAAACTGTAAAGCTTTTAAGCATGTGGTCCAGGACTTAGTGGATTCCAAGGCAATCAATTTTGCACCATCTCCAAATGTGAATGCTAATCCCATGCCTGCGCATGGTCAAATGGGGGTGAATGCAATTTCTGAAGATGGTAGAAAAATTGGGTTGTTGAATGTGGATCAGTTGAGGACTCTGTTGGTTGAGGTCAAGCGTCAGTTGTTGAAGAATGGGGTCTTCCCGGGCTGTGATGACTGATGTGCTGCGTGCACTGTTGCTATCAATGGGTGTGTTTTCTTGAGGGAGGCTGTCCAGAAGATGATGGATGAGGGAAGCCTCAAGTTTGAGAAGGTGGATCTGGGGAAGGAAGATGTCTCCACCATAACCATCTACTTCGACCCGGTTGATTTGTCAACGCTGGCAGATGCGGCTCCAGTTACTATCACGGTATCTGGGCCAATTCCTTATGACAAAGATGACGTCGTGTCGTGGCATTATGGGGGAGAAGTCTATTGTAATGGGGAGAGGCTGGAAGATCAAACTGCAGGTGAAACCACCGTTTCAAAGGTGGATAATGCCGGACCTAGTGAGTTCACTCGCAGTGGAAGGTTGTTTGCACCGAACGCCTTGAGGAATGGGGATGGAGAGAGAGAAAAGAAAGATAAGGCCGAGGCTTTAGCCAGGGCAAGGGGGAAACAAGTGGTAAATGAAGGTACTCCTGTGGTGACACCGGCGCCTGGTGGGTTGGAGAAAGAACTTGATGATGAAGCTGAAGAATTTCTGAGAATCATCAAGAAGTCAGAGTACAAGCTTGTTGACCATTTGCAGCAGACTCCATCCAAGATCTGAATCTTGTCATTGTTGCTAAGCTCCGAGGGGTATAGGAAGGCTTTATTGAAGATACTAAAGAGAGCCTATGTTCCCCAAGAGATCACAATCAATCAGTTAGAGACGATGGTGTCAAATGTCAATGCCAGTCATGGGTTGGGTTTCACTGATTTAGATTTAACTGTGGATGGTAGGAATCATAATAGGGCATTACACATTTCTATGGAATGTAAAGGAGCCGTGCTTTCGCACGTGTTGGTTGATACCGGCTCCTCTTTAAATGTGTTGCCAAAGAAAGCCCTGGCGAAGCTGGACTGTGAAGGGTTAATTTTGACGCCCATTGACCTGATAGTGAGAGCTTTCGACGGTTCGAAGAGGGCAGTGTTTGGGGAAGTGGAGCTCCCGGTGAAGATCGGGCCCAAGGTGTTCTAGTCGGTATTTTATGTCATGGATATTCAGCCGGCATATAGTTGCCTGTTGGGTAGACCATGGATTCATGCTGCTGGGGCAGTGACTTCGACTTTGCACCAGAAATTGAAGTATATCTGGGACGGGCAGGTCGTCACAGTCTGTGGAGAGGAGGATATCTTCGTCAGCCACCTATCGTCGTTCAAGTATGTTGAAATGGACGGTGAGATATGGGAAACGCCAAGTCAAGCATTCGAAACCGTCAAGGTGGAGAGTGCTCTTTTTGCCAAAGAAGAAGAGAAGCCGTCCATTTCTTCATACAAACAAGCTGCTGAGGTGGTGAAGAGTGGGGAAGCTCCAGGTTGGGGGAAGATGATGGACATCGCCGCCAAGAAGGATAGATTTGGAGTGGGTTATCAGTCGGGCCGAGGCTCGTCTGGACAAGGTAGAGGACGTCGTCTGTCATTCATGTTCACCAGTGCTGGAATGCTGGATCCAGATCACATCTGTATGGTGAGTGAAGAAGTTGACAGTGATTGCGAGATAGATCAATGGATAAAGCCGTGCGTACCAGGAATGGAAGTCCAGAACTGGAAGGCTGAAAAGATCATCACTGTCACTCTACTTGAAGAGTAATATTTTCTGTTTTTCAATTTTATATGCATGAAAGCCATACGTTTTGCCCGAAACGTAATGGTTCATTGTAAGGGCCACCTCATGTTTCATTTTGCAATTTTTTTTGCATCATAAATAAAAGATGTTTTTCAATTAAAAGAGGTGTTCCCTGTTTTTCATTTATTTTTGCAGTTTAATCAAAACAAAAATAAAAATGGCAATGTTTTCATTTTCTTTTTCAATTTGTTTCACTCCGGTTCTAAAGCAATGCATGAATCAACATTCATGCAGATGCGATATTTCTCCGGATCTCATTGATAACAATCTTGTTACACCCTCATATAACTTCGACAATCCGATCTATCATGCCGAAGAAGAAGGTGAAGAAGATTGTGAACTGTCGGAGGAATTAGCCAGGTTGTTGAAACAAGAGGAGAAGGTGATTCAGCCGCACGAGGAGCAAGTTGAGGTTGTGAATCTGGGTACCGACGAGGTCAGAAAGGAAGTGAAGGTTGGGGCTGCTTTGGAGGAAAGTGTTAAGAGCAGAATGGTAGCCTTGTTAAAAGAATATGTCGACATCTTTGCCTGGTCTTATCAAGATATTCCAGGGTTGGATACCGATATCGTTGTGCACAAGCTACCGTTGAGAGCAGATTGTCCTCCAGTGAAGCAGAAGTTGCGCAGAACTCGACCTGAGATGGCAATGACAATTAAAGAGGAGGTTCAGAAGCAGTTGGATGCTGGTTTCCTCGCTGTCACTAACTATCCGCCTTGGGTTGCGAATATTGTGCCGGTCCCGAAGAAAGACGGGAAGGTGAGAATGTGTGTGGACTACCGGGATTTGAACAGAGCTAGCCCGAAGGATGATTTCCCATTACCTCACATTGATGTGTTGGTAGATAATACAGCTCAGTTCTCGGTGTTTTCCTTCATGGATGGCTTTTCTGGCTATAATCAAATCAAAATGCCGCCAAATGATATGGAGAAAACAACGTTCATCACACCGTGGGGCACTTTCTGTTATAAGGTGATGCCATTTGGTCTCAAGAACGCCGGTGCTACTTATCAGAGAGCCATGGTGACTTTGTTTCATGATATGATTCATCATGAAATCGAATGCTATGTTGATGACATGATAGAAAAGTCCCAAACAGAAGGGGGGCACTTGGTAGATCTGGCCAAGTTATTTGACCGGCTGAGACAGTTCAGACTGAGGTTGAATCCGAATAAGTGCACTTTCGGGGTGCGGTCCGGTAAATTGCTGGGGTTCATTGTAAGTGAAAGAGGAATCGAGGTTGATCCTGCTAAAGTAAAAGCAATAAGAGAAATGCCTGAACCGAGAACAGAGAAAGAGGTTCGTGGTTTCTTAGGTAGATTGAACTACATTTCACGGTTCATATCTCATCTAACAGCCACGTGTGAGCCAATATTCAAGTTATTGAGAAAAGATCAAACGGTCAGGTGGAATAATGATTGCCAAGTGGCATTTGAAAAGATAAAAGAGTATTTGCAGGAGCCTCCGATTCTGATGCGTCTTGTGGAGGGACGACCGTTAATCCTGTACTTGACAGTCCTCGAGGGGTCTATGGGGTGTGTATTGGGGCAGCATGACGAGTCTGGTCGAAAAGAGCATGCTATATACTACCTTAGCAAAAAGTTTACCGACTGTGAAACAAGATATACACTGCTCGAGAAAACTTGCTATGCTTTGGTCTGGGCTGCTCGCCGACTGAGGCAGTATATGCTGGTTCATACCACTTTATTGATTTCCAAGATGGATCCAATCAAGTATATTTTTGAGAAGCCAACATTGACCGGATGGGTTGCGAGATGGCAAATGATTTTGACCGAATATGATATACAGTATACCTCTCAGAAAGCAATCAAGGGGAGTGTATTGTCTGATTACCTCGCCCAGCAACCCATTGAGGATTATCAACCAATGAAGTTTGAGTTCCCTGATGAGGACATCATGTTTCTCAAATCGAAAGATTGTGAGGAACCAATCTCGGAGGAGGGGCCTGACCCTGAATCCGAATGGATTTTGATGTTTGATGGGGCCTATAACGTGAATGGTAGCGGTGTTGGTGCTGTTTTGGTTACGCCGAAAGGATCCCACATTCCTTTTGCTGCCCGGCTAACATTTGAGTGCACCAACAACATGGCTGAATACGAAGCTTGTATCTTGGGGATTGAAGAGGCGATTGATTTAAGGATCAAGAACCTTGTTATATATGGAGATTCAGCTTTGGTTGTGAATCAGGTTAACGGGAAATGGTATACGCATCAATCTCATTTAGTTCCATACCGGGATTATACGAGGAGATTGTTGACGTTTTTCACCAAGGTGGTATTGCATCATGTGCCTAGAGAAGAGAATCCGTTGGCAGATGCTTTGGCTACTCTGGCCGCCTTAATTAAGGTGCAGTGGTGGAATCAGTTCCCCAGTGTTGAGGTGGGACGTTTGGATAGACCGACTTATGTGTTTGCTGTTGACACAGCACCTGACGATGAGAAGCCGTGGTATTACGATATCAAGCGCTATCTGGAGACCCAAGAGTATCCTGAGGGAGCATCCAAGAAGGACCGAAAGACTCTGAGGAGGTTGGCCATGGTGTTCTACTTGAATAAGGATGGGGTCTTGTACAAGCGGAATTTTGATTGGGTCTTGCTCAGATGCGTCGATGACAGAGAAGCAAGCCAATTGATGAAAGAGGTTCACGAGGGGTCGTTCGGTACCCATGCCAGTGGGAATGCAATGGTGAAGAAGTTGTTGAGGGCTGGTTATTATTGGATGACAATGGAGGCCCAATGTTTTAACTTCGTGCGGAAGTGTCATAAATGCCAGATTTATGCTGACAAGGTGCACGTGCCTCCAAATCCGTTGAGTTTGATGTCGTCTCCGTGGCCGTTTGCTATGTGGGGCATCGATATGATTGGGAAGATTGAGCCTACGGCTTCGAATGGGCACCGGTTCATATTAGTGGCTATTGATTACTTCACCAAGTGGGTGGAAGCAGCCTCTTATGCAAACGTGACGAAGCAGGTCGTCGCCAGATTTCTGAAAAGAGACATCATTTGCAGATATGGGGTTCCCAAAAAAATCATTACTGATAATGGTTCTAATTTGAATAACAAGATGATGGCAGAACTGTGCCGGGAATTCAAGATCGAGCATCACAATTCTTCTCCTTATCGTCCGAAGATGAATGGGGCGGTTGAGGCAGCCAATAAGAATATTAAGAAGATTGTGCAGAAAATGGTCGTGACCTATAAAGACTGGCATGAGATGTTGCCATTTGCAATGCATGGGTATCGAACTTCGGTGCGTACATCTACTGGGGCAACGCCTTTCTCTTTGGTATATGGGATGGAAGCGGTGCTACCGGTTGAGGTTCAGATTCCCTCTTTGAGAGTCCTGATGGACGTGAAGTTGCAAGAGGCTGAGTGGGTAAGGACCCGGTATGAAGAGTTGAGCCTGATTGAGGAAAAGAGGTTGGCGGCCATTTGTCATGGGCAGTTGTACCAGCAGCTGGTGAAGCGTGCTTTTGACCGAAAGGTGCGACCTCGTGTGTATCACGTGGGAGATATGGTATTGAAAAGGATCCTTCCTCCTCAAAACGATCGTAGGGGCAAGTGGACACCCAATTATGAAGGTCCATTCGTGGTCAAGAAGGTTTTCTCTGGCGGAGCCTTGTTGTTAACGACCATGGATGGCGAGGATTTTCCATCCCCTGTGAATGCAGACGCAGTTAAAAAATACTTCGTATAAGAGACCCGCTAGACGAAAAGAATAAAATAGTCCAGGAAAAAATGGGCATCCCGGCGAACCAAAAAAGAAAAAGAAAAAGGTTCGGGCAAAAATTAGGGATAAAAAGAAAAAATGTACACCCGGCGAGTCGAAAACCTGAAAAGGCGGCTTGGGCAAAAAGGGGTATTCCGGTGGACTGAAAACCCGAAAGGGCGGTCCAGGCAAAAGAGGGATTGAAACGAACAACTACGTCTGACATGATCGTTTGCGCTTTGGTTAAGGCACCAGGATAATCCCCGACAGGGATCGATCGAAAGCGTCTTGTTCAGAAGGCAGAAGGTCTGGAGAGTCTGAGGACATATGGGGTGTAACCGAGTTGGAACTCGATGAGATCGCGGGTTCACATTGGCATTAGGATAGATTTTCCTTTTGTGCGCAATTACCTCTTTTCAGGAATTGCTTCCTTTGTATTGCTCATTCATGAGCCACACCTTTTCAATTAATAAAATGCATATTCAGTCAAATAATTTTGTTTTTGTTTTCATTACCGCTTTGATTGCAAAAACATCCAATTGTTTGTGATAAAGAATCTTTGCATTTTAAGACATACGGGTCCCTTCCAATGCATGTTTATAAGATTGAAAACTTGAAATCTTATTTGAAAGGTTGAGTGACCCAGGTGTTGAAATCTTGGCACGCCTGGGGCACGTTTTTGTCTAACGATCTCTTTTGCAGGTGCTGTTAGATATTTTCACTTACTTGCAGGTTGTGATGAGAAGTTTTGGGCAAAAGGATCCCCACGGAGTCCAATCGGGGACCGAGGAATGATGGAGAGACGGCGAGGGATGACGACGATCCTGGATATTAATCAATAAGACTCTTCAAAGTCTGAGGACTGGAAAGTTTGTATGCATCCATGGAGTTCGATCTCCGTCAAGTACGGAGGAGGCGAGAGTACAAGGTGATGAATCAGAAAAGTCCAGACGAGTCTGGGAGTTCTCAAAAGTGGAAAGCTGATGTTGGATTTAGAGATTGAATACCAGGGTTCGACGAGTCGACGGGTGTTCTGTGCCAGAATTTCCTTGTTTCCCCAAGCAGAGTTGGGATTGTTACCTCCCTGGAGGATTCAAGGTCTGTGTCTTCCCTAGCAAGGTCGGGATGGTTTCCCCAGCAGGTTTTAGATCGATGTTTCCTCAGCAGCCGGGCCTGAAGGTTGCTATTTCCCCAGCGGAGGTGTCTGTGGCTAGTTTTTCCCCCAGCAAGTCAAAGGTTGTTGTTTTCCCCGCATAATGCGTTGGGAGTTTCATCCCCAACGAAGTCCCCAAGTGGATCGGGTTCAGTGGAGGTCATTCCTGGTAAGGGTGGTCCTTTCCCCAGCAGCAGTGTTGTTCCCCAGCAGGGTGGAGATTGGAGTGTTGTCGAGCTCCTCAGCAGAGTGCCTCGAGCTCCCTAGAAGAGTCCCTTGAGGGGGATACTTTTTATGCATTCATCATGTAGATAAGCATAGCATGTTGCATACTTAATTGCGTAGCATGTCCATGATTATGGAGCATTACGCTAAAAGATCATCATGCATAAGCATTGCAAGCATAAGCTAGTCTCATGCTAGTTTCCGATTTTCAGATCGAAGAAGCTTCCGAAGTTCAAATCGATGCAGCTTGCGGCGCTCAGGCCAATTTTCCGGTGTTCAGACCAAAGCGGTATTCAGACCGATGCGACGCTCAGGCCGGTTTTCCGGTGTTCAGACCGAAGCGGTATTTAGACCGATGTGGCACTCAGGCCAGTTTTCCTGGTGTTCAGACCGAAGCGGTATCCAGACTGAAGTGGTGTTCAGACCGAAGCGGTATTCAGACCGATGTGGCACTCAGGCCAGTTTTCCTGGTGTTCAGACCGAAGCAGTATTCAGACCGATGTGGCACTCAGGCCAATTTTCCTGGTGTTCAGACCGAAGCGGTATCCAGACTGAAGTGGTATTCAGACCGAAGCGGCATTCAGGCCAATCTCTCGGTGATCAGACCGACATTAATACTCTCATATTCTGATGCTCAGTGTTCAAACTGATGAGCGGCGTTCAGGCCATGGTTATTCCTGTGTTACCATTTATTTTGGTATACAAGTCAAATTTTTGTTCGGTATTCAGGCCGACTTTTTCCGTACCAGACGGATTTTTCTTTTAAGATCATTTCTTTGCCGATTCTGACAGGCATTTTTAATTATTTCCCAGCGGAGTGCAAATTGTTCGTCTGTTCTTGGTATTCAATCCCTATTCGCCTTGATCATCTAAAAGCCGAGGCTATTCATATCGACAGGTTCATAGTGGATTGAATAGGGGCAGCTGTAACACCTTAAAATTTGCCCTCCTCTCTTGGGACTAGCTTAGCACATTGCATTTCATGTTTTAGGACATTAGGCATTGCATATTGCATATCATCTGATAATAAGAAGTCATCCTCCTAAGTCTTGCTCAGAAGATAGAGAGGTTAAAAGATTCAAGCCTGAGGGTCTCATAAATTGATCACTAATCATCTGAGGTTTGTGCTTCAATTAGGGTTTATTGATTCCTCAAGGAGGATGAGTGTTATCTTATTTGCCAGAGTATATCACCATCATCATGGTTTTATCATCACCAAGAGGTTCTTTGTGCCTGATCATGTTCCTTAGGATTAGGGTTTTGACCTCTGGTCAGCCCTAATCAGTTGCATTCTAACAGTCAGGGTTTTTCAAGGAGATGAGGTCTTTCTTGAGAAGGAGATCTTCATATGATTTTATTGAGCTTGTATAAGCTAGGATTTCATGGTGGTGCCATTTCATCAAGGGGTTGAGGCTCAAAATCATCTGTGCATGATCAAGTCAACTGTAAGTCAACAGAAAGTCAACTATAGATTTGGAGGTGGGAAGTGATCAGAGATACTTCATTCATGTTCAAACAAGTCTCATTTGACATTTCAAACATCAACATTGAAGAATTTGAAGTCAGGTCAAGACTTTCCAAAAATAGCAGGTGACCTGTAATTTGAACTTTCCAAAAATGGAAAGATTTTGGACCAGCTTCAACTCAAGATTACATCATCAAGAAGTCTTCAAATGAAATTTTGTCCAACATGAAAGTTGAAGATCTTTCTCTCCCATTTCCAAAAAGTCCAAGATCATCAATTTATCATGTGTGGTTAAGGAGATATGATCAAAACATGGCAAACTATGCATGGAACTTCAAATGGACATAACTTCTCAACCAAAGCTCCAAAATGGATGGCTCTTTTTGCATTCTTCTCCTTTTGGCCTATAGTTTCCAAACCATGAATTGCATTGCACAAATTATCATCACATGAGTACTTGCTAATTCATTGATTTTTGGAGGGAAAACATGAAATTTAAATTTGGTGCATTATTTGAACATTATGCTATTGCCATTGGCTCCAAAATCAGATTTTAAGTGAAATTGGAAGGAATTTCGTACACTGTTCACATGCATATCATGCATAAGGGTGAAAAGACCAATTTGCACCTACACCTCATTTTTGGTTAATTTCATTAACAATTGGCTTAAGCATGATTAAAGAGTGATTAGCATGACCTATATAAGCATAAACCCTGACTATTTTTCAGATTAGCTTTTCATTTTCTCAGATCTAGATCTCAAAGTCATCAATTTTTCTCTCAAAATTTTCTTCCAAATTCTTCACATTCAAGCACTTTCTCTTGATTGATTCTTGTTTCTGAGGTGTTCTTGAGCAAGATTGCACGTGGAATTGAAGCAAACAAAGCCACATTGAAGCATTCTTGAAGATGGAAGCATCCATGGTGATTCAAAGTTTTGGTGGATTCGTGCACAATTAAACTCCATTTTCTCTTCCAAGCATCTTAGAGGAACATTGAAGCCATCACAAGCCTTGAATCAAGCTAATTCCAGATCTGCTCTTCAAGAGGTCATGAATCGATTCTCTTAATTCTTATATCTATTATGATGTTGTGGTAGATCTCTTTATGCTGGTTATGCTGAGCTTTGAATCATGAAATTCCATGCTGTTTTGAGTTAGATATAAGTGATTAAAGTTTTGATGATGAATTCTCTTCTCTTCGATCCATGCGTGTTTGATTGTTTTTGCATGAAATGTTTGCGGATTGTTGATCAATGATGAAAGACCTACGTGTTAGTATGATTAATTGTGATTTCTGGGACAAATGTTCTTGATGTATGGCACTGTTCATGCTGTGCGCGATGAAGAAGATGAACTTCAATCTTTGGCCACGGTTTTGATCCATCAGAAACGGTTTTCTGCATTTTGCATGTGTTAGTCTAGGGTCGCTCATGTATTGGTCCACGTTTCGCTTGTTTGGCAATATAATTGGTTCATACGCGTTTGACTGGAACGCGTCAACATTGACCTTGCCACTGGGATTAATGAAACGCGGCGTTTCAATCCTTGGCGCCAGCATATTTGAATTGTCACCTAGTTCGATTCCCAGCCACGCCAATATTTCAAATGCTTCATTATTTTTCTCCTTTCCCTCCTTTGCCATATGCTACATGCTTCATATCATTTTTATTTTTTCCTCATCTTTAAAAAATCATAACAAATGCAAAATTCATCCAAATGCATCCCAATTTTTTGCATTATGATCCTGATTCTCTCTAGTTTGTTATCATCATATTTTTTCAAGTTGTGTTTGGCTGGATAATGTTTGGTGCTAGGATGTTTAAACATGTATGCTTATTTGACCTTGCCATGCTTATACATTTGTGAAATGCTGGTCTTTGATCCAATGATTCTGAAAATTTGCATGATAAAACTAGACTCACTGCTTGACATTTTGGTGTTGATTTGGTATTTTTATCATTTATCATTTCTGTTTTATGATCATGTTAAGTTGGTGTGACAATTTGTGTCACACCTTTGCTTGTCCAAATTGTATGATATGTTTGCCATGCCAAATGATATCCAATTGCCCTGATTTTTTGTGTCATGCATGTTATAGATGTTGTGATTGATCATGAATTTTGTTGGAATTATTTGAATCATTTCTGATTTAATTGAGATTTTTCATTCTGGTTGGTCACATTTGAGCTTTAAAATTGCCTTGAACTTCAATTGATCATGAAATGCTTTTGGTTAATGATATTGATATGAGACCTTTTGGAATGTTTCAAGATGTGATTGAAGTTGATTCATGTTAAATTTCAAGTTCTGTTTTGAATGTTTGACCCTCTTTTGACCCTAGGCTTTGACCTAGTGGTTTGGACTCACTGTTTGGATTGTGGATTTCAGGTTAAGATGCACAGTGCCATGATTGGAGTGGCTCACTCATTTGAGTTGATTAGTTGATTGATATTGGCTAATATTGAGTTGTTTTGTAGGTTTTGAGAACAAGTTCCATTGAGATTGTGCCTTGCACATTGTTGCCTAATGCTTTGTCTGTCTGTGTACTATTGCCTGATAATTGTTGTCTGTCTGTTTGTTTGAATTGTGTACTGATTAGTTTAGATTTTTCACAGGTACCTAAGCTGCTTTGAGTTCTTTTGAACTTGCTTTGCTTTGCTTGGTTGCTTAACCACTGAGGTATATTTTCTCTGACTTCATGTAGTCTGGAAGACCTGTCCTGTTATGTGGGCAGGCACCTGTCTGAAGCCCTCCTTAAGAGGCAATGCTTGTGAATGTTTAAATTTGTGCCAAGCAGGAAAAGTCCTCTTATGAGGCAATTGGCAGATAAAAGAGATGTGTAATCCATCTCCTGCTACTCAGTGTGTCATTCACTTTGCTCACACACCTTGTGTTGATGCATTGTGGATAATAACCCAAGATCATGTTGTGTCAGTCACTTGTGGAGAAGAGTTCCTACATTCTGAACTCCCACACTTTCATTTGTCTGAAGCTCTCCCAGGCCAGGGATAAGAGCTGTGAGGTCTTACCCTCACTTCCCATTTCATCTGCTTCACCCTAACTCTCAATGTTAGGGTTAAGAGCTAACCACACCCCATTCCAGTTGGCTTGCTTATGCAGCCTAGCCTTGTATGAGCCCACTGTTTGCATATAGTGTGTGTGCTTGTTTATTGTGCTTGTGTTTGTTTTCCTGTGCTGTTTAGGATAGCTTGCTCCCTGTGCAAGTTAGATAGAAACCTCAACCTAGGACCATTGTGGATTGCATGATAACTATTAGGCTCGAGTCAGGCTCCCTTCTAGTTTGTCATTTCCCAGTCTCTGGTTAGGTTAGAAGTTCTTTCCCTGTTAAGGGGAACTACGTTGCCCTAATCCTCATACCAGATGAGGTACGTAGGCAGGAGATCGTACGAGATCTCTCCGGGCACCCTTTTCCTTTTTTTTGTGGTTGTTTGCTTGACAGTTGTTAGGCTCGAGTGCCAGACTCCCTATTAACTTGTTTGTTTGTTAACCTTCTTCTGTGTGTTAGGAGATGGATGTAAGACCAGCGATTGGCATTCCGTATCCTATTGGTGTTTGTTTGTGTGGAGTCTGACGTAAGTCCAGCGATTGGCAGTTGGTTTCCTGTGTGTGTTTGTTGGTTTGGAGTCTGATGTAAGTCCAGTGATTGGCATTCGGTTTCCATGTTTGCCTGTTTGTGTGGAGTCTGACGTAAGCCCAGCGATTGGCAGTCGGTTTCTTGTGTGTGTGTTTTGTTTCGGCGTGCGTGAGCCGAACTACGGTAGCTCTGATTCTCATTCCATATGAGATACGTAGGTATAGGATGCGATATCCTAGCGAGCCCGTTTCCCATTCCCCCGAACTACGTCGACTCTGATGTTTGTTTCTGACAAACTATGTAGGCCCAGGATGCGACACCCTGTCGAGTCTGTTTCTGTTTCCTTCCATATGTGTCTTATTCCAGTGTGCGTGCGTGCATCCTTTGAGCAGTTATCTAGCAACCTTATCCTATCTTTCAGAGCATGGATCCCGTCGAGTACGACGGACGTGAGGGGTGCTAATACCTTCCCCTTGCGTAACCGACTCTTGTACCTTGTAATCTCCGGTCGTAAGACCATTTCCTTTCCAGGTTTACTTCGAGCGTTTCCTTTCCCTCTTTTGGGATAAATAACGCACGGTGGCGGCTCTGTTCGTTTGTTTTTCCCGCCGGTTGTTTTTCGCGGATGCGACACATACGAAAGGCTTGAAACTTCCCGCAGTCGCACCAACCTCTATCTAGTTCCACTCAATAGTGTCCCCTCGACATGCCTTCATTGTGATCCATTGACCCAACAACATAGCAACACGATCACCCATCTACAACCACCTAACTACAACAACATGTGCACCGAACTTAATTACGAAAGTGTCGTTGGCGACAATTCCCCCGTCCATTGGGGAGAAATGATGACAAATCTATCAAATATCATTGGACCTTCCATCAGATCTTCACACCAGCCACCATTGCATCATGTCAACACCCAAAGACCCCAAACACATCAAGGAAATCGTGGGAGACCTCGAAGATAGGCTAAAGCACTTGGATGTGTGTTAGTACCGTAAGATTGGCATTAATTTTGTAAAACAAATAATGTAATCACCTCTGTTGTTTTAATATGTTGGGTTGAAGAAGTTCAACATCTGAACCAACATGTCATGTAAGATGTCACGACATCGGGACTGTGACATCTCACATGTGTATCAAACTGAATCAGTTAATTCTGGTTTGGTTTGTGATTGATTAGGAGATTTGGTGAATATCCTATCTCCTATGTGAAGATCTTGAAGATTCAATCAGAAGATTTGGAAATGTATATGGTGAATATACAGTTTCTAAATATGAAGATATGGTAAGATCTTTTAGGAAAATAAAAGATTGAAGACCTTGATTGAAGCAGAAGAAATATGTCAGCTCTGTAACAGCAAAGGAAAGATTTGTTGCGATTTCTGAAGGCCCAAATCCAGTTGGGTGGTTAGGTTATAAATAGTAGATTGTAACCTAGGTTTTGTAAGCCTCAAACAATGTAAAAATTAGAGGTGTGTGTGAGGTAAACCTCCCAACCTGTGGGAAGGTTACCAGGTGTTTCTCAGTGCTTGAAAGCATGAGATTATTTGTAACTCAAAGCCCGTAGGCAAGAGTGATTTTGGTCTTGAACGAAGCTGTGAAGCATGTTCAAGTTATCTAAGCATTACATGGTAATTGTAGTGATAGGAATGGAAACTGGAGGTTTCTATCTAGGAGTGCCTAGGTATAGATTGCACTGGGTAGGGATTAAGTGAGGAGTTGTAAACGGGGGAGTTTAACTCTGAATTAATACTGCTAATAATGGATCTTCTTCCTGGCTTGGTATGCCCCCAGAGTAGGTAATGTTGTACCAAACTGGGTTAACAATTACTGGTGTTTTTACCTTCTGCACACTATACTTTGTTTGTTATAATTCAGTCTGTTTCTAGTCTGTTTATGAAGGGGATAACAGACTTGACACATAGCCTGCAGTCTGATTACAAAACAGAATGTTATGACATTCATTATTGACTGCTGTTACTGATAGACTGATTGGTCTGTTACAGTTCACCCATCTGTAATGTTGAGACAAGCGATGTTCAAAACAACGTTGAGACATCATGTTGATAACTGGGCAGGATCAATAAACATAAGGGCTATGTTTGATCTCTACTGTGTGTTTGCACCAGATGGACAAAACTGGTTGTTCCTCTTTCCATGGTGGTATATTAGCAGATGTCTTGACATCTGTGGCTGAGTACATATGAGTACTGGGGTTTAATTCTTATGACAGTCTTGCTGTATTAGTAACAATGTTGGATCAGATGTCATGACTTCGTGTAGAACATATGAACTCTGACTATACCAGAATTTTAATTGGTATCAGAGCAGGCATCCTGTTCTGTCTCTGGATGAGATCCATGGGTGATACATTCTGGTATCTTGCAAGGAGTTATGCCAGTACTGATGATTGGAACCTGTGGAAGGTTCTGTGATTTCCCTGAATGGTCCCTTGAAGTAGGAGGACGGACTATTCATGACAGGAGCTGCGTGTGACTGTCTCTGGAGGTTGGCAATTGGCCTTTGTGTGGAACAGCTATGCTTGTATTAAAACATATTCAAACTTGGTATGTTCTTGGAGGCTGATCTGGTGAAGTGCGTGGTCATAGGTTGAGTTGTATTATGATTTCCGCTCAAACTCTGATGTAGTTTCCCCTCATGTGGATGAAAGACTGCTATGTTCAAGATTTCATCAGAATCTACTGAAGATGTCAAAGATACTTGAGTCTCCTCAAGTCCACTCATCATGACGTTCTCACTTCAGGATTGTAAGAATCACCTGATCACTGATTCTTTTACTCTCTTGGGTAGTGTATATGAAGACCTTGAAGACTTTCAATGAGGGTTTGTTCCAAGGAGGTGGAACTAATGTTCTATGCGATGTTAGAACATGTTGTTCAACAAGTATGCAGCTACGGGTTAAAGAGCAGATGGTTTTAGGTGTCAAACAAAGGGATACGTGTGTTTGGAACCTACTCCTGACCTGGAAAATGAGACATATGTGGGTGCTAAGTTGACAAGGGTAGGGTCAACTGTTTGTGTGCTCAAGAAGGCCACTTTTAGAAGTCTGACCTCTAGAAGTGAAGCTGGTTGAGATGTGACATTGAGAAATCTCATGCTGATTGTCTTATTCCTGTAGATTGATCAGGATTGGAGAGTTTTTCTCTGAAGCACTATGTTGTGTGGGAAGACAAGTCCCCTGGATGTTAGAAGTCAATAATGGGGTAACCTGATTGCTATTGGGACCATGAATCTTGATTATTCAAACACCACGCTCAGAAGTGGCTGTTATTTCAAGGAGTGAGAATATGAAGATTCAGAGATTGGTTGAGGTAGTATGCTCTGGCAATGCATAGCTACTATTAAAGGGTGTTGGTTTCCCTTCACCAGTACTTATGGTCAGCTGGAGTCTGATTGGTGTGATTGGAGTATGTATAGGTAACTCATAGAGTTAATTGCCACTGATAGGGGTGATGTATGTCATGCTGAGACATGTGTGTACAATGCATGGATATTGGTGTGGAGTTTCCATGATTGTTAATTTGAGGGGGAGTTTTGGTTAACCTCCTCACGTTCGGTCAGCCTAGGGTCTGGTTGGCTGTTGACCTGTGTCACATGGGTTCTGGTGGTTGTGTGACACATTTTCAAGGAAGAATTCATCTCTATCATTCCTAAGGGTGAATTTAATCTGGGAAGACTTTCAAATCTGTTGAGGTGCTTGCAAGCAGAAGATGTTGACACTAGAAGAGTATTTTCAAAGTATTCTTATGGTGGAAGTATCTGAAAGGAATATTGGGAAAGGATTTAAGATCAATGTCTACTTGTGCCAAGTACAAGTATTTAATTGATTATCCTTGGAGCTCAAGATAAATGATGTTTTAAAAGATGTTGGAACATCTCATCTTCAAGATCCTGTGCAGAATCACAGGAAGGATAGTACATTGGTTTATGATCCATCACTTTGGTGGCAGCAAAAGCATTTGATCACTGAAAAGGTTTCCTGGCAAGAAACATGCTCAGCCCTGGTATGTACAAGAAGAAGAAAACATCATAGTCCTGATGGTGGTTACTTGGATCAGTTTACTTCTGATCTAGGTAAGGAAGTGCATTAGCTAATGCACACTATGGAGTTAAGAACAAGTGGCAGCAGTCTTGACATCATGGAAACAGCTTTGCTTTAGGAAGTGGAATCCTTGGTATAGCTGAAGGGACAGTTACTAACTGGTCCTTCTGAAGACTCATGCATCAGAGTGTCTGATGTCTTTGGAGAAGAAGCAGGGATTCATCAAGGTGTGAGCTTGGATGACTTAACTGCAAACTTGCAGGATGGAGGATGTTTACTCAAACTTGGTTCCACAATCAAGTCTATGAGAACATTGAACTCTTGTTCTGAGAAGGGAGGAAGTTCTTTCAAGTGGCAGAAGAAGGAGCTGAATTCAACAGTTAGATGTCAAAACACAAGGTTATGACATTTGGTTCAACATCAGAATCTTAGTTGGTGAAGTGGCACATCAACTTGAGATAGAAGGGTCTACAGGGTTGTAGATTGGATACTTCAAAAACTTGAAGTTCAAGTCTGACTTGGAAGGTCAGAATATCTTGGGAGAAGTCTGATAAACGTGGAGAGGTTAAAGAATAGCATTTAACTTTTTCATATGAGGATTCATGAGTGAGATAATCAACCAGTGGCACTTGGTCTATCTCAGAAGTGAGTTCGAAGAATCAAGATAATCTACATATGGCAACTGATTATTCTTGAGGATAGTCTGAGACAAGTTACTTTTGAGCAGAAAAGTAGTATGTTGAAGACAAAAGGAGGTGTCTTCTAGTGGATCCAGTGGAAGAAGTTTTAAGCTATCTATGAAAGACTATCTCTTGTAATGGGATGAGAATGTATATGTCCCAAATTGTGTCTGGGTTCTTGTGGATCAAGCTAATGACTCAGTGATATCTGAAGATTATTAGATGATGTTATGTTGTGAAGGATGTCCTAACTCATGTTAGAGCATGGTGTGAAGTAGTTCTCTGTTCTGGTTAGAAGAGAGATTGACACAGAGTATGGATGTGTTCAGCCAAGAGGGTTGAACAGAGGGTGTGCTCTTGAAGACATGAAGATGTGTCTTATGCTTTCCATTCATCAAGTGGTCTGGGGTCTCTTTGAATCAGGAAGCTAGTGAAGGTCCAACCTTGGGGTGTTGGATATGTTCATGTGTGATCTCCATGTTTCAAGAGGAGAGTTGGTTGTTCATGACAGGGGGAGTTCTGTCTTTGCATTGCAAGTAATCATCAAGCTTGTGGTCTATAGGTTCTCAGATAACAAAGTATGGCACCTTGTTAGTCAGTGAGATGATGGTGCGTGTGTCAAGGCTGAGTGAGAAGAAGAATGTCTGACCGGATGTCATGACATTGCCTTGGACAATATTGTTATTTCCTTCTGAAACTTCAGTCATAAGGAAATATGTATGTGGTGCACAAGTGCTGATATTGTAGCAGATGCCAGTATGACAATCTGGCTGGTACAGGTGCTGATGTTCAGTAGCTATTAATTGATGAATGCACAGATTTAGGGGGAGAAGAAGTATCCTTGTGCATTGTGCTTTTGTGTGTCTTACTAGTTGCATCCATAACTAGTAACTTTGTTGATTATTGCACAGATTGAGGGGGAGGAGAAGTATCCTTGTGCATATGTGTATTACTAGTAGCCATAGCTAGTAATTGTTTTGCTTCTGCTGCTGATTAAACTACTGTTAAGTTGTTTAACTGCTGATAGTTTGCCTTGTGAACAAAAAGGATAGAGTGTTCACAAGATGTCATATGTGATGCCTTAACATAAGATATCTTATGTTCCTGCTGGAAGTTATTTAAGGAAATATGGATGTGTGGTGCTAGGTGTCAAGCTACCATTGGAGGTAAGAAAGTGGTTTTAGGGAATGGTGACAGGGAGAATATATGGAGAATGTAGACAAAAGCGGGATCAAATGTTAAGACATAGCTTGTAACGTGTCTGACAACATTTATGGAATAGTCTTGGAACTGCTGTTTTTGGAAACAGTCAAGAGCTGTAAAAGGTATTCAAAGATAGCCTGGGATATTGGTGGTGATTCTCTGACTGATTCTCAGCAAATATTTATGGATCTTGACCAAGCATTTACTCCTACCGTTAATTCCTAAGTATGGTCTGGCCTACTTAAAGGATGTATCAGCACTCCTCTTCTCACAAGAGCGGCATTTCTTTCCCACTAAACAATGGGGTTTATTAAGATCTGGGCATACTGCTCCTGGATCTGGTTTTGTGAAGGTGTCATTGTTAAATGTTTAGCTAAAAAGGGGGAGAGAAACATTGTCCTGAGGATGCACCAGAAGCAAGCAATATCTGGTAGCAAGGAGAAGATGGATTCAGACACAAAAGTCACTAACTGGGTTTATCAGTTGTGTCTTGTGATATGAGTTAAGAAGACAGTTGTGTCTTGTGATCTGAGTTACATTATCTATGTACTCAGCATTACATATTCTTCAGGAAGCCCTACTATTGAAGGGAATGGTTGTGGTGGAGCTGATCCTTGTACATCTTCTTCCTCATGTACACCAACAATGGTGGTGGCATTGGAGCTGTCAAAGACAAAGAGGATATTTGTTTTAGCTAAAATTTGCCAAAGGGGGAGATTGTTAGTACCTTAAGATTGGCATTAATTTTGTAAAACAAATAATGTAATCACCTTTGTTGTTTTAATATGTTGGGTTGAAGAAGTTCAACGTCTGGACCAACATGTCATGTAAGATGTCACGACATAGGGGCTGTGACATCTCACATGTATATCAAACTGAATCAGTTAATTCTGGTTTGGTTTGTGATTGATTAGGAGATCTGGTGAATATCCTATCTCCTATGTGAAGATCTTGAAGATTCAATCAGAAGATTTGGAAATATATATGGTGCATATACAGTTTCTAAATATGAAGATATGGTAAGATCTTTTAGGAAAATAAAAGATTGAAGACCTTGATTGAAGCAGAAGAAATCTGCCAGCTCTGTAACAGCAAAGGAAAGATTTGCTGCGATTTCTGAAGGCCCAAATCCAGTTAGGTGGTTAGGTTATAAATAGTAGATTGTAACCTAGGTTTTGTAAGCCTCAAACAATGTAAAAATTAGAGGTGTGTGTGTGAGGTAAACCTCCCAACTTGTGGGAAGGTTACCAGGTGTTTCTCAGTGCTTGAAAGCATGAGATTATTTGTAACTCAAAGCCCGTAGGCAAGAGTGATTATGGTCTTGAACGAAGCTGTGAAGCATGTTCAAGTTATCTAAGCATTACATGGTAATTGTAGTGATAGGAATGGAAACTGGAGGTTTCTATCTAGGAGTGCCTAGGTATAGATTGCACTGGGTAGGGATTAAGTGAGGAGTTGTAAATGGGGGAGTTTAACTCTGAATTAATACTGCTAATAATGGATCTTCTTCCTGGCTTGGTATGCCCCCAGAGTAGGTAATGTTGTACCAAACTGGGTTAACAATTACTGGTGTTTTTACCTTCTGCACACTATATTTTGTTTGTTATAATTCAGTCTGTTTCTAGTCTGTTTATGAAGGGGATAACAGACTTGACACATAGCCTGAAGTATGATTACAAAACAGAATATTATGACATTCATTATTGACTGCTGTTACTGATAGACTGATTGGTCTGTTACAGTTCACCCATCTGTAATGTTGAGACAGGTGATGTTCAAAACAACGTTGAGACATCATGCTGATAACTGGGCAGGATCAATAAACATAAGGGCTATGTTTGATCTCTACTGTGTGTTTGCACCAGATGGACAAAACTGGTTGTTCCTCTTTCCATGGTGGTATATTAGTAGATGTCTTGACATCTGTGGCTGAGTACATATGAGTACTAGGGTTTAATTCTTATGACAGTCTTGCTGTATTAGTAACAATGTTGGATCAGATGTCATGACTTCGTGTAGAACATCTGAACTCTGACTATACCAGAATTTCAATGTGGAACATGGGGGCGTTTCAATCGGGTGGATCATTGATTTTCTTGTCAATTGTTATGTATTTTAACTTTATATTATAATATTAATCAATATTTTTCATTTACATATTTAATTTAATTATTTATAAGTATAAAATATAAAATTAAAAAAATTTGCATAGAGGATGCGCCACATGCATTGACACATACACATGATGTAATGTATGCATGCGTCAATGCATTTGGCTTTAATGCATGCATGCGCCCAAGCCATTGGCGCCTCTGTTCAATAGAAAATTAGATGTGTCAGTCCAACTGGCACATGCTTCATTAAACGTGGTTATTTCCGTAAGTATTTTGAAAAATAGGTTATTTTGGAATTTTATTTGAAAAATGTGGTTATTTTTTAAAAAAAATCACCTATTTGAAATAGTTATTCATAAAAATTATTTTTGAGATACATTTTTTTAAAAAAATTGTTATTTAAACTATGTTTTGATCTTCAATAGTGTATGTTTATGTTA